>NW_006159650.1:2029631-2034980 GCF_000334495.1 Tupaia belangeri chinensis
GCACACACACCTGGAGTGATTTTGAAGCTGCTGGGCCTGGAACTTGGACTGTGGTCAGCCACATGGGAGTCCAGCACCTTAACCACTATGTCACCTGCTGACCCACAGAATAGTCTTTAATAAATGAGATTGGGAGACTAGACATCTGATGCAGAAGAATGAAATGGACCTTATTTCAAACTATAAAAAAAATTCAACTTAAAATGTATTGAAACTTAAACAGAAGATCTGAAACTGCAAAACTACTAGAAGACAACAAGAAGGAAAATATCCCATGACATTGGTCCATGCAATCCTTTTTTTGGGTATGACTTCAAAAGCACAGACCACAAAAGCAAAAATACACAAGTGGGATTACATCAAACTGAAAAGCTTCTTCACTGCAAAGAAAACAATCAATAGAATGAAAAAACAACCTATGTTTTTGGAAAATTAACTCCTAATAATGAGTTAATATTCAATATAAGGAGCTCAAACAACTCAACAGCAAAGGAACTACATAAACCAATTAAACAATGAGCAAAGCACCTGAACAGACATTTATCCAAAGAAAACATATAAATGACACAACAAGTTTTAGAAAAACAGTCAGCATCACTAATCAAGGAAATAGAAATCAAAACCACTATGAGATGTGACCTCATATCAATAGCTATTATTAAAAGATAGAAGATAGCAAGTTGTGGGAGGGATGCAGGAAAGGGAACATTTGTACATTGTGAAAATGTAAATTACTATGGCTATTATAAAAAATAATATGGATGTTCCTTGAAAAATTAAAAATAGAATATGATCCAGCAATTGTGCTACTGAGTAGTGAAGTTGAACCAAAGGACAGGAAATCAGTATGTTGAAGAGATGACTGCAGTCCCACATTCATTGCAGCTTTACTCACAATAGCCAAGCATGGAATCACCTAAGTATTTATAAATGGATTAATAGATAAAGAAAATGTGAGATATGTGTATGTGTGTATACGTATATCAATAAACAATAAACAATACTAGTCAGTCTTAAAAAAGAGAGAAATCCTGTGGACCTGGAGCACATTATGCACAGAGACTTAGAGACTGGGAGGAACACTTTCCTTTACCAAAGCCGCGAAAAGTGAATGAGAAACATGCAGGGTCACAGAGTATCTTGGTTATT
Organism: Tupaia belangeri chinensis; assembly: GCF_000334495.1. Lineage (NCBI taxonomy): Eukaryota > Metazoa > Chordata > Mammalia > Scandentia > Tupaiidae > Tupaia > Tupaia belangeri. Next base: position 2,030,781 of record NW_006159650.1, read on the forward strand.
TTTTAACCTAAAATTTTTTTCTTTTTTTCTGTTATCATGCTGAGAAACTTCTTGCTGGGAATGTGTGGTAGAAAAAAGGGACTGCTAAATCTTGCCCATGTTGTTCAGGGATTCAGTGATTTGGAGAAGAATATTAATATATTTTTGGGAAAGGGATTATTTAAGTCAGGGCACACTGTCCATGAGGTTCTTTTATTTGATTTAACTGGACACTTTTAGACGAGGATGACAGTTATAATCTGAATGAACTAAGCACCTATTAGGAAAAAAAAAAAAAAATCCCTGCTCTTTCCCACTATACAAAACGGCAGGTGAAAAAGCTGAGAAGTCGTATACTAAGAAGAAACCTGAAGCCAAGAAGGCTGAAGCCAGTGGCAAAGTAAAAAGGGTGACCCTAAGGCTAAAAAGTCTAAGAAAGGGAAGTCCTTTTGCAGCCCAAACCCAGATCTAGTCCATGGAATCAGCAGATACTCCAGATCTACCATGTATTCCAGGAAGGTCATGAATGAGAGGAAATAGTCATTAAATCCAGGATTAAAAAGAAAAAAGGAGAAGTTTCTTGCCACTGTCACAAAACCAGTTGGTGGCGACAAGAATGATGGTACTTGGGTGGTAACGCTTCACAAGATGTCTAGGTATTATCCTACTGAAGATGTGCTTCGAAAGCTGTTGAGCCACGGCAAAAAACAAAACAAAACAAAACAAAACAATAACCAAAACAGCCCTTCAGAGCATGTGAGAAAGGCCTGAGCTAGTCTCACTCCTGATACTATTCTGATCATCCTCAATGAACGCCCCAGAGATAAGACAGTGGTTTTCCTGAAGCAACTGAGCTGTGGCTTGGACTTGTGACTGGACCTCTGGTCTTCAATCAAGTACCTCTGTGTAGAACACACCAGAAATTTGTCATTACCACTCCACGAAAATTGATATGAGCAATGTGAATGTCCCAAAACCTCACTGATGATTACTTCAAGAAAAAGAAGCTTCACTTGAAGGTGAGCTCTTTGACACAGAGAAAGAAAAATACGAGATTACAGAGCAACACAAAGTTGATTAGAAAGTTGTGGACTTGCAAATTTTACCAAAAATCAAAGCTCTTTCTCAGCTGTAGGGTTACCTGCAATTGGTAAATGGAGTTTATCCTCACAAATTGGTGTTCTAAATTTCTTGCCAAGAACCTAATTAAATAACATATTTACATGTGTGTCTATGTGTATAAACAACTTATGTAATATATACATAATTTTTTTCCTTCCTAACAATCAAACAGGGAGTAATGTTTAGCTTGGGTTTGATTTTAGGAAACCAAGAGCATGCTTTATCTCATTTCTATGAGGTAGATGCTAGGACTCCAGGAAGTAAACACCCTCAATACTCCCATCTGTTCCAGGGGAACTTGTGGGGCTGGAAGGGAAGCATTCATATTCAACTGAAAAGATTACTGGCATTCAGCAGTAAAACCCACAAGTAGATTCTTCAGCTATGATGAATGCTCTGGCATGGTGTTACTTGCCAGAACGAAGACACCACAGGTAGCAAACACCACATGTTAAAATCTTCAAAGTAGTAGAAATCAGTCAACAAGAATGCTTTTAGTACTTAATGCCAACATAAAATTGTAGAGTCATGCCATAACCCTTGAATATTTAAGTGAGTTGACTTTGGTGTAAGGTGACAAAAATCAACACATTTTAATGTGGACTTGAAAATAGTAAGTAAAATGTGGTATGGGAAAAATAATGAAGTTTCACTTTTTCTTTTTATTTTGAGTGCCTGATATGGGATAGCTGCTATGTTAAATATTTTATATGCATATGTATTAGCTTTTGATATATGAATAGCTATTCAATGTGTATATATTAGCTTTTTGTGTACTATTTGCTTAAACACATATATGCATGTTCAAAAGCAATTATTTATTCATTATATATGTATATATAAATATATATTAGCTTGTATACACATATCCATTAGCTTAATGTATATTATCAAAACTCTGCCAGTTAGCTGTTATGCTCAGTTGCAAAAACTCAGAGAAGAGGGGTTAAGTAATTGACTGGTGGCCTCACAGCTTGGAGGCAGCTGAGCAAGAGTTAGACCCAGCTCTGTCTCTCTCCTGAGAACCTCGCCCTCTGTGGATGTCAGGAATGCTTTGCTAATTGTATAGAAATCTTTATGAATGCAATTCTGGGTTGCAGAGCAATTCTCTGAGTCAATATTTAAGCATTGAGATAACTTCCCTTTTAACATCTTTGAGTTTGAACTTTAATATCTTGTGAGAAGGATTAAATCAAAGCAGAAAAGCACACCAGAAATGTAGTCAGCGATATTTTATTTTCATTGCTAATCATCCCCCTCCTCTTTTCCTCTCAGTAAAACCTTCCTCCAAGGCGACTTCCTCCCACCAGGTGCCGTCCACCTTCATCTGACTTTAGTCCACCCTAGCACTAGAAGCCAGGGTGCTCCCCCTGCTTGCTTCTCTTCCCCAAATGAATCCAGGAGCTGTGAGCCTTGTGCAAGGGAACAAGTGGGTGACAAATTATTGATGATGATTCCCTGAAGAGATTTGTTGCCTTTGCTGAGAGTAGAACGTGAGGCAAGGAGGGCTGCACCAGGGAAAAAGTAGATTCTTCTAAGCAGGTATTTGCAGTTGTTCTGGTCTGGGAAAACGTGTGGGCTCCAGTGTGGCAGGTGTCCCGCTTTAGTCTGCAGCCGTGCTCTGGGGCGTTCCAGAGTTCTCTGCTGCTTCAACCATCTGCTCGCTCACATCACTAGTGACAGTGTTATCTTAAGCTCAGTTTTTGTTAAGTACCTTGCTCTGGATTGGATGCACTCCCTTGCTCAGCTCTCTCTCTCTCTCTCTCTCTCTCTCTCTGGTTAATCTCCCTGCTATGCCTCCGGGCATCTCCTCAATAGGGACATTTGTGTTCAGGTCCCCTCTCTCTGCTTTCTAAGGCTGCAGAGAAAGTTTGACACCCGAAATTCCATCCCCCTGCCTGTGCTGTCCTGGAGGAGACTTCCCTTTCCCTTTCTTCTTCTGCTTCGCCTGTGAAACCTGTTGTCACTAGAGGCTGCTGTGAGGGGTGGAGAGGGAGGAATGTAGTGGTGGGAGGAGGGAGGGATGGATCATGAGAGGGCTGGCAGGTGGTGGGAGAGGGGAGTAGGTTCTCAGAACCAGGTGGCAGCTAGTGGGAGGAGGGAGGGGAGGGATAGTGAGATGGGGTGGCAGTTGGTGGGAGGCAGAGAAGGCTAGTGAAGGAGTGTGAGGCAAGAATTTAAAAAATGTGTTTGTTTTTTTACTTTGGGCTGGAGAAAGGCAAATGGAGGTGGTTGTATTTCATGTCCCCTTGTGAGCTAGGGCCCCCAACTCTGGAGAGGCGGTTCTGCACTTGAGTCTGGATGGGAGCTGAGGCTCCTGGGTTTCACCTGGGCAACCTCATTGCCTTGTAAAGAGGGCTTGAAGAGCCAGAAGCACTGTTTAGTGCTGGACGTAGGGGCAGGGGAGGTGCTAGGGACAAAGGGGCAGAGATTTCTGGAGCTTGTGGCCCCAGTGGATGGGGTGGCAGCTTGGCCTGTGCTGCTGTCTCCGAGTTGCCAATCTGGGCTGGTCCACAGTAACTCATGCTGTGAGCAGCATGGTCTCTGACTGCTTGCCGTAAAGGGAACAGAAAATAAGGAAGGGCCAAAGTTCTGTGATCATGAACAAGAAGAAGGCACTGGAGCGAAAAGGCACATGGAGGCTTTGCCTGTGACATGGGTGTTCCCTGATATGGACAAATGGAAACAGATGAACGAGGCCCCAGAGCTGGGCTTTACACAGTCGATGGCTAAGAAATGCAAAATGAGTGAGAACAACTATTACTGAGGAAATCACTGGGCAGGTCCTAAAAATGGTTGTTTTGGAAAGGATGACACCAGTTCCAGATTCAGGAGAGAATGGCAAGCTCTGCTTCAGAACCAGGGTCTTCACCTCCTCTACTCCCCCACCTTCCTGCTCTCTTGTCCCTGCCAGTCACAGAGGCTGTGGCATTTCCAACTCTCTTGAACATTATCACATTGGAAAAACCACTTCATCTTCTTGAGCCTCAATTGCATCATCTATAAAACAGGAGACTAACGGCTTGCTTGTCTCCAAGGTCAAGTAGCCAAGCAGAGGGGCTCTCAGGGTCCAGCGGAAGCAGCTCAGGTTGGCCATTC
>NW_006159650.1:2035011-2106780 GCF_000334495.1 Tupaia belangeri chinensis
AGCAGGTAGTGGCTGGGAGGCTGCAGCATAGATGATATTGGAGGCTGCAGGCCTGGGAGGGCCTGAGAGTGACCAGCAAATTCCATCATTGCTATAGAAGAATAAAGGACTGGAGTCTGCTTGGCCTTCTTTCTTCCTGGTTTCGTCTAGAGTTTTCTCAGTCTCTTAACTGTGGACGACTTTGCTCTCCAGGGCAAATTGAGTGATGTCTAAAGACATTTGGTTGTCATGTCTGGGAGGAAGGTGCCCCTGGCATCTAGTGGGTTGAGGTCAAACATCCTACAGTGGACGGGACTTGACATAAAAAATGATCAAACTCCAAATGCCAATGATTCTCAATTTTAGAAACCTTAATTCAAGTTTTCCTATTGTCAGAGAGAAAGTGTGGGTGTCAGGGGGGCAGGATTCCTACTGACCAAGTGAGGGGCATTCATTAGAAGGTGAAGAGTCAATGACTTCGAGATAATAGAAGGAAAATAAATGAGGTTGAGAAAATAGGCCTACCCCTACTTCCAATTGCACAAAGTAAGAAGTTAACATGACTGCCCATGTGATGAGTCCTGAAAACACTCACTTATTTCACTGTTTTACACACCTCTGCATTTCTGCCAGTTAAACACTTTTGCAGGTTTCTACATTTCTGACAGTTAAACACTTTAACTTCTCTAGTTCCAGAGGAGTCAAAAGAGGGAACTGTATTCTTATTCAAAGCCGACCATAGTGGTGAAGCATCTGGCAGTGGGCATTAGAAGCAGCAGATAGAAATCACAGAAGCAAGAAATTTCTCACTTTGGGGAATGGGAGAGGGAAGAAAGGGGAACCCAGGCAGGGTGTGAAGCTCCCCCCCCCCCCATATGAAGACATGGCACAGGCATTAAAGTGCTCCAGAGATATAGTCCATTTCAGCCCACTCAGCCTCAAAGCCAGGGTCTCTGATCCCAGTGGAACATGCCCATCATCTCAACCAGGAAGCAATTATCCTTGAATTTGAAAGATGTTGTCCACTAAGGACAAGCATATTCCTCACAATGAAAAAAGAACAGCCTTTCAGAGGAGCAGAGACAGTGAAGAGCCTGCTGGTTCTTTTTCGTTTTCAATCAAAGGATGCTTTTCTCCCTAATCATGGGACTGAAATGATGTATTGCATGGAGACTGTGTTCGTACGATAAGGAATTATCAACTGTGCCTTGGCTGCCACTCTGAGCTGGCCCCTTTCAGCATCCACTCTGTGCCTTCCTCCTTTTGTCCTGTACATAACCTAGGAATGAATACCCAGAAAGGAAGCTGGATAAGCCACAGTTAGCAGTTGAGGAGCCAGGAACCAATCTGTGAAATGTGAGCAGCCAGGGTAGTGAAGGCTTATTATCTAGTTCTTAGAGTCCTGGAGAACAAGAGAATCAGCTTATATATTGAGTCTCAATAACCCATTCCCAGATGTATGAAGCAGAACTGCTTGGCAAGAGAAAGGTTGCTTCTGTCAACACTTGCACCCGCATCCAGCCCTGTAGCTCACCTGCATCAACTCTCCTGTAGGAGGGCTTCACAGCCTAGGGTTGCATGCCAGCTGCACAGGAGACTGGGAAACATGCAAGGAGAGAAAATGTGGACTATCCAAAGGAATCTTGGAGTCTTGAGCAGCCAGCAACACATGCCTACTATGGAAGAGGTAGGCAAAAGGAGGAGAGAGGCTTCAGAGAGGTGGAGCAGGATGAAGAAGAGTCAGATGGCAGGGAGAGGTAGATGGCACATTGCCAGAGAGCTGAGGGTAATAGGGTCCCCAGGGGGCTTTGAGAGAACCTGACATCTTTTTAAAGGGACACGTTTCCTTTGGTGGAGATATAGCAGTATTTTCCAGGGTGGCTATCACTGCAGAGCTCATGTACATACTCAAATATGAACCTCATCAAAGCAGTGATTTAATACGTGATGGAAGGGAGCTGAGAAGTCAATAGGAATGAGTTGGACTTGTAGTTGCTTTCAGGATGATGCTGTGACTACCTGTTTGTGTGAGCCTGAGACCATGGATTTCAGGATTTAAGGCCTCTGAATTATATTGATAGGAAGAAGGTATATATTTTTCTTTTGTTTGTTTTTTGTTTCAATTTTTGCTATAGTGCATGTGCACTCACTGAAGAGAGACAGAGAATGGGGAGAGTAGAAGTCACCGCCCAGGGGTATGGTCATGCTTCAGTCCCTTCTTCTCTACTCTCCTCTTGGGATTTTGGACAAGCACACACAAACACCTGGTATAATTTTCAAGCCCCCAGGTCTGGGACTTGAACCACATACTTGGCCATGTGATCCAGCTGCCTTAATTATGTTGCCACCTGACTGGTCTGAGGAGGTATGTTTTTGAAATGCATCATCTGGTAGGCCTTATGTGGTTTTAGTCCCTGAAGGATAAAGTGTCATTTGGCACTCTATAGATCCCATATGAACGAGTCTGCCCAGTGCGAAATGATGCAATGGAAGACCCTGAACTCCTAGTACAGCTTTGGAATCTTTTACCCGCCATGAACAGAGGCCAATGCCTGGGTGCCCACATCTGCTTGGAACTGTAATTACTATCCTGTCCCACTGCAATGCAGGATAAAAGAGAAAAAGTCGTGCTAAAATCCTCCACTCTGCCCAAGAGGGCCTGGGTGGCACTGACAATAGTGCTTCAGGAGGGTGAGCAATTCTTCATGAGGATACTTAGCTTACAATATCCCAGCAAACAGGACAGGTACAGTGAGTTTAGTACAAAAGAGAATCATGTTTTCATTCTCCCATTGTCAGGAACCTTAACACCTTAGACAAATAGGCTCCCATCGAGAATTTATATCTGCTTTCTCAGTTTTTTCTTTTCCTTTTCCTTTTCCTTTTTCTTTTCCTTTTCCCTTATGAGTGTTTTGTTTTTAAATTCTTCTAAACAACCAATGTGTAACATTACAACACACCAAATGAATTTTCCCCTTATGAATATACTGTATATTGGTTCAGTCAAAGATATTACCATACACATTATCATCAACAGATAATTTTCCATTTTTGTGTGCCTTAAATGTTTTGCTCCTTTCTTCCCCCCCTTGATTCCCTCCCTCTCAGAGTCTTTGCCTTGGTTATTTGGACCCTGAGCTTTGTAGAGAGGAGGTTCTGGAGCTGTGGTGACAATTATTCACACTTGCATGGACTATTTGGATTTCCCCTGGGTTCATCCTGAACTGTTGGCCCTGAGGTCCTTGCCTCGTCCGTGTTCTGCTCAGTTTTGTATTGTAGGACTACCTTGTCAGTCAGCAGACTTCTAGATGGATTTAGCCAATGGGAGCTCTGCTGAGAGCTTAGAGGTGCTTGGGAAGGGAGGACCAAGGTGTTCCTCTCCTTTTTGGCCTCTCGAGGAACTGCTGGCATCAATAGCATCTCTTGTGTGGTTCCATCTTCCATCTGACAGGCAGGCTATAATTCCAGTTATATCACCTCCCTCTATCCCCTTGAACCAGGGTGGCAAGAGGTCCCCTGCCATTGATTAATAATAAGTAGCTTGTCTCTCTGTCCTCCAGTCTGGCTTTTACAGCAAGCAGTTCAGCTCCTCTGTCCCCTGGTGATCACATATCCTCTCTTGAAGCACAAAGTGGACTTGTGCTCCCCGCCCCCACAGTTGTGTGTACCTAGTGACTTGCTTTGGCTAAGACAATCAGAGTGCAAGTAACCTATGTCACTTCTGGCTGGAATTTTAAGATATATGGTCAATATGCAGTGGATTTCCCCTCTTGTTGTGGCCATAAAAATACAGGTGAAGATGGAGCCTCCAACAGTGGGGGTTCCTGAGTGACCCCAATGTGTCTGGAGCATGGCTGTCCAGTGCAGACAAACGTCATGAAGGAGAAATAAATGTGTGTGCATGTGCATATGTATGCATGTCCATGTGAAGCATGTGTTTGTGTGTTTAGCTGTGGAGACACTTTTGTTGTTGTAGCATATCTTGCCCTTATGCTGCTGATATACACACATCTGCCAATTAGTACCCTGCAGAATCAGGAGTTTACTATTTTTTTTTCCAAGCAATTTTTGCTATAGGACACACATGCTCACTAGAGACAGAGAGAAAGAGAGTGAGAATCACCCTTCAGGTGCATGGCCATGCTACAATCCCTTCTCCATTCTCCTCTTGGGATATTGAGCATGCATGCACACCTACCTGGCATCAGTTTCAAGCTGCTGGGTCCAGAACGTGAACTGCGGTCACCCATAGGGGAATCCAGTGCCTTAAACACTATAACACCTGCTGGCCCTAGGGGTTTTATTTTTAAAAATCATGCTTACTGTGTGTCAAAAATGACTCTAAAGAACTGAAGCCTATATTGCCATTGTGCAGATCCTAACCTCAATACATGCAAATTGGAGCCCACTGGGTCAGCTTGTTGAATTACTCTTCACATCTGTTCAATTATTTACTCTCAAATCTCTGCTCTTTCTCCCTTCGGCCATGTTCCTACACCTCTGTCTTCCTCCCTGTTGTGTTCTCTGTCCTGGGCCCTGGCACACACATTCCCATTGGCTGCCTCATGGACTCAGTGTATCCTGGGTGCCTTTCTGATGCAGAATCACATCATGGTCTGTGAAAGGCAAGCCCCAGTGGCATGCACTTGCAAGCTGCAGTCACTTGCATTGCCTTTGCAAGAGTGTGCCTCTCTCCCCCGTGCTGAAGCTACTACCCTCCTGCCTCCTTCATTCTAAAATACTGCACACAGAGCAGGCAGGGACCCTATCTTTCTGTCTTTCCACACCTTAATACAATGCTGGAGCTATAATAGCCACTCCATAAAAAAGGGAATAAATAATTAAAACCCACTCTGCTTTAATTGAGGTAATTTAATGTGCAGTGATTGCAATTGGTTCTCTCTATTTCATTTGACAGGAAGAAATTTCAGATCTGTGCTAAATTTGAGCCATTTACTTAATTGTAGGAGGAATTCCCTTTAGTTCAAAGCAGATAGGCAAGACCTCTGAACACCTCATAAAGAGAATCCATGGCTTTGGGCCAGAAAATGAACTGTGGTCTCCTCATAGGCTCTCCCAGGCTGGATAAGGACTCAGCCCCTGGAGCTACTCAGAACAAAGCTGCTGCTCCACTGCTTATTTTAAAATGATGCTGAGTAACTCTTCTCTTTCCCATGCAGATCTTTTATGGTTGTAATATCAAGGTGAACTAAGCTGGTGGGAATGGCCTGGGTAGAATGACTTGTGAGGATGGCTGGATAGATGCTCTGGCTGGCAAAGACAAGCCTGGGACATGCACTGCATGCCCAAGAGAGGTTAGAAAGCTAGAGACAGGAAGCAACAGGAAGTCAACTCCTCTTGTCAAGATTCGGAGAGAGCCATGTACAGCTTACATGGCCTCATCTACTGAAGCAGTGATGCATTGCAGACAGATGACTGATCAGAGGAGGCAGGAATATGAACCAGAGTGCCAGCAGAACATGGTCAGAGTCCTCAAGAAGAAAAGGGTCTTGCAGCATAGAGAAGGCATTGGTACCAAGTCTCCTACCATCTCCACCCTTGTAACTGTCACCATGCACAAGACCAGATATCTGATTATAATCCAAATTATTAGTGAAACCATGTAGTGAGATTCCTGGGCTGTATTTGATAGGTTCCTAAGTCCAAGGCGGTGGTGGTGGTGGTGGTGCATCAATGGGTAATATCCATGAAGCTAGTTACCTAAGAAATCTATGTAAGAATATATTGCAAAGGTACTTTATACAGACCTTGGTTCTAGAGCCTTCAGGCTATTTGTATGCCTCTGGACACCTGCAGTTTATCACATTCTTAGAAGCAAGTGCACAAGACTAAGCATCAATCGCCTCTGATGATGGTCATTGCAAGCCTATTTATAGATGGGTTAGGCGCCCCCACTGGGATCAGGCTTTTGGTTTGACTTCAGTCAGTGGGTGGGGTGGTAAAGTGCTGGTTACTGACTAGAAGCTCAGACACCCTTCTCCAGTGTGGGTTTTCTGACTGCCCCATCTGGGACAGGCTTCTGGGGGACTAAGTATGAAAATACATCCATTTCAAAGATGCAAAGATAGATTAAAACTTTAAAGCATAATAGTAAAAAACTCCATAGCCATTGGAAGAGTGAAAATCTAGTCAGTTAACAGGTGTATGTAGTTTATAATTGTTTAGACCCCATGGACCCTCTGTCTATTAAATGTTCTCTTTACCTCCTCTCCCTTTTTGGCTACTTGTCTTTGTTCCTTGTGAGTTGGCCGCTTTCTCCTTCTCTGGGTCATTTCTCATACATACACATATTTTTGCTCTGTAATTTTCTTCTGTGTTTTGCTGTCTTTTTCTGTCCTCACATCTGTTTTCCTTTCTTCTCTATTTTTCTTTCCTTATTGTGTCCCTCCTCATTTCAATCACATGACATAAAAATATATTAAAGTATTATTTTTTCACTTGTTAAGGAAAGTTGCTTTTAATCACACATTTAAAAATGTGTTAAATTTTTATCTTTCTTACTTGTCTTAAAAAAAAAGTCAGAAATTGATTTGGGCACCTGATGGGAAGAAATATTCCCCATTCATTCTCTATAAGATGAAGAAGATACCCTATCCTTATTACTTTGCTTAACCATCAATGGCATTTGTATACCTAGGGTGATAGGAGAAGAATCACTATGCTGCTCTAGTTAAAAATGGAGATGTTCTAGTAACCAGATGGCTTTTGCTTGGCAGTTTAACAAGAAAAATGTTTATTGGCTCTGGAAACCCACTCAGAGTATTGTGTACTGGGTATTCATGGTTCGTTTATGTTCTTTTCTCTGGTGGCCATGGATTTGATGTTCTTATCAATTTTATTGTGCAGTTATATATTTCATTATTTATTAATATTAATAACATGTTTCTTAGTGTTGATCACATGATTAGCATTTTATAGCACCTAGGAGAGTTATAATACATCTCAAATATTTTATAATGTACCACCTCTTTGTCAATATTAGTAAAATGATATGTTGGATGTGATTTCTAGGTTTGCTCTCAAACGATAAATGTCTTGGGATCAGTAGTTAGCATAATGGCTATGTCACTGGACTCCCGTGTAGTCAACTTTGGTTCGAGTCCCAGACCCGTTGGCTTAAACTCACGCTGGCCGCGTGTGTGTGTGTGTCCAAGATGCCTAGAGGAGAATGGAGGAGAAGGGATCGCGATGTGGCCATTCCCCCTGGGGGGTGATTTCTTGCTTTATGCCTTTCTGTCTCTCTCTGTCTCTCTGGTGATGCACACACCCTATAGCAAAAACCTCTCCAAAAAAAAAAAAAAAAAGATAAATGTCGTTATGTGCCAAATACATCTATGTGATCTATTTCAGAAATACGAAGCTAATGAGAAGAATGGCTCTACCTTTTCACATACCCAAAGATTTATTCTCTTAAGGCAATAAATTTATAGACCAGTCATTAGAATTACTACAATGGCAAACAAAATCTGAAACCAAAAGTTCAGTAATCAAGAGCCCTTATTTAAATGCATCTGGAATCTGATAGCGAAAGAAAAATTAAAACCCTTTTACCAGAAATATTGAGCAGTAGAATACCTGTAATATTTTGCAATTAAGTTAGATGAGTTAAAAATAATATTCACTAAACTAGTGAAATTAAATTTCTAACAGGAGCCTTGTAAAAATATTAGAAGCACAATTCAAGTGATCAGTAACCCATACATTCAAGACACAGTGGGGAACCAGCAGTTAGTGTAATGGTTATGTCACTGGACTCCCACGTAGTAGACCATGGTTCATGTCCTGGACCCGGTGGCTTAAAACTCACGCTGGGCGCGTGTGTGTGCGTGCCCAAGATCCCGAGAGGAGAATGGAGGAGAAGGGATTGCGGCATGACCATCCCCTCTGGGGGGTGATTTCTCGCTTTCTGTCTCTATGTCTCTCTCTGTCTGTCTGGCGAGCATACGCGCCCTATAGCGAAAACAACCTCTCCAAAAAGACACAGTTCATCGACAGTCACATGAGGTGCTGAGCCATTGATCTTTCTATCATTCAGAGAACCTGTGGTTCATTTGGTGACTTCCTACTTAGAGGTTAGAACTAAACTTACTTATGTTCTGTGGATTATAAATTAGTTGGCATTGTCCAAGGTCCTACTCCACATTTAGACAATACAGGCTCATCTGTTTTGTGGTGGCCCTAACTACTTCATGCTAGATCTAAGAAGATCACATTTCAAGACAAAGTTACTTTCGTTTACAGAGAACTAGTTTGGGGTTCTTCCACTAAAGTGATAAATCCTTTAAATATTTTTCAGTCTACAAGACTTGATGTAGAAAAGAAAGGCAGAGCCTACTGCAATAAAAGCAGAAAAGAGGGGCATGCGGACTGAAAGGAGTTTGTTCTTCATCTAGTCCTCCTTGTGTCGTCATTTACATGGTGAAATTAGCATGTGTTTTGGGGCTTGTATGAGCTTAGGCAGAGGTTTTAGGTCAAGAATTAAAGAAATGCAATGTAAAGAACTTAATATTGTCTTGGTGAGAGATGGATACTGAGGATAAATATTCAATGACTGTGCTGTAATGGAACAATTGTATTTGGCAGTCTCGTGATCTGAGGAATGGAAGGCAGTACACAGTAAAGTGTGAAGGCATGATTTATGGTTATTTTTGCAGCCTAAATAGAGTATATTTAATATGGTATTCGTTGTCCTGATGATGACAAGGAATGTTGATAAGGCTCCCTTGCACGTCTACATAAAATCTATTACCAGGAGCAATGTATATTTTCAAAGGAAGAAAATATGCCTTGTCTGTTTATTTCATATTAATGTGGCCTTTAATATTTAAACTTTAACATAGGAAATTGCATTTCTCATTTGCAGAAGCATTTATTATAATTAATTCCCTTTTCCTCTTAAAAATGCTTGTGTATTCTGTTTATTTAGCCTAAGAGCTTAGAGCATTGTAACACTGATATATTCAAAGCCTAAATTATTACAAGTTATTTACACTTCAAGGCCTCTATTTTTAATAGCTTTGTCTGAAATTTGTAAATTATACCTGAAAAATTTAACAATAATTCATACTTCTTTCCTTTCCTTAGGTCATTCAATCCATGGAATATCTGCACAGACGAGTTTACCTGACTTTGACTAAATCTCCTAAAAGTCAGGTGGAAATTTTCATGGTTCTCAATCCCTAATGCATCAGCTCCATACTTTGGGTAGCAGCTTCAGCCCGGAATTTTACTCCAAGTACGACAAATTTTGAATAGTGCATAATGTACTAGCAACACAATGTAATACATGTTAAATAGACCTTGGTCATTCTGAGAGTGAAAAGAGAAAAAAATCAAATGGTATTATCACAAGTGGTTTTTTTCATGATTTTTATATTTTTCCACTTGAAACCGACAACAAATAGTAAATTTCAAGTTACTCACTCATGGATTCTGTCAACTTGGCCATTGCTGTAGTTTCTTCTTTGTGCTTTTCCTAGAGGTGAGAAGAAAAGACCGTTATATACAAACCTGTTTTAGACATGAATTAATGTAGTGAGTAGACTACAGCTGTATCTCTGTTCTTTGTCCTAGAATTTGGTCACCAATGATTATATGAATATTAAAATCTCACATTATACTATATGATCAGTCACTGAAAAGAGATTTTTAGGGCATTATTAACTTGCCATTGCTGTTGAAAATGAGCATCTGGCATCTGCCACCTTGATCTTGGATATATATATAATTGGTGACACATAACCAGTTTTCAAAACCTCTTTGACACTGGAGTTTTAACATCCATATGCCAAATTTTTGCTCTCAATTTCCTTCTGTTGAAGTTTTTTTGTTATTCTGAAGGCTGTTATTTTTGTAATAATTTGGTTTCTTTTTTTAAAAAAAAACTAAATAGATTTTATACATCTTTCTTTGTCTTACATTTTTAGGTTCTCAGAATTTTCTGTAAGTCATCACTTTTGATGGGTTTATAACCTTATCTATTTTGGGCTGAAAACTTTTTTTTTCAGTCAGAGTATAGGTTATAACCACTGGGTTTGAAATCCAGAATAACGCATACAGAAATTGAATCTGTCCTAATTAAAAAGTATATAAATAAAATACTTTGATGCTATTAAGAATAATGGTCATCTTTACTAAAAAGTTCTCTTAAATTATTTTTCAAATTTCTTTGTTTTGTTTTATTTTTCATTTCCTTGAGTTTCTAAACTGTGTAGAAAGTGAAACACAGACTGTTTTATTTTTTACTGTCTTATTTTTCTGATTGTGAAACTAATGCATGATCATTTTTTAAAAAAATGTCAGAAAATACTGAACAATTAGAAATCTGATAATGTAGTTCTCTCATAATACCATCCCCAGAGGAAATCACTGTTACATTTGGACCAAAACTGTCCAGGCCCATTTCCCCATAGGCGAATATCTACACATAAGAAAATACGATCCCATTTTTGCAGCCACAAATCTCTCTCTACATATGATATTGTAAGCTGCTTTTCCACTTAATACCATATGATACATCTTTCTAAGTCAATGGAGGTGCAATACGTAATTTTCTATTGATTACATAACAATCATCGGGGTTAAACTAAAATTTCCTTATCTTGATCCCATTGAATTACGATTTTCACTATTTCAGAAAACACTGTGATGAACTTTCTTGAATTTATATTTTTGCGCACTTGTCTTGTTACTTACTGAGGACCAGTTTTAAAGTTAGGTATTATTTGGTCAAAAAGTCTTAAATATTAAAAAAAAAAATTGACACTTATTTCTCAACTGTTCCCCATGAAAGTTGTATCTCACATCGTATAGAAGTGTTTGTTTCCTTATATTTATGCCTATTTGCCGATGGGATTGGCACTCTTATTCCTCCATCTTTGCCAAACTGATAGGCAAAAAATAGCTATCTTGTTATTTTACACTGTTAATTTTCTTTTTTCTGACATCTGTTTATGAACAACCATAGTGTTCCTTCACACATAATTGTCACATCTGCTGCTTACTCTTAGTTTTGTGGTGCAATATTTCTGTTCCTCTGCACCAACAGTTCTTCGAAGCCCAAGGTGGTGTTTGTTTTTCTCCACTGCCCTAGTAAAATGCTGTGTGCATTACAGCTGCCTGGCTAACACCTGAGTCAATGTGTCACAGCTCAAATGCTAAAACACAGTTAGAAAAAATCCTTATTCACCCTTCTAGTAGCACTATTCCCCAACTAAAAGGGTTTGTTTTGATTGAATGGTAATACACAACTTTGTACATCATAAGTATTCTTGATCTTTACAAACTCTCTATTCATAACAATGAAACCAGGACACTACCTCTTACTTAAACTAAAAATTGCCCTTGCAACAGAAGGACCTAAGGAGCTATAATCTACCAAAGTGCATTTAACCCATGATATTTAGTTTATCACATGGTTTATACTGAGATATAGAGAGAACACATGGCGTGGGACAGTAGAAAGTCAGAGTGTCATGGAAGGGCCAGCAGGTGTCTTGGTGGTTAAGGCACTAGACTCCCACATGGCCAATCACAGTTTGAGTCCAGGACCCAGCACTTTAGAATCATGCTGAGCATGTATGTGTGCATGTGTGTCCGAAATCCCAAGAGGAAAATGGAGGAGAAGGGATTGTGGCATGGCCATCTCCCTGGGGAGTGATTTCTTGCTATTCCCCTCTATCTGTCTCTGTCTTTTTTCCAGCAAGAGCACATATTTTATGGCAAAAACTAAAAACAAAGCAATATAAAACTAAAACAAAAAGAGAATGTCATGGAGCAGAAACAGTAAGACAGGTGAAGTGGTGCTTATTTCAGCAATAATAATTCACACAGGTGTGTACAATGGCTGCTTTGAAGACTAATCCACTCATAGGGCATAAGATCAGCTCCATGATGGGAGCTCAGTGAAAGTTGACCTTGACTTGTAGGAGCCTCTTTCTGTCTCAGATGCTCTGTGGCTAACTCTCAGCTTTGCCCCTTAACTAAGTTCAGCTATTTTGGTCCCTCTAGCTGCATGTCTCTCCTTATATCCTGGTCTGTGACTTTCTCCTTTATGTTCTGGCTCCATGCACCATCAGTCTTCACACTGGATAACAGATCTCCTCAGCTTAGCAGTCCTCTGATGGCTCCAGTGGCGAAGACCTTTCAAACCACAGGTACCCAGATTCTAGGCATTATATCCTTAAAGAGCTCTGTCAAGTTTGTCTGTCTTCACGTGTGTGTGTGCATGTGTGTGTGTGTGTGTGTGTGTGTGTGTGTTACTGCTTTATCTCTTGTGACCCAAGGACTCTGTTGCATCTTGGATCCCAGTCTTGATGATGAGTGATCTTTGCAGCTATTTTTATTCAGCTGTTTTGGACATCTTAGTCTTAGAGATGTCAAATATTGCCTGTATCATCATTTTTCTCTTTTTTTTTTTTTGTAGTTAAATGGAATCTTCTGACATGGAAGGGAGAGGGCCCTTGGAAATTCTAAATTTAGCTCTCTCAGACTGACTCATCTATATTATAACTTATGGTAGAAATTATGACATATGCTTCTGTGTAAGTGGTTTAGTCATTCCATTGGATGTCTTTAAACTCCTTATGTCCTTCGCTCATTATCAGTTGATGTTTGCAGTTACACGGCGTGTATACCCGATAAGACATTTACATTCCATTCTTGGTCTTAAGTAAATTCTCCTCGTTGTTCTAAAGCCAAGAGTTTGCTCCTCAGTAAAATGTCTGGTTTTTGAATTTACATTACTGGGAAGAGATTTAGAATTATAGTGAATTAAATCTGGAAAAGATTCTTTTAGAGATTGTCTAGTCCAACTTCCTGGTGATGCAGTTGATGAAAATGAAGCCCAGAAGGAGTGTAACAAGCCAAGAAAGGAACTTACATTGAGCTGATTTTTCCTCCTATTCAATAGCCTTTATTCTTTTAGAAATCTCTAAGTCCACTGTACATGAGCCTATTTAGACAAGATTCCTTACACAACAGTCACAGCACTGTGTTGGAATTCCTCAGATGCGCCACTTCTATATTCTTTCTTAAAACAATCTCATCCCAAACAATGTCCCTAGTTTTCAAAAATGGATGACTCCTAAATTTGAATATCCGGCCATGACCTCTTCATTGAATTCGGCTATCCACTTCCTCTCTCCATCCCTGCTAATAGTTCACATATCTTAAATCTGATCTTTCCTAGTTGCTATCTAGTTAGGAGACAATTAATATTGCCTCCATCTGCCTCTACCTGCCTCTGTTCTCATGTGCAACACCAAAGGTTTATCTTGAACCAGTTAATGAGGGTCAATCTAAAACACAAACCTGACTTAGATGTCCACTTCTTAAAAACCTTCAGTTCTTCTTTGGCAAGTAAGGATGCAAACCTTTCCTTTAGTTAGAGTCAATTGCCCTGATGCCTCTGTCTTCTCCATTTGCACCTTAGTTACAGGCCCTTGTGAACTTTGAATCCTTATTCTGAATCTTCCTGCCTTGGCAAACACGGTTTGGGGTGTCTTGACACCCCAAATCGCACTTTGTCTTTGCCTTTCTTATATTAATCTCCAAGAACCCCAGTGGGTGCCATCTAATCCCTATAGTTTCCTTCCCTCTTTTTCACCATCTTTCCTGAGTTTTATTTCTAAATATGTTCATGCACAAATGAATCCTTGTGTCACATTGCAGAATTTGTTATGGAGGACCTGGGAACCTTTGGAAAATCAAAGAGTTCTGCCTCCCAATAGCCTCATCTGGCTCCTGCCAGACCAGTCATCATGGCTAGGAGGCAATGCGTGGCAGAGCAGAAGCCCTGGTTCATTGAAAATCCCTATAATCCCAGACAAGGCATTTTACTTTTTGACTGTAGTTTCCCATTCTTGTAATTTCAGAAGTGATTTGCTGTTTGCTGAGTGCCCCTTCCCTTCCTGCCATCACAATAGTCAGCTACCTGAAGAGGATGCTAGAGTACTCTTCATTTGAGAGAGAGTGTGACTAACTATTGCTGCTATCCCTAAGTGAAAGACAGATATGTTTGCTTCAAGAGCTTTTGTAAAACATATCTTTCCTTAGGGAGTTAGGAAATTTTATATTGGTTCATATTTCTCTTTTTTTAGGTTTTTGTCATAAGGCATGTGGACTCACGAGGCGGGGGGGAGAGAAAGTGAGAGATGCGCCCCCCTCCCCAAGAGCGATGGCTATACTGCAGTCCCTTCTCCTCCATTGAACTCTCAGGATTTGGGGCATACTCACACATGTACCCAGCGTGACTCTCAAGCTGCTGGGTCTGGGACTCAAACCATGGTTGGCCATATGGGACTCAGTGCCTTAACTATTACATCACTTGCTGGCCCTCCCTTTTTAAAATGAAAAGAAAGCCAAGAATTCAGGAATCTTACTTGTCTGGAGAAAAGAGCTTAGTTCGGCCTGTAAATTTATTGTTCTTATTTACTGTGTCTGTACTATTCTTATTATTTTGAGATACACAGAAAGGTAAATAGATAAAGGTTTGAAGCCTACAACTAGAAAAGTCCCCTCCCTCCCAGCTATATCGCTTCTTAGCCATTTACTAATTAACTTTGAAAGCTTCAGTTTTCTCATCTGTAAAGTGGGGAATCTGTGGAATCTGCTTTCACTCACTTACCGGCCTATCCTGAGGAACGTGAGTGTATGCCCTCTAGTGTTATGCGCATGTGTATGTGTCTGTAATCATTATTCTTTTGGGCCATATGTTCTCACTATGCAAGGACAAATACAGACTTCTTGCATTTGTACCACAAATACCAGAGCAATTTTCTCTGAAGCTAATAAGAGGACTATGTATCAAGACTGTGAAGATGGGCCAGACAGTGACACAGTGGTAATGCAACTGGACCTAGATGGGAAGGTCCTAGTTTGCATCCAGAGCCTCCCTGTACATGCCAGACACAAGTGCATGACCATGACCCAGGTTAGCTGAGGCTGGGAGTGGATCGTGGCATGAAGACTATGTTGCTAGCATTTCTGTCTCTTGGAATAAATAAATAAATATACTTAGGAATAGCTAATGGACACATAACCCACAATGACATTTCCAACACCCTCCACCAGATATAAGCTTCGAGAAATTTGGCACACTGCTTCGGTGAGTTAGGATGTTCTGCTCTCTGAGGGGCTTCACTTAAAATTGAATTGCTGTAAATTTAATGGAATAACAGAAATATTCGAAGTTTGGGGGAATCATAATGACATGTTTGAGCAAAATATGTTCACAGATGCTGAAAAAAAATCTTCAGTGTCTTATGAAAATCATACCAAATCCTCAGGTGAAGCATTGACTCTCAGGAGAAATAGGTATTTAATTTTGTTTTTGTTTGATTGTACTCTACCACAACTGGGGATGTAAACAAAGGCTCAGCAGTTTCCTTGGTGTGTGGGTATGCGTTCGTGTGTGTTTGTGTCTGATTTATATGCACATGCATGTTTCAGCTAAGGCGAGTGGTGTTTTCTAATGAGGCCATGGTAGATACATACTTCTCTCAGACTGCATAAAATGAGAGGTGTTTTACATGAGGGCAATTATAACCAAGTCTGATTGTAGCTCAACACTAAGGCAGAGCTACTCTCTCTCTCTCTCTCTCTCTCTCTCTGTGTGTGTGTGTGTGTGTGTGAGAGAGAGAGAGAGAGAGAGAGAGAGAGGGAGAGAGAAAAAGAGAGGTTGGGCTCAAATTGTAGTTAGCCATTTGGGAGTCCAGCGCCCTTAACCACCACAACACCTGTCCGTCCCCAAAATACTTTTTTTAAAATAATTATTTTATTTAACTTTATCTTTCTATCTATTTGTTTATCTATTTGTTTTTACCAGCAAGGGTGTGAGAGTGAGAGAGAGAGAGAGTGAGAGGGAGAGAGAACAAGAGAGAGGTTGGAAGACTGATTCATGAATGCAGAGCTTTTAGAGAGGGCAGAAGGGCTTTTTCTGCTTCCCAGGGCTGCTCAGACAGAAAGCAGGAGCTGGCAGAGTTGAGGGAGTTCTGCCTGTCTTGTAGTCTGCTACCCAGACATGGGCTTTTAAGGATGAGGGGAAAATCATCATAGTTGATATATTTAAAACCAGTCATTATTTGCATCTTGAATTTTTTCTCTCTCTAAAACACATGCTTATATTCATCAGGAAACTGTAATTCTGTTTTTCAAATTACAACCATTTAAAGGAACATTATGCAAAGTGGGAAACAATGCCTTACTTATTATGAACTGAGTCTCACATCCAGGTTAAAACACGGCCCTCAAATCTCCCTCTTTGCTCTTAAGGTTCTCTAAGAATGTGCCAACTATGGTTTCAAGGAGAGCTTCCCTCTTCCATTCTCCTGTCCTGAGGCAGTGGCAGGTCACCAAAGGCCGTATCTTCAGATAGCCAGCCATGTGAGTGTTCCTTTAATAGGGCATCATTTACATTGCCTCGAGTTGCTGATGGATGAAAAAGATAACCACGGCATTGAAGAATCA
This sequence comes from Tupaia belangeri chinensis, assembly GCF_000334495.1. Lineage (NCBI taxonomy): Eukaryota > Metazoa > Chordata > Mammalia > Scandentia > Tupaiidae > Tupaia > Tupaia belangeri. The sequence goes on from NW_006159650.1 coordinate 2,051,479, forward strand.
CTAATTAGCTTTTTGCTTAATCGTAAACTAATGGTAATGAGTGGCCAGCATGCTTGTATGGTTTTGGGCAATATAATATATGGAGAAATACATAAATTTATAAAATGTATGAATATAAAAATACATAAAAATAGTAACCCCGAGCATTTACTGTATCTCATACTTATTATAGCCTGGCATTGCATTACTATGTTACTAGATTATCTTATTTAATTCTCACAATGCCCTTGTGAAAGCGTTACTCTCATCCTCCATTTGAAGATGGAGAAAATGAGCCACAGAGAGGTTTAGCAAATTGCTGTAGGTCACAGAGCTGATGAAAGTGGAGTTGGGTATCGAACACAAGAAGTCTTCCTTTAGTACCTGTGTTCTTCGTGATAGTGCCACGTTATGCCTTAGGACTGGTGAGAAGGACTGGACATGAAGGCTGTAGGAGCTGAAGGCGATGGTGAGAATCCAAGGCTAACGTCCTTCTTAGAATCATCTGTTGCCTAAACATTCAATGATGTGCACTAAATATAATGAGAGAAACAGGAAGCTTCAGGAGCTTCCAGTTTAGTCAAAAGGTAAAATACATGTAGAAATAGCACTAATATATATGCTAGAGTTAAGTCTTGAGGGAAAGCTACTCAAAGAATTCTACAAGATATTAAGGGAATAGGGATGGGGGAGAGTGGAAAGGGGAAGAGAGAAAGACAGGAGAGAAGAAAAGGGGAGAAAGGGAGAAAAAAGAAAACAAAACAAAGACAGATGGAGAGAGAGAGAGACCAGAGAGAATGAAGAACGAAGTTATAATTCACAAAACCAGGGCAGGCTTCACAGAGGAAGCAGCTGCACTGTGGGTCATTCACATTAACTTGAGTGGAGGGGAAAGGAAGGGGATGGGGAAGGGCAAGGAATAATGTCCCAGATGGAGAAAGAAACAGTCAGAGAAAAGGTGGGGATCTGGTGGTTGAGGAGCAGCAGGTGGTGGGTGGACAGAGATTAAATGTGAGAGGAATGGCAGGAGCCTAGTTTGAAAATTGAGGACACAAATTAGGGAGTGCACAGGGCCTGGGCTGAGTAGTTCAGGAGGAAGCCTGGGTCTGGAGTTGGGGTGAGTTTGAAGCAGTGAGAAGAGAAAGGGGCTGAAGCCTGAACTTCTGTGAACACTCTGGTAGCCCTGGTGAGCCAAGGCAGGTGGTCGAAGACACAGGAGGAAACCCCAGAGAGTGTCCTCTCTTGGAAGATAGGGGCAAGGATGTGAAGAATTAAGAACTTGTCTATTACAATGGGGTTCACTTTCACATAGGGTAATTAATTTTCGTTTCTGATCGACTCAGGTAAAGACTCCTACGGTGAAGTGAAATTTTCATAATTTGGCAAAAGTAAATTCTGTAGGGTGTATTTGATGGAGGAAGTGAAATTCTTACTGGGTAGGCCATAAAGGATGCCTTTGGTGTTACATCTCTCTTTGCAAACTGCTCAGAACTCTTAACTCACTAGACAGCCTTTCTATTAATAAAATCCCTTCTTCACAGATCACCCTGCTTAATTCCCCATGATGCTATCATTGTTGCCTTGCTGATCAGACTAGAGAGGACTCTAATACATTGAGGCATTAGGATGTCTTACAGAAGTAAATAAATCAGACTCAGAATTGTGCTTTTACTAACATTGGATCAATTCCCCCGGGGCTTCAGTGTGAGTTTGTAGGTGGGGGTAGGAGGTGTAGTGTTTGGACAATCATCTCCTTTGGGGCCTTCGTGAAAGTGTATTGAGATGAATTTCTCTTGCTGAGAAGGTTGTAGAGATAAGAGTTAGAAACCTACTGGAACACTTGGCTTTCAAAAAAAGCCAACTCTGCATGTTCTTCCCTGCTTGAAGCCCTGTGGATCAAACTCTTGACTCCCAGCATTAACATCCAGGAAATGTCTCATGAATTCCCCAGTGTCGCTAGATTCTTGGAATATTGATGAGTGACTCATTCCTCTTTTCCTAGAGCTCCAGAAAATATCATAAAATATAGAACACCTAAGTACTATCAAGAAGTTCCCTTTAAAGAAAACCGGAAGCTGGGGCTTTTAGATGGAGTGGAGGTTGAGGCGCTGGACTCGCAAATGGCTGACCACGGTTCAAGTCTCAGACCTGGCAGCTTACTTTCCCTTTCTCTCTTTCTGGTTAAATTAAACAACAACGATAATGATAATAAATAACGTTAAATAAATAATTATAGAAAAAAGGAAAAGAAGACCTTCAGTTCAATTGTAGGGAGGCACTGAGGATGCCTTGGCAACTGGAGCATGCAGAGCCTGTTGACACCATTAGTGGTCCTTTTCCCAGATAACTACTCCTGCTCCCAAGATGCATCTGCTCTCAGTTTAGTAATTGGATTTTTGGGCGCAGCTGGCAGTTTCCTCTTGGCCTCCTTTTGCTCAATCTATGGCCTCTCTTCTGGACCAGAATCTTTCTGAGGGCTCTTGTCTTGCCTCCAGGGATATTTTCCAGGAAGCTCAACCCTTGCAATGGTCAAGTCCTCTCCCATCTACCTTTATCTGGAGCACAAGCTTTGCAAAACCATAACTATTTACTAGAGGAAAGGGAGCAGGTGCTAAGTTGTTTCCTTCTTTCCCCTTTTCTTATCTGCCCCTCCCCCATCCAAGGTCTAGACACATTGATTCCTTCAGCAGCTACTCTGCACTCCCAGTTCTGTGCCATCTCATAGTGAGTCCAGACCCTTCTCTTCAAGCCCTGTCCTCCACCTACCTCTCTGGGCCCATTTCCCACCACTTCTTGCTTCTAAGCTATGCTTCACACAAACGAGTCGCTTCTGGTGTCTGAAATACATGGTATTAATTCACCCCACCATTCTTGCTTTCTATGACAGCAAAGTTCACTTCTACTTGTCCTAAGGACTCAGTACTGGTTTGAATCCTGTTTGACATTCTCCCGGGCTGCCCCATTCCTTGTGACCATCTGCTCCAAACTGTATTCTGTGCATACTTTGGTTGCAGGACTTATCATTCTTGGAAGCATGACTCACAAAGTAGCACAGAAAACCAGAGGAAATAATCTTCACAATTTCAGGAACAACTGAAAAAATGAAAAGGATGAATCTCTTTGTTTTCAAAAAGAAAATGAAGTATCAAAACAAAACCAAAGAATGAATAAAATGAACAGGCTTTTTTTGAGCAGTCATAAGTTTTCTGACATGAGATACTGACTGATTGTGTAGAACTTTCCAGAAGAATTTCTGTCCTAGAAAGGGGTGCAATAAAAAGAACTATAATAACTAGGGTTAGCTGGTGGCATGTTTAGTTAAAGGAGCTGAATCCCACATGGTCGACTGTGCATTTTGAATCCTAGACCTGGTGGCTTGAAAAACATGCCAGGGGTGTGTGTGTGTGAATATATGTGTGCACAAGCCCAAAATGCTGAAAAGAGAAATGGAGGAGAAAGGATTGTAGCATGGCCATCACCCATGGAGGTGCTTTTCATTTTCCTTTCTCTCTCTTGTCAGTGAACACACACACACTCTGTCATATTAAAAAGAAACCTTCTAGAGTTGTTGCAAGCATGCAGTGATAGTTCAAGGGAGAGAAAACCACTCAGATTCCTTTTTCTATTGTTTGTGTGGAGTTGTTTCTTTTATTAGATCACAGGTGGGTATGAGGTGGGGGTCGTCAGATGGGAGTGATGATTGGGGCAGAGTGGTGAAGCAAAAGGTCTACTTGTTAGTTACATTGACATATAAAGAATGTTTAGGAAAAATTTACCTGACCCATCAGGTTGACCCTGTTTTAAGGATTCACTCAAGTTCAGTGGTAAGGTTGATATGGTTACTAGGGTGCTTCATGTTTGCCTAATGATTTAATGTTGTGTTAGAGAGGCCTGTGCAAAGGTACCAGGGTGCAGTCTCTTGAGTTACTTCAGTAACAAACTATTTCCTCTTTTAACTTCTGTCTATAATTTCCATCGGCAAGAACCAGCCAGTTTCCTCCCCCAGGCTGTGCTGTGCTGCTGTGCGATAATGGGCTATGTTTCACCTTAAGGACTGGCTGGGTTGTGGTGAAGAACAGGGGTTTCTTTCATGCGTTTATTTAAGACTCAGCCTGTGTGGGGTTGTTATAATGCATAGCCTTTGGGAGGGTCATGGTCAAGCTTTTTTTTTTCCTTAAAATAATTTTTTTAATTTTATTTGATTTATTCATTATAATTCTTTTTTTTTTTTTTTCTTTTTTGAAGAGGTTTTTGCTTTAGGGCACGAGCACTTGCCAGAAAGACAGAGAGAGGCAGAGAGGTAGAAACTGAGAAATCATCCCCTGGGGGGATGGCCACGCCACAATCCTTTCTCTTCCATTCTTCTCTCGGGATCTTGGGCACACACGCACATGTGCCTGGCATGAGTTTAAGCCACCGGGTCCGGGACTTGAACCATGGTCGACTACATGGGATTCCAGCGACATAGCCATTATGCTAACTGCTGGTCCCTCATTATCATTCTTTAATTTGAAGAGAGAGAGAGGGAGAGAGAAAGAGGGAGAGAGAGAGAGAGAGAGAGAGAGAGAGAGTGTGAGAAAACGAGCCGCCAAGTCTGAGACGTGGGTCAGCCATATGGGAGTTCAGCGCCTTAACCATCACGCCATGGTCAAATTTTTCAACAGCTTAGTTCAACAGTGAGATGTATGCCTAAATTGCCCCAGATTGGGTAACCCAGGAGGAGCATCCCTCAGTCAAAAAGGGAGCCCAGTGGAGCACAATAACAGCTCCTTCCCAAGCCAGGCCAGCCTGGGGCACTGTCAGCATCCAGGGAAGTGGTGTGGATCCTGTTCTCAAAGCACAACACTATCCCAGCTGAACTCCCAGAGCACAACCAATGGGGAAGCTCAGAGCCCCACGGATTTTATTCACCCCAGCAAGTCAGCCTGTTACTTATGCATGCATGAAAACGTAGGTGTAAGATGTGATTCTTCAACTTGCTATCTGTGTCAATAGTTATAAAAGATACTAAGTTGGGGAAATATTTTTAAAATGTTACTTTGAGAAATTTAATTTCATAACCAAATGTGACACTGAATGGGGCTAGAGAATGAGGAAAATTTTTGGACAGGAACCATATCATTTGCCTGTATCTTCTTGCAAGGTATGTTCAGCTTGAAGGTGACTCCTTCATTAGGTACCTAGCAACTGATTCTTTGCAGAAATTTCTGATAAGAAAAACTAGGAAACATCATTCTAATCTCTTTTTTAAATTTGTTGTTATTTTGCACCTTCTTTCTTTTTCTTATTTACAATTCATTTCCTGATTTCAGCTTTTGGGAATATGGAGTGAATATACTTTTCCTGATTTCTCCCACTATATGTAACTAAAAAACCTTGGACATTATCTATAAAATTGAGTAAAAGATGACTCCGAAAAGTAGAGAGAAGGAGGCAGACCAGCTAGAAATCTTGGGACCCAAGGAATAACATGGAGGTGAGTTCTATGAATTTTTTTTTTCATATATTATTGAAAGCCAAAGTTGGAAAACTAGCTATTTGTTTAGATGCTGAAGGTGACTCCTTCATTAGGTACCTAGCAACTGATTCTTTGCAGAAATTTCTGATAAGAAAAACTAGGAAACATCATTCTAATCTCTTTTTTAAATTTGTTGTTATTTTGCACCTTCTTTCTTTTTCTTATTTACAATTCATTTCCTGATTTCAGCTTTTGGGAATATGGAGTGAATATACTTTTCCTGATTTCTCCCACTATATGTAACTAAAAAACCTTGGACATTATCTATAAAATTGAGTAAAAGATGACTCCGAAAAGTAGAGAGAAGGAGGCAGACCAGCTAGAAATCTTGGGACCCAAGGAATAACATGGAGGTGAGTTCTATGAATTTTTTTTTCATATATTATTGAAAGCCAAAGTTGGAAAACTAGCTATTTGTTTAGATGCAGACCAAAATGACACCAGAAAATTCTGTCCTCACTAGCCATAGGACTGAGAAAGAGGTAGCCCACTAAGACAGAAAACTGCACAATAGCCTTTCTATAAATAGTGTAAGACAAAAATAGCAAACACGACGGAAAGAATGGTAACCCTGACTTGAAAACTGGCCCAGTGTGAAGCTGAGACTTCCACCCTCTTCTGGCTGTAATGAGAAGTCCCAATCCTGCTGTCAGAGTGGGATGAGAGAAGACAGAAAGGAAAATCTGGATTTATATCCTCTCAGAGACCTCTGTCCAGATCTGGTAGTAATGAGACAGGTCTCCCCATCCCCACGTAGGTAGTGTTAGAAGCGAGTTAGTGCAGAGTCAGGAGATTTGCCACCCCCCTGGGTTAACAAGGCCATTCCCTGGAAGTATCAGTGGGAAGCAGTAATATGAGAAGCAGCAAAGGTGCCCCTCATGTCCCACCTCCAGGTGCCCACTGGGGGCCAAGGATATTTGAATTATCATTCCCATTCAACAGTAACAAGGATCCTATCATCTTGGTGTCAATGGAGGCTTACTGTAGTATGAGATTTAAATAGGACCTGTAATCTCATAACAAAGCATCCACAATATCTAGGTTTCAATAAAAACAAAATCACTTGTCACACCAAGAAACAGGAAGAGTTTAAACTGAATGAGAAAAGACAAACACCAACATTGAGATGACACAGATTTTAGAATTATTTGAGAAGAATTTTTAAGCAGCCATCATAAAAATATTTTTTTATAAAAATATTTCAAGAAGCAGTTATGAACAAGATTAAAACCATTTTTTAAAATCTTAGAAAAGAAATAGTAAGCATCAGCAGAAAAATGAGAAGATAAATTTTAGAATTGAAATTGCAATGACTGAAATAAAAAAATCCATAGATAGTCTCAAAAGCAGGATGAATGAGACAGAGAAAAGGGATAGTGAACTTTTTTTTAGAGGTTTGTGCTATAGGGCACGTGCACTCACCAGAAAGATAGACAGAAAGTGAGAAATCACCCCCTGGGGGGCTGGCCACACACAATCCCTTCTCCATTCTCATCTCAGGATCTTGGGCATGCATGCACATGTACCCGGCATGAGTGTAAGCCACCAGGTCCGGGACTCAAACCATGATCGACCACATGGGAGTCCAGCGACATAGCCATTATGCCAACTGCTGATCCCAAGGAAAAGTAAACTTGATAGGACAATAGAAATGCTCTGATATTAATGGAGAGATAATAGACTTAGAAGAAAACTAACAGAGCCTTAAAAATATGTTGGGCTGTAACTCAAGATCCACTTTCACAACATAGACTACTGGGAGAAAAGGAGGAAGAGGTAGGACTATAAAAATATTCAACGGAATAATGGCTGCAAAGTTTCCAAATTTTACAAAAATCAAAACAAAACAAAGCACTCCTACAGATTTAAGCTTAGTGAATCCTGTGAAACAAACACCAAGAATCCAAACAAAGACACATGATAAATTTCTGAAAACGAGTAACAAAGAAAAAAATCTTAAAATTAGCCAGAAGAAAATGCATAATGCCTTTAAAGGAAATGTCATTCAAATGACAATGAATCAAATGAGACCAGAAGGAAGAAGAATATATTTCAATTACTGGAGGATCAGGGGGCGGGCACTTGGAAGAACTTCCAACTCAGGATTCCATACAACAAAAAATCCCTTCAGTAAGTAAGGGGAAATCATGGTATTCTCAGGTGAGAAAAGTAAGTACTTTGCCACAGCAGATCCACCCTAAGTGTTGCAGAATTTGTTATCAGCAGATTCACTCTAAGGGTTGCAGAGAAGATGCATACCCTGGGAAATTCTTAGGGTACGATGTGGTTCATGTGCCTAGAGTTTTAAAGGAAAGGGAGGGTTGAACTTTCTAGTCTTTTGAGCTTCTCTACCAGATCTCTCTTTTGGAGAAATACCATGACCCTGACCTTATTCTGATGTGACCGTCTCTGGAAACTTTCTATATAAAACCAAAGAACACAGAAAGATGGTTAGATTGAGTTTGTGCTACTGAAGGTATGATTTGTATCATGTTGTAGTTTAAATGGTTTTGTGACAAACAAAATTAATAGAGTAGAAAAATAACTTTCCTTATGAGACCAAAAATTCAGCGATAAAATTCCAATTTGAAAGGTGGAAGTTGAGAGCAACTGCATCTGCTGGGTACCCTCTCTCCCCTGAGAGTCAGTCTTTGCATAAGCGTGTGCTGCGTTCATACAGCCCAGGAGCACTGCTGAGCAACAAAACCCTGACCTGCTCAAATGTAGAAGCTACTAGGTCATTGGGAAAGTATGACTTTTTAAAAAAGAAGTATTTTATTTAACTTTATTTACTTATTTTAATTTGATTAGAGAGAGAGAGAGAGAGAAAGTGAGAAAGCAAGTCACCAGGTCTAGGACTCAAACCTTGGTTGGTCATGTAGGAGTTCAGTGCCCTTAACCACCACGCCATCTGTCGGCTCCAATGATGTATTTTTCTATTAAAAACTGCGTCATAACTTTCTGGATGATCCGATATTTCTCAAAACCATATATTCCCAATAGTGGGCTTTTCAGTGACAATTCCAAGGTCCCTAATTTTTTGGTATCTATTCATAAGAAAGGAAAAACAACTCATGGCATCATGGACTACAAGGCGGGCTATTGGCCAAGTATGGCCAGAGAGATCTTGGTTTCTGATAGGCAGCAGCTGTTCAGGCTCCTTGTCCCGGAGGACAGCAGAAGGCAAGGGAGAGGAGGGTGGAAGCAGGATTCGGGGAACTGAAAGCAGAAATTCTTTCCTAAGGTTTGATTCTCCCTGGGACTGGGCACTGGGGCAGATGGTGCTTGCTTTTTTCATTACTCAGGGAGTCATGGCCAGAGACATGGGGGTGGGGAGGGAGAAGGAAGAGGTCCAAACGTCATTTTTGAAAGCTCTTCAGATTGTCTGTATTTTAAAATAACATGATTCTGTTCTGTGAATATCATAGAGGCAATTCTATAAAATGTCGTGACATTCACTGGGTCACATACCTAGTAGGGGTAGTAGAATTATTGTGCCTAAGATAGCAACCACCTTAAACATTCTCATTTCCTTCTTGTGATTTGGCTCCTTCACCTAGAAATCCTGTTATCATCCTTGCCCTCTCCCTGCTTCTTGCTGGCTGTTACTTAAACTGAGTGATTTTGTGCTTCTGAAATGTTGGTAGAGCCAGCCTCTCTGTTCCTGATTCTCCATCTTTACCTAGAACAGCAAGTAGGGTCTGTGGAACAGGTGGACTTCAAGTCAGTGTGGAGAGTGTCCTTATTCTCAGGAGATAAACACTCAGCTAATGTGTTCTGACGTCTATTATTAACTCTCAAATGGTTGGGGGCGGGGAGAGAGACTGCATAAATAAGGTGACTACGACAAATGTTAACAGCTTGGTAAATCTAGATGTTGCACACATCATGTGCACTATATTATTCTTGTAATTTATCTTTAGATTTGAAAATTTCCAAGATAAAAAAAAATAGGAAAATCAGTATGGCTTGTTTAGACTGCCACTCTTTAGCCTGAGGTCTTAATAGGGATTTTCTCTGTCTTAGGGGATTTGTGTGAGTAGGTTGCTGACCGGGATGAATACCAGGTACTTGGTTGTATTCCAGTTTGTGATCCTTTTGAATGGTTGAGCAGTCAATATTTGATAAAAGTAGCCTTGAGTAGAATCCTACACAGTTCAATTTATTGCCTGTGGCTCTTTCTGAGACTTGAGATGCCTGTGCTTCAATGCAGACTGAATGAATCAAAGTCCCTGGGGACAGAAACAAAGAATAAATATTTCTTTAAACCATTCTCTATGGAGATACCTAATTTTAGGATGAAAGGACAGAAACTTTTTTGCCTCCTTTAGAAAGTAAAGGAGCCTAGGCAACCAAGAAACAGAAAATAAAGCTTTATTTTTTTCTTTTGAGAGATTTTTGCTTTAAGGTGTGTGTGTTCACTAGAGAGACAGGGAGAGAGACAGAGAGAGAGAGAGATAGTGAGAAATCCAACACTACCAACCCCCACCCCCCACCAGGGGCAATGGCCATGCCACAACCCCTTCTCCTCCATTCTCCTCTTGCAATCTTAGTTACATGTGCACATGTGTCTGGCATGAGTTTCAAGCCTCTGAGTCCAGAACCTGAACCATGGTTGGTCATGTGAGAGTCCAGCACCTTAACCACTATGATACCTGCTGGCCTCATAAAGGTTCATTTTTTTTTTTTTTGAGAGGTTTTTTGCTATAGGGCACGTGCGCTCACCAGAAAGACAGAGAGAGAGACAGAGAGATAGAAAGCGAAAAAAGAGAGAAGAGAAGATAGAAAGCGAAAAATCCCCCCCCACGGGGGCTGGCCATGCCACAATCCCTTCTCTTCTCAGGATCTTGGGCATGCATGCACACGTGCCCGGCGTGAGTTAAGCCACCGGGTCTGGGACTCGAACCATGGTTGGCTACATGGAAGTCCAGGGACATAGCCATTACGCTAACTGCTGGTGCCCATAAAGGTTCATTTTTGATGCATTTAGGAAATGCCTGTAACCCGAGACCACACAGGGAGGGCTCTTAATAACTGCAGCAGAAATGGAACTAGAATGAAGGTGGTCAGAGAACAGAGATACCCAACACTGGATATCTATGGCAGAGCTGGTCCACTGTGGCCTACTCTATCCTGGGGGCATGTCAGCCTCATGACCAATGTTTAGAACAGCAAGATGAAGATGTGGTACGGCTGTGAGAACCTCCCTGAATGGTGTAACACCACAGAGAAACCAGAGGAAGCAGAAAGAGGGAGAAAATGCTCAGCTTTACCACTTTGAAGGGAGATAGTTTCTCTGTGTGGCTGTGTAAAGGAGGAACTGTGTGGATGGTTAGCACTCTGTGGATATCAGTCTTTGTGAGCTCTATAAGGGGTCTCTGATAAGTTCATGTAAAATGTGTATTATGAAGAACACTTTGTATGGATTCAATTTTTTTTTCTACCAAAATAAACTCACATTTTAATTTCATTTTTACCTGAACTTTTTGAAGTACTCTCATGATGCTCTAAGGGCTATAAACCCTCTGACAAAACCCAGAAATAGACAGAGTTTTACTCTATGCTCAAAAGATTCCTTGCTACATTGCAATGCCCCCTGGGCTTTTCTTAACATTTTCCTGTTACAAATCACTGATCGAGAAAGGAATCTGCTCATTCATGAAGAACCAGAAGAGGATCTACACAAGATATTACAGTGGGAATTAGAGAGAGAGAGAGAGAGACAGAGACTAGAGGCCTAAAAGTGACTTAGAAAAGTAAAATGAATAGTAACTAATAAAGTGAATACAGAAATAATAAAGTGAATATAGTAAGTAGATGTAGAAATAAAGGCCATGTTGGATTTCTAAAAAAGAGAAAAGATGCTAATGTAAATATAATCAGGGATATGGAGTACAGCCTTGAGAAAATAGAGCAAAACAAATGAACAAACTAAAAGCAAAACCCCAAAACAGGATCAACATAAATTGATTGAGAATGAAAGATGAAGAAAGATGGCAGCATATATATAATTTGTGTCTTTGAAGAAGAAAATGATAAATTAGCAGAAAAAAATGTGAACATATTGTTTAAGAAAAATTTTCAGATAAATTTAGATTCTTAATATCATTAGCACATACTGTGTCTTAGACAGGGACGAGTCACAGACATTAATGCATATACTAACGTAGTCACCATAATTCAAAGAAAAAGAAATACTTCTACAGTCATCAAATCACAAAGGACATACCAAAGAGGGGAAAATGCTAGACTACCTTTCAGTTTCTCTCTAGACACATTGAATGGTAGAAGACAGTGGAAAGTACTTAGAAAAATAAAGTGAAGCACAAAGATTTTAAGCCCTGCCACACTGCTGTTTAAGCAAAATAATGCCTGAGAGGTCCTTTAAAGATGGAAGCACTCAGGGAAGACATTATGAAAAAAAAGTTAGTTTCCTAAGGGAAGAATAGAGAACCAGTGATAAAAAATTACAGTAAGTTAACGAATCCATTTACTTATAAAGATGAAACAGTCACAGGATCTATGACTACAGAAAAGATTAGAGGAGTAAAAACTCTGGCAATGCAAAAATAATAATATAACCAACAAATTCCAGGGGGAAGAGAGGAAGAGAAGATGGAATTCATTGAAAGAGAGCTATGTTCCTTGCCTCACCAAACAGGTAAAATCAGACATATTTAAAGTTGGAAAATCAAGCAAGGGAACTATAGGATATGGTATAAGGGAGTAAAGGTAAACACCAAATGAACCAGGAATAACAGCAGGAAGTCAAAACGAGACAGTCAAGGTGAAGGATGAAGGTAGAAAATGAACAAACCTGAATTTAAATATGGTTTATAGTCAGAGAGACAATGGATTTCATCTAAAAAAAGGGCTTAACCACAGTATGGTATATATGGTAGGAGAACAAAATGAGACCATCAACTTATCAAATATGCAAAATTGCAAACTACAAAAAATAAAAAAACCCACAACATAAGCAAACATAGGATATAAATAAAAGGTTAAAAATATTTTTAAGATTTGAAGGCTTCATAGAAAATAACTGTAAAAAAACCAACAAAATATGACATTAGGTAATTATTATGAAAAAAATCTCTCAGATACATTATCCAGCGAAAAATTTGTTTAGGAAAGAGAAAACATGGTAGTGTTCCATTTGTGTTTACAGAAGTATGTACATGAGGTTCCTTCAAAACTTTGTGGAGAAACAAAATTAAAGCATGTTTATTAGTGCAAAAATGTTTGAAATTCATGTATAGTTTTAACAAAACACATTTCTTATGACTTCTTTAATATTCCTCCCTATATTTTAAATTTTTATAAGATTTGTAACTAAGGACATGTAAACACACACACACACACACACAAGCATAAGTCTAGAATCTCTGGAAAGATACAGAAGAAACTGGTTAACTATGGCTGTTTCTGTCACAGAGGCTGGAGACTAGAGCCTAGGGGGATTTTTCACTGTTGGTGATTTGGTACTTTTTACTTTAACTATGGATATATATTACTTTTTCAAAATTCATATAATACTTCAAAATACCACAGGTGGTTCCAACCAACATCAGGAGATGAGCAGCCCTGGTTTTTCATTTCGGGGCTCTGACAATCTAATGGTGGTTTTATTGTAGCTCAGTGGTAGGGCTAAAGATGATGATTGCTATCTCTCTAGTTCATGCAGGGTTTTGGCAGACCAGCAAATAGTCTTATTGATTTTCTTGTGTCTGAAATTTCCTGGTTTCAAGAGAAGGTTATAGTTAACCAAAAAAAAAGGTAAAAACAAAATGTCATTTATGAAGCTATAATGTACTGGGGCTTTAGATTCTCTGTGTTAGTATTTTTACTTTTGTCTAAAGGTTTGAGGGCCTCCGTTTTGACTTTTCTGAATTCGTGGAATGCTTTCCTGGACTCTGGTCTCTTTGTCCTCCAATTCTCATGCTTTCCCACTTTTACTCTGCTGGTCCCTCACCATGCAGGCTCCTTGTGGGCATTGCATTGAGCACATTCTGCGCCCAGGCTCTGAGTGCCCAGGGTAACATGGCCCTCATGTGTACTGCCCTATGGGGATTGGTCACCATGTGCATGGTGCTTGTTTCATCTTTGCCCTGTTGCCTCTCCATTCAAGAATAACCTCAAGTCTACTTGTTGTTCATTCCTACATTGATTCTGTTCTCTCTCAAATGCTATTATATTCATAGATAATATTTTATAATTAGCACCTAATTCTTCCCCAATACTTGTGATCATTTTTGTCTTTCTACTTGAGTTTAAGCACCTTCAAGGGGTAAATCCTGGAGTTCTATATTCTAAGCAGATTTCAAATCTGACCAATTCCCACCATGTCTGTAACTATTCCTTTAGTTCAAGCCACCGTTATTCCCTGCCAAGTCTACTGCCAGCTGGTCACCTGGCTTTTCCTCTTGTGCCTCCATCAACCTGTTTTCCACACACAACTTCAAGTGTAAATCAGATGATCTCTCTCCCTGGTTTAAAACTCAAGGGAATTCTAGCATACTTGCCATAAACTCAAAGCTTCAGGTGACTTCTAAGTGCTTGTGAGATGTGTACCTGGTTCTCCTCCATCCACTTCTCCAAGCACCTCCCCATCACTCACTCTTGCAGTCTTTGACTTTCTTGCTGTTCTTTGTATCCATCAAGCTCAATCCATCCTTGGGCCATTGCATTTGGCAGGAAAGTCCCTCCACTATCTCCTGTCAGATTCTCTATATCACAACTACATCATGCAGGTAAGGATTAAAATTTCGCTTCCTCCCAGGCCCTCCCTGACACCCTAGTTAGCATATTACCCCTCTCTACCTACTGTCATCCCTCCCTCCTCCCCATAGGGCATGCATGCTTTTGGAGAGAAAGAGACAGTGAGAGGGAAAGTGAGACTACCCAGAAGGGGGAAAGACACACCACAATCCTTTCTCCTCCATTCTCCTCCTGGGATTTTGGGCATGCACACACACGTGCCTGGCATGATTTTCAAGCTGCCAGGTCCAGGACTTGACCCATGGTTAGCCATGTGGGAGTCCAGAGCCTTAACAACCAAGCCCACTGCTGGCCCTACCTTCCATCACTTTCATAAAAATTTGCCAGAGTGTGTATGCTTACCAGGAAGAACCAGAGAGAGAGAGCGAAAAAGCACCCTCTTATGAGGTATGGTCATGCCACAATCCCATCTCCTCCATTTCCTTCCAGGATATGGGATATGCACACACATGCCCCTAGTGTGTCTGTCAAGCTGCTGGGACTGGGATTGAAACCATGGTCTGCCATGTGGGATCTGGTTTCCTTAACCACCATGCCACAGACCTTCTCCCATTTGTCACTTTATAAACTTTTTTCTGCTTAATTTATCTTTGCAAATTTTATTTTTCTTATGTACGTGGCTTGATAGTGTAATCTAGGGCCAGACCGTCTGACTTTAAATCTCAGTTGCATTCCTTAAGCTGTGTGACATTGGATGAGTCTGGTGCCTCGCCTTCCTCATCTGTACAATGGGGATAGTGCAATACATTGTTTATAGGATTGTAGTGAGCATGAAAGGAGATGAAATGAAAAGAACTTACAAAGCTGTGAAGGAGGGGATAAGGACTACCTAAATATTCCTTGGAAGTATGAAAGTGCTTCCTACCTGTGTTTCACTCTGTCTCAAATCCATGAAACAGAGCATCTGAGCACTGAGTTGAGGAGGTATTTGGGGAATGTCTTTGAGAAGCACCAAACTAGGAAGCATTCTGTGCCTTGTTCTATGCCCCTTAAAATCTAAATGATTCCTTCAAAGCCAAGTGGCAGGTAGGAGCCCACTAGGCATACTGAGAGTCTGTTGTTGGGCCCCCGGTGCCTTGGGAACTGGAAAGAAAGGGGAGTGCAGGCTGCTCTGAGCTTTTGGCAGCAGGCTGCTGGTCAGTGCAGTTAAGGGATGGCTCAAGCCCCCTATGGAGCACACTTCCACTCTATCCCAACACACAAGCCCACATCCTTGCCTTGGCCCCACTCTTCAACATCCTGACTGAGGCTTGAAAGACGGCCCTTTTTGGAACCAGCATCCCTTCTTACATAAGGTGTTGGAATCACCAATGGTGGGAATTTCTCCTGAGAGTGCTGTAGAAAAGAGGCAGATTTTACTTATTTACAATCAGGCAAATTTCACTACACAATAGCTGAATTCCCCAATGCTTCTATGTGAATTTTAAGCCCACATCTTCAGGGGCAGAGGGGTCACTATTCAAAGTAAATATACAATGTGCCTTTATGTTAGGTAGAGAAGCCTTCTGATTTAATTTTTCTGTGTTGTAAACATAACTTTTACATATAAATTGTATATACATGTGCATATATGTACACACACACACACACACACACACACACACACACAGGAGCTTCTACCTCTGGGAGAACCAGACATCCAATTCTGATTTAGTTTTAGAGGAGAAAAGCTTTATTAAATAGCTCAAACTGCAGAGAAAATTGTTTCTAGTTTAAGCTAAAATGTCATGAAAATCTTAAAAATAGCATCTGTCAGCTTTGGTGATCTTGCTTTTTCTGGACAGTAACCTGGTAAATTTCTACTTTTGTAATAGGAGCTATAGAGATCCTAGTCACCCTGTGTGGATTGAAGAAATGCGGGTTTCTCCCTCTTTTATTTGTGCTATGTGCAAGGTTGATTGTGCTGGTTCTGTAAGAGTATAATGCCTTAAATGTGTAAATGTCTAGATCAGACCCCTAGACAGCCAGGGGCTTTAGCTGAAAAGAGCCAGGCAGACAGCCTGATGGACATATAACATCCTCTATGGTCATCATAAAAAAAACAGAGTTGAATCAAAGATGAAGGGGTTATATCTACACAAGAGAAACCACTTGTGTAGGGGTTTTTCCAGGAGGTAGAACAGATTTTTTAAAAAGGGTAGAACATTCCTGACAAGCGTAATTCAAGAGAACAAACAGTGGAGCAGTGCTCATGAAAGTTTAGACATTTGACATCAATGGCCCAGGACACACTGTCATTAAGGATCATCCAGGAGCAGTGAAAGAGGAGGCAAAACATGTTTTGTATTGTTTTTCTTTTTTAAAAAATATTTGCTTTAAGGGCCAGGATAGACATAGCAAATACTTCGCTGGACTCCCACATGGCTGACGGTGGTTTGAATCCCCAACCCATTGGCTTGGAAATTATGTGGAGCACATGTGTGTGTATGTGCCCGTGATTCTGGGAGGAGAAAAGTGGAGAAGGTATTGCAGTGTGGCCATCTCCCCTGGGAGAGTGATTTTTCACTTTCCCTCACACTGTCTCTGTCTCTGTCTCTCTCTCTCTCTGGTGAGTGCACACATCCTAAGGCAAAAACCTATTGATTTTTTTTGTTTTATTTTGTATTGGTTTATTCATTAATATTTTAGATAGGGTTAGTTCTTGATTACTAATAAGTCTTTGCTTAAATAAGCAAGAAAAGGAAGTAATAAAATTCTAGGGGACCAGATGGTGGGGCAGAAAAACATGATTCTCTTGAGATAGTCTCAAATGGGAAGGTTCCTGGTTCAAGTCCAGAGACTTCCCTGAGTATACTGGACATAAGCTTGTCCATAATTTGGGGCTGGCTGAAGTTGGGGTGGATCACAGCATCAAGACCCTGTTGGGGATATTATCTCTTCTGTGTCTCTTGCTCATAGAATGAATGAATGAATGAATGAATAAATTAATTAATTAAAAAACTTAGGGTTCTCAATCTTTGAAACGTAGCAATTGGCATACCTGGACTATTTATTGTGCCTCTAAAGATAAACAAGACTGTGGCCTCCAATGACCAGAAGAGAGATTGAATGACTCTTCGATCTTTTGCCATACCACCAACTTCTTCATTTTCACGAAAATTGCAAGCACCAGCTTAGATTTATTGTAAATCTGGTTTTGTGTGGGTGCAGGGAGACTTGAAAAGGGCTATGCCTATTTTATTATTGGGTCCTTTGGAAGTTTATTCCTCAGGAAGCACATTTGGTACCAGACATTCATATTTTTAATATTTTGGACTGCATTTTGCTTTATTCACAGTGTGTGGTTGACACCTAAAATTGTTTTCTTGTGTATATGGAAATAATGTTATTAAAATACTATTAAAATAGGCTTTTACAGGCACTATGCTACACATGACAAATGCATAATTAGCTGGAGTTAAGAAGGAATAGTTCATAACATAAAAGCTCCACTTCTAAAATAATGTTCAGCTGATATTTGTATGCATTGCTGTAATTTGGGTGAGAAACAATGTGTTCTGTGGTTTACAAAAATCTTATGCCTTGCATTATCTCTTTAAGCAATTAAAAAAAAGTGGCATGGGGTGAGCTTCTGCTGTTGGCAGTTTGGAGGTTGAGCTTAAACTGCTTGAAATGATGAGATCCCAGGAGAGACTGGAAATAAGAGCTTCTTTGGGACAGTGAGGGATCTGGCCTCACAATCTGTGTTAGGGAGTTGAGGCTGGTTTAAAAGCAAGTCTGCTCTATCCAATAGTTTGACAGGGATGCAGCAAAGGGACATTTAATTCTTCAATGATTTTTCTTTTTCAAACTGGCATTAAAATTAGGTACTTACTTGCCATTGCCTAACACGTTGCAGAAACAAGTAAGTTAAGAGACAAAACCTAAAAACCTAAACAGAACTGCTATGGTTTGAAGATGTTCATTCCCAATTAAAAGTGCTGAGCCATTGTAATGGATTTAAGAGGGTAAAAACTTGATGCAATTATGGTGTAGAAAGTTGGGCATTTGGGAAGAGACTAGAATTAAGGTAATTAGGATGGAGCCCCATGATTGACCCCCTGTGGGTTTTATAAGGAGAGGGAATGAGAACTGAACAGAGAGACCCTGATAGGCACAACTGCTCTGCTCTGCTTTTGACCTCTGATGTGATTGGGACTCTGCGATATGCCCACTGGACATGATCTCTGAATCAGAGACTGGACAAATCTGTGTTTTTTATAAATCATCCAGTTATAGGTACTTTCTGTTATTAGCAACAAAACAGACTAAAGCAAGAACTAAACAACAACCTAGTTAGAATTGTAAACTCTATGAGTGGGTAGCTTAAAGTATAAAGATTTGAAGATGAAATAAAAAAGATTTGAAGATGTGTTGAATGTCAGGCATGGGAGGAAGGCAGATCCTCTGGTGGGGTCAGATGACTGGATTGCCTCATTTGGGCTGTCACAAGAAGGTCTCTTGGTGTCGTTGGGAAGTGGAGACATTGCCGTGGCTGTTAGTGAGCCTGTGGGATGCCTCTGCGGGATCTGGCCCTAAAGATAGCCACAATGGCTGAAAATGGTGATAATGAAAAAATGGCTGCTCTGGAGGCCAAAATCTGTCATCAGATTGAGTATTATTTTGGAGACTTCAATTTGCCGCAGGACAAGTTTTTAAAGGAACAGATAAAATTGGATGAAGGCTGGGTACCTTTGGAGATAATGATAAAATTCAACAGGTTAAACTGTCTAACAACAGACTTTAATGCAATAGTGGAAGCATTGAGCGAATCCAAGGCAGAACTCATGGAAATCAGTGAAGATAAAACTAAAATCAGGAGGTCTCCAAGCAAATCCCTCCCTGAAGTGACTGATGAGTATAAAAATGATGTTAAAAACAGATCTATTTATATTAAAGGCTTCCCAACTGATGCAACCTATGATGATATAAAAGAATGGTTAGAAGGTAAAGGCGAAATACTAAATATTCAGATGAGAAGAACATTGCAGAAAGCACTTAAGGGATCAATATTTGCTGTGTTTGAAAACATTGCATCTGCAAAGAAGTTTGTAGAGGCCCCTGGTCAGAAGTACAAAGGCACAGAGATGTTAATACTTTTCAAGGAAGATTACTTTGAAAAAAAAAATGCAGAAAGAAGACAGCATAAAGTAGAAGCAAAATTAAGAGCTAAACAAGAGCAAGAAGAAAAACAGAAGTTAGCAGAAGGTGCTGAAATGAAATCTCTAGAAGAAAAGATTGGATGCTTGCTGAAATTTTCGGGTGACTTAGATGATCAGACCTGTAGAGAAGATTTGCACATCCTTTTCTCAAATCATGGTGAAATAAAATGGATAGATTTTATCAGAGGAGCAAAAGAGGGCATAATTTGGTTTAAAGAAAAAGCCAAGAAAACCCTAGAAAAAGCCAAAGATGCAAATAATGGTAACCTACAATTAAGGAACAAAGCAATCACTTGGGCAGTACTAGAAGGAGAGGTAGAAAAAGCAGCATTGAAAAAAATCATAGAAGATCAGCAAGAATCCCTAAACAAATGGAAGTCAAAAGGTCACAAATTTAAAGGAAAAGGAAACAAAGCTGCTCAGCCTACGCCTGCTAAAGGAAAAGTACAGTTTCAGGGCAAGAAAACCAAATTTGATAGTGATGATGACTTTGATGGATATGAACCATCATCTTGACCAGTGAAAATAGCAAGAGAAGAAACAGCCATGAAAGAACCTGCATCAAAACAACAGAAAACATAAAATGGAGTGGAGACCAGTAGTTTAGTGAACAAAATTTTTATTCATTTTAATTAGGTTTAAGCTGCCTTTTGTCTTTGAAACCTTTTAAAAAGAAAACCAAATTAGGTCCACTTCAATGTCCACCTGTAAGAACAGAAAATTTTTTTGTTGTTTAACTTGTCTTTTTGTTTGGTTTTATTACCCTCATGAGAATTTTTAAAAAATATATAGTTCTGTTTGTGTTATTCAGATGATTCAAATATCAACAGGAAGACTCTTCTGCTAAATTGCTTTTGTAATATGAGAATGTATCAGTACAAACTAATAAAATATACATAAAATAAAAAAAAGAAGGTCTCTTCAAAGTCACCTGCTCTGAGCAAACATATGCCTTGACAAAGGCCCGCTGCAAAAGAGATGATACTTCACTTTGCTTCCCTTTCATTGAACTGAAGGCACCAATGCTTACTTTAGGGGTCTTCAGTACCCTCATGAGTCTAGCAGTCCCAGTTTCCCCCAAATGAACAGAAGAGTCAAGCAGAAAAAGTTGTTCTCTATCAACATGAGACTTTAAGAAGCTAGTTTCCTTTCCTTCACTTTTTAGAATTATATCCCAAGCACCTCCTGAATAGAGCCTTAACCCTAACCTCAAATCTAATCTGTGAGTACACACACACACACACACACACACACACACACACATACACATACCCCTGTAAGAGCCTTAGAAAAGCTGGAGTCACCACTGATCAGGTGATTTAAATGTGAATAAGTGAGTTTAAATATAAATTCAAACTGTTGTAAGATGTATGTTAGGGGAGAGAGAGCTGTATTTTTAATATGATGTCAGAATAGCTAAGAAAAATTCTCCTATAGTAGATACAAAAACAGCTTACCATTGTACTGGAAAAAAGTGGAGGAGGCAATGCACACTTTTCAGATAACCATGGATATTCTTTGCTACCACTGGGGTGCCACATCTACCTCCAGTTTTTGGTCATTTTGCAGGGCAGGAAAAAGAGAGGAAAGCAAAAGACACTGCCAGAAAGAGGACAGTGGCCTGACCTTTCTGAACATGAATTGCCTTGTGCATTGGAATCTGGATACCAGCTCCTTTGTTGGAAAGCCAGGAGTAGAACTAGCAGCCTTTTAAAATCATCTATGTCTTACTTAATGAATCTTTTATACTCATTGGGGGAGCTGACTTAGAATTTGTCCATATTCTTTTAATTAGAGTTGGGTGGAAATTACTTGTTAAGGACTAAGGAGTCATGAGTTCTTGCTGATGCTTCAAGAGATGTTAACTCAAAAACCTGATCCATTGGGACCAGCAGTTGATGTAATGGCTATGTCGCTGGACTCCCATGTAGTCTACCACGGTTTAAGTCCTGGACCCAGTGGCTTAAATTCACACCGGGCACGTGTGTGCGTGTACCCAAGATCCCGAGAGGAGAATGGAGGAGAAGGGATTGTGGCGTGGCCATCCCCTCTGGGGGGTGATTTCTCGCTTTCTGTCTCTGTCTCTCTCTGTCTTTCTGGCGAGTGCACGTGCCCTATGGCAAAAAACCTCTCAAAAAAAACACAAAACAGTGTGGAATGGGGGAGGTGAAGAGAAGAGGATAGAGAAAGATAGCAAGAGAACAACAGAGAGGCAGGACGTTAGTAAGAAACAGATATGGCTTATTAACTGTTGTAATTAGAATAATAATAATACTGATTGGGGAAAACATAGAAAAGATATTGAATGTTGAAGCGGGGAGATTAATGTCTCTGTATTGACTGACATGCATGGCATTCCCTTTTGAAAAAGCAATGTAATACACTGTAAAGTTATATGTAATCCAATGTAATATAAAGAAGATTATGATGATAATAAAAAATAAAAAAACTGATCTATTATGTTCTTTTTTATAATGTGTCTTAAAATTAGTAACTGAGTTAAAAACCAAGGCCTGTGTTGAAGAGAGTAATACTTTTTATGTTGAGAAATGAATTATTAAGTAAGTTTATTTTATTCATGATGGAAAGCACATCTGTGTGTGTGTGTGTGTGTGTGCACAAGAGAGAGAACTTTTGAAAGTATCTCATCATGCCACAGTCTCCTTCCTCTAGACCTTTTGCTTGTTAGGATCTTGAGCACACATGAACTTGAGCATTTCCGGTTGACTGGTCTGAGGATCCAGCCCAGCTGATCATGAGGCTTCCAGCACTGCAGACCAATGTGCTATGGACCGTGCCACAGAAGCTGGGCCAAAGAGAGGTGAATTTTATCAGGCTAGGACAATGGATTCTCTCAGAATCTTAGACATAATTGAGCGAATATTATCTAATTTGAGCAAGCTCCAGTTCCTCCTCATTCCCGCTTGATGAGGTTAGTATAACCATATGCTAGGAGCATTAGATATAATTTTTCATGATAAAAGAAATGAAAGGAAAAGAGAAAAAAATCCTTCAGTCAAATCACTCGGAAGCTAAATTTTGCAACCTGGAAATTCTCCAAATTGAGGCTATAGTATTTCCCTTTTCCCTGAATCAGATCTTCACAATTTTTGAGCTTCAAAATTAGAGATATGAAGAATCAGCTTCTCTATTTGGACGGTATTTACATGTCATGGAACTGAAGTGGGTTTCCACAACTTGGGTTGAGAGTTTTCTTTCTAACCCTGCGCAGCATGCCTCAAAGGACAAGGAATAAAATGTAGCTATTTTTTGACTTGATGCTCTTACCTTCTCCCTGGTTTAACCAGGATGACTTCTCTATTGCTAGTGCATTCCCACTATGCAACAGGTTATATTCAGGTGATTTGTTAATATTTTGTTAAAAATAAAATGGAAGATATACATCAGATGTCTGGTTAATTGCCAATACAAACATCTGTAACAATCCTTTCAACAAATATAAAGCATCACACTCTGACCAGCTCATAGACCAGACATGCCCATTTTACAAATGAAGAAGTTGAAGTACACTGTGGCTGAATGGTTCCAGCCATAGAGCCAGGTCTAGAACCCAGGATTTGTCACTACCATGAATCAAGTGGCTTTTCTTTCTTACCACAGCACACTTGACTTGTAACATCAACTCAGCTGTTCATTTCTCAACTGACATGTCAGCTTTGCTAGGGTACAGTCCCTCACTAACCACTCAAACACTAAAGTAGGTGTACATGGAAAGGTACGTTGTAAATGTGATTGTAACAAGTTGTCTTTAAATTAAGGGAGAGTATCACAGATAGTCTGGGTGGCCCTGACTCAATCAGTTGAAATTTTTTAAATAATGAGTTGAAGCTTCCTTGACAGAAAAAATTTTTTTTTGCCTGTGACTGGCAACTTCAGTTCATGCATGAGAATTCCAGCCTCCTCTTCATGATGGTCTGCCTAATGGACTAATGGACTCGAGACTTGCCTAGTCACTCCTCGCAATTGTGTAAGCTTTTTTTTTTTTTTTTTCAATAAATCTCTTTATTTTTTCCTTACTGGAGATGCTTTTCTGCTTGAACCCTCACTGATACATCAAAGGAGGTATTGTAATTAATAAGCAGATCCGACAAACTGGGAATGTATATTAGAATTCTATAGATGGATAGAAATAGAGTTGTGGGTGGGCACAGGCCTTTGATTCTTACTTTGTTGAACTGGAAATCTGACCCTTCATATACTTTTGTGCAGCCTTTATAGGAGTGAACCTAGCCCCCAGCTGGACAAAGGCCAGGGTTGCATTCAAATGTCTTGACTAGTCTGGACATTGGCCCTTGCCCACTGACTCCTGGGTTGAAGAAGGAAAGTGGGCAAGAAAAATACAGATCAGAAACTCAGTACAGAAAGGAGAATCAAAGAACAATCGGGAATTCCTAGGAAATCAGATCTTCAGCTGGATTCACTTGGTGCCAGGCCAAGGTCAAGAGGGGCTATGTTGAACTGAAGACAGCCAACTGCTGCCAGAAAGAGAAAGGAATATGGAGAATGGGAGGACATGCTTCCTATGTGGAAACTTTTTTTTTTTTTTGGAGAGGTTTTTCGCTATAGGGCGTGGGTGCTCGCCAGCCAGCCAGAGAGAGACATAGAGACAGAAAGCGAGAAATCACCCCCCAGGGGGGATGGTCACGCTGCAATCCCTTCTCCTCCATTCTCCCCTTGGGATCTTGGGCACACACGCACACGCGCCTGGCGTGAGTTTTAAGCCACTGGGTCTGGGATGCGACCCACGGTCGACTACGTGTCCAGCGACATAGCTATTACGCTAACTGCTGGTTCCCGCTATGTGGAAACTTTGAAACAAGCAATGCAGATTACTGGATGTCTTCAGTGGAAAAAAAAAAAAAAAGAAAAAAAAACAAAAAAACCCAAAAAAACCAAACCACATCATTTAGAGCAAATATTTTTAATTTTTTTTTTTTTTTTTTTAATTCTAGCTGTTCATTAGCCTTGTGGTAATGAACAGCTAGAATAAATTTTTTTTTAAAAAATTTCTCTTTTTTTCTATTCTATTTCTATTCAATAAATTGTGGAATTGATAGTAATGAAATTTTTTGGTGGTGTTTTATGTGTGTATGTATGTGCGTGTGTGGTGGTTTAGACCGTTTCATTATATAGCAGTAGTCCTGAATAGCTGGGACTATGGGTACTCACCATAATGCCGAACTTTTTTTCAGATAATATCTTATTATGTTACCCTGCTAGTTGTAAGTTTGAGATCCTTCTGCCTCAGTATCCAAAGCAGCTGGGTTTACAGGAGCACACTACCATGCCTGATTTTCCTGGGTGGGGCAGGAACCAAACCCACTAAGCAATCATAATTAGCAATGTGAAATCATTATCATGTATAGACCTACTAATATTGTACATTTGTTGGGTGGATGTTTTACTGGTCTCCCTCCTCATAGAAAAAAAAAAGTTTTAATATCCTGCAACTCCACATAATGTATCATACTTCGACTTCTTTGAACCTGTTGTGACATCTATATGATGTTCTTGCTATTTAACTAATGAATTAAATAAAATCCTTGAAATGTATTCATTTTATATTTGCACGAGTCATGATTTTAACCTTTATCTGAAAAATATTATTATTGTTATTTTGAGAGAGATTTTTGCTATAGGGCATGTGTACTTGCTGAAGACAGAGACACACAAAGAGAAAGTGAGAAATAACCCCCCTACCGGGGAGGATGGCCATATTGCAATACCTTCTCTATTCTCCTCTTAGGATTTTGAGCACTCATGCACATGCAACCAGTGTGTTTCAAGCCACCTGGTCCAGGTTGAAACTGCAGTCAGTTATGTGGAAGTCCAGCGTCATAATCACTATGCCACCTGCTGTCCCTGAAAACCATTGTTTAACATCTAGAGTCCTGGGTACACACAGAGATGAATGCCACAGGCAGCACTGTCATCGAAGGAAGAAACCCAAGTGAGAAGAACCAAGGGGTCACTGGCCCCCAGGGAGTTCCAGGCACCCTGGTTTGCAGCAGGGACATCCTAAATAGAAGTAAACTCTTTTATTTTTATTTTTAAAATTAGAGCAAAGTATAACTCTTTTGTTTTGCCTTTTAAGATTTGAAGAAGAGTTGAAGAAGAGTTAAATCTACTCTGTGTAATCTTCATATAGACATTTGTGTATAAATGTGTAATTTATATTCACCTGCTTCCAGAAACCACATGTGAAGTGGGCTAAAGTAATAGAAGAGAGAATAATAGATTGTGTGGCAGACCAGACCTTACTTTTCAAAGAGCAATGTCTTTGTAGAACTATGGAACAGATGGTGAAAAACCATGATAAAGATGACAGACGGTGACATGGTAAATACATTACCACAACAATCAGGTTACCAATAAGAGCCGGGGCAGTGGGGTCATCCAAGGTCTCCATCTCTGAGCTATTAATGAAACCGTGTACTTTGGATTTATGTGTCAACAGTCTCCAAAGCACCACATGTGGTTTCACTCTCATTGTGATGTGGCCTTCGAACTGGAGATGGGTGGGGATAGGACGGGGTAGGTCCAGGCAGCAGAAGTTGTTGGTTCTCTTGTATGGATGGCAGTGCTGGGGCAGGAGTAGGGACCATCCCTCCCCTAAGACCTTATAGCCAATCTGGACAATGAAGATGGAAGCCCAGAGCTCCTGCTTGTCTGCTGTCCTTTCTACCTGACCATGTGGTCTTCAACACCCTGGCGACAAAGAGGGTGACTTTGTCAGATGTCAGTGAGCTCTTTGTAAGCAATGCAATTGATGGCATGGAGGAAGGTGTGTTCCACCATTTTCATAATATACATGACTGTTACTTGAAAGATGATTACTGCACTCTCCAGAGTGACCTGGATGAGCTCTGTTACAGAGATTTGTACTGTCCAGAACATACTTTTTAAAATTTTGAAAGGCTTTTTAAAGGAAAATATCACAGAATTAAATGGAATATGTGTATAGTCTATAAAATATAGGGTGCCTTTGACAAGTAAATTATACATTTTATCAAGAAAAGCACTCAAAAAAACATAAAATATTATTCTTGTACTATCTCTAGGCTGGGACTCCAGAGATTGTACAGCTCAGACAACAGAGAAAGAACATTTCTTGGGATATGTGGGGAAAATACAAATGGAACTTGTAAAGTCCAGAGGCAGCAGCGGTTCTTGTATTTACACAAAAGGAAGAGTAAGTCGAGTATCAATGTCAGAAAATTCAGAGGACTAGCCTCAGAGGCCTGTACATATACCAGTCAGAAGGCAATCTCTGTAAATTCACACAGCTCAAGACCTGAGTGCTATTCTAAGCAGAATTACTATGTGCTCCCACATTGGGCAGGGTAGGGCTGGGTGCAGTATGAAGGACAGAGGAGCTGCTAATTAGAAAATAAAACAAGCATGTTATTTAGAAATCACAGTACACAAAATTCTTGGAAGCTATTTATGTGGGTAACATTTTTACAACGTAGTTCTCAAGCAGTGTGTTTGATACCTCACTCATTACTTAGAGGATGGGACAATAAAAGGAGCTGCTGGACAAGAAAGTGACACTGCTTCTGGAATGGAGAACCAGGTTTTGTGGAATTTGAAGCAGTGTTCTATGCAGTGAATTATTTTTCTTTTTCTTTTTTCTTTTCTTTCTTTTAAAATTTGTTTAAGGTGTGTGCATTTGCAAAAGAGAGAGAGAGAGAAAGTGAGAAAGCATCTGCCAAGGGATGGCCACACCACAATTCCTTCTCCATTCTCCTCTTGGGACGGAGTGTGTGTGTGTGTGTGTGTGTGTGTGTGTGTGTGTGTGCATGCCTAGTGCATTCCTCAAGCCCTGAGACTGGGACCCGAACTGCACCGTTGGCTCTGCGGGATCCAGCTACCTTAACCACCACACTATGGGCTGGCCCTGTTTCTTGAGATTATGAACTAGCCTGTGAGTCTATCACCCAGAGGATTAAGGAATCATTAAGAATCACACACTCTGGGGACATGGAGGCATGAAGAGTCTCTGCCCATGATCAAGTACCATTGATACGGAAACGATAGTCCATTTCTATGGTGTCCAAGGCACATTTCTCACACAAGCAGCCCCTCTTCTTCTAAAATTATTTATTTATTATTATTTTTAATTTGCTTTCTCACTTTCCCTCTCTCTCTCTGGAGAGAGAGGGAAAGTGAGAAAGCAAGCTGCTAGGTCTGGGACTCAAAATGAGGTTGACCATTTGAGAGTCCAGTACCTTAACCATCACATCACCTGCTGGCCTAGGCGAGTCCTCTTCTAATCTCTCTCTCTCTTGTATTTTTTTTTTGCAATAGGGCATGTGCGTTCTCCAGACAGAGAGAGATAGAGAGACAGTAAGCGAGAAATCACCCCTCAGGGGGGATGGCCACACCACAATCCCTTCTTCTCCATTCTTCTCTCGGGATCTTGGGCATACACGCGCACGCGTCCGGCATGAGTTTTAAGCCACTGGGTCCAGGACATGAACCGCGGTCGACTACATGGGAGTCCAGCGACATAGCCATTACACTAATTGCTGGTCCCCTCTCTTCTAATCTTAATAATGGCTAACATTTATTGAGCACCTATTCTATGCCAGGCATTGCTTTCTGTGAATTAATTCATAGGAATAACCCAAGAGGTGTTTTTACAGACTTGAGTGAAGAGATTTGTTAGGTAAGTTAGCTAGTTTGCATTTTGAATGTATAGCCATTTTCCCAAGTTGTCAGTTTGAATAACTCTTGGATCTGGTTAAGCTGGATTGTGATAGGAACATTTGCCTCGGGCTTTCACATGTTTATATAATTTGTGCTTATCACCTGCTCACATCAAACCCTGTCGGAAAAGTTTACACATGTGATGTACGTGATTGGTGACTTGGAGTGATTTGAAGAAGTAGGCAGGTCCTAGCTTTCCCTCCGTAGGCTGTCCCACTCTTCAGGTAACCTGACATCTCTACCCTTGTATGCTTTTAATCTACAGTGTCATTCATACTTCTGTGTTAGGCAGCAAATCTGTTTTATGGGTGAGCCTGGAAGGTTAACTTATCCTCTTCCACTGGTGTTTTGGTTGACTAGGTGGCTGTGGTCCCTTTGGTAGACACTAGGTACTAAGGTCTGGGATTTAGGGAATATTTAAAAGAGGGGCTGTGTGGCTCCCAAGGGTGAGGTGTGATACATAGTAGTGGCTGAAAAGCAAACGGCCAGCACAGGTGGAGATCCGGCAAGACAGAGCACATTTATTTCTGAGTAAGGGACAGGTTCCTGGGGGAAAAGAGAAGGAAAAATGAGACTAGAGTGCTTCAGAGTGGGCAGCAGAGACTTCTTGTTTCTTGAGGCTTCAGCTAGATGCATCCTCCCAGTTCTGTGACTTGAATGCATTGCAATAACCAGGAGGGCATGCAATTTATGGAGCATTTCCCCCTCACTTACTGAATGAAAACAGATGGGCACAAGGCATTGTACCTCTAGTTAGATAAATTAAAGACTTGAAAGCAATAATGTCAGCAGTAGCCACCATTAAACAGAGATCTCAGGAATGGAACAGACCTTTTAAGCACCTGTTTTATTCGAAGCCCAGTATTTATCTGTTTGGCTTAGGCCCAAGCACCTAGCTGGCAAGGACCCAAATCCATCCTCAGACTTGCCTCATGGGATCCAAAAAATCTGGTCTGGCAGGATGGAAAACCCTTTCTCTGCCTTACTTTCAGAATTCTGTTCAAATAATTCTGAGCTATTCCAGATAGTGCATTAAAAATATTTGAAACAATACAAGAATTGTGAGTGTGTGTGTGTTTGTTTCTTTCCAAAAGAAGCTCTTAAGAAGGCATTTAAAACCAGTAATAGGAGGCCAGTGACATGGTGGTTAAGATGGCTGAACATACAATTCAAGTCCTGAACCTGATGCCAGTATGTGTAAGTGCACAAAATTCAGAGATGAGAAAGGAATAGAAGGGATTGTGGGACAGCCATCCCCTTCGGGGAGGTGGGGTGCTTTCTCACTGTTTTTTTTTTTTTTTTCCCTTTCTCTGCCTCTTTCCATAGTGCACATGCCCTAGCACATTAAAAACAAACAACAACAACAAACAGTTATATAAACTTGAGGAAGAATTTGTAAACAGTACAATAGATCCCCAAATGTTTTGGTTCTTTATTATCAGACATTCATAGCTGCTGAAGTTTATAAATTTGGAGTGATTTCTTTCAAGGGCGAAGTTGAAAGGTGATCTGATGATGCCATTGTCCATTATGACTCCCCCCCCCCTTTTTAAAAAAGTTTATTTATTTATTCCAACAGAGAAAAAGATAAAGACAGGTACCCCCAATAGAGTTTTCACACCATGATCCACCTCCAAGGCCAGTTAGCATGGATCACTGGCATATTCAGCATGCTAGGGGAGGTTCTGCAAAGTGAAGCCAGGACTTTTCCCTTGTGGGTCGAGTTGTGACACCACTGTGTCACCTCCTGGTCCCCATTATGGCTCTTTTTGTCTCCACATTCTATGCACCTGATGATCTCTGCTTCTGGTACAGTAGTGTGGCCTGACCACTCATGTGGGTCTTGTGGATGACCTGGAACTCCTTGTCCACCTCACAGGCTCGGACACCAACTCCAAGTCTTGGGAGATGCACCATTCACTCTGTTACCCTCAATGATCATGATCACTGTTGTGATTGTGCTTCTTCCTATTTTCCCAAATCTTTTTAGTTCACTGACTTTGCAGTTTTATATTTTCACTTTTCCCTCCTGACATTGAAGGCACCATTGATTGTCATTGGCCATCCACTGACATGAGAGTTCAGTAATGATGGAGGGAACAACCTTGAGTTACAAGAACTCTTACAGTTAATGGCAGAATAGGGGGACTGGGCAACCTTGTATCCTGGATGGAGTAAGGAGCCATGAAATAGCTCCGTGTCACCATAGCCAAGATTGTCATTGGATATGTGTCATATCTATTCCTCTGATCTTGGTGGACTGCTGTACCATGACCATAACCACCAACTAATGCCAGACATCAACCCCAAATCTAGACCGAATGTTCTGGATGGACAGGGATTGTATGAATGGCAAGGCTGAAATGGATCCCGTACACTCCCCACAAACCTCGCTGGCAAAAGTTCAGGTGGAAAGCTGGAAAAGAGTCAGATGAGGGCTAGAGGTCAGCTCTACACTTCACAGAAGTCTGAGCATGATCAAACCTGGGCTCTGAGACTTTTTCCTAAATATTAGCAGGAATTGTACTCTGGGGTCTTCTTCCTACATGACATATGGCTCTCTCTTCAAATCTGGAAAAAAATCACCCAAAGGATGTGTTTTTTTCAGACAGATGACTACACTAACAGACAGATGGGTGGACAGCTAAATAAACAGTGATGGATAGAGGTGAGTTTATAGCACAAAATGTGTCCAAAGCAACAGAAGTTTGATGTTTTTGTTTATTTCCCATTCATAAAGTAAAACCACCTGTTTCTTTTTTGATTTTTAAGAAAAAGCTTTTTTAAGACCTATTAAGAAACATCAAAATGATTCTTGGGCATTAAGCAGCTGTTAAACTGTTTTGATGGATTTAGAATAAATAAGTCAGAAACATATGGATTTCATTTTTCTTAAATGAAGGGTGTGGATTTTTGAATAAAAGGCAAATTCTCCATGAAAATACAGTTTAGCTCTTTTTTCTGTGTATGGGGGGAAGGAGAAGGATGGTTAATTATTAAACAAACAAATATAAATACACAAATCAAAGTAGAGATGTGAAGGGCATGAATGGCCTAAGAGCAGCTTTGATCAATCAATATAGAGCAGAGCAGAGATAGGAGTGAATCTCTGAGAGCTAAGCTGGTTAACTCATTAACTAACATGAGAAACCACATCTGCTGGAGCCATCAAGAAAAATTGTATCTTCTAGGATGGAGCAGCCCAGCACAGAGCTAGAAGGCTTCTTGGATGTTAAATAAGTCCAACAAACAATGCGCCTAGAAAGAATCCGAGGACAAACATAAACAAGTTGGCTGCCTGCAGTCTAGACTTGTGACAACAAAGGGCAAATCCTCCTTTGTATTACCAGCATTTAATTAGAGGATGGGGTACTGTAGGCTTTCACAGGAAGAGTCTACTCTGGAGGCTTTGCCTCCAATAGGACTGGATGGTTGATTATTATGGCTTAATAAAGCTCATTTACTTTACTCAACTGTATTCCCAAGACTTAGATTTCAGATTCATGAACAACCTTCTGATTATAACTTAAGTCCCTCAGTAGATTCTCCTCTTGATAACAATGTTTCCGAAGCTGATTTTCTGATTTACATGTCAGTCTCCTGTGAGTTTAGTTACTGTGTGTTTGTTCGCCTGAATCCAATCACCTCTGCAGCCCTGGACAAAGTCTCGTTGCTTCTGCTGGGCAGTGGGTGCGACCCTGGAACATCATGATGACTCCAATCATTACTTGCTAGGTTTATCCAGGACAACATCACTGCCCTAACTGTGCATGTACTGCTGCTGTTTCTTACTAATATGACAATTCTAAGAGTGATTATGACATTTACTCCTGACTTGTCATGTGCCAAGCGCTATATGAATCCTTCCAGCGAATGCTTACAGTGACTGTGGAATTAATACAATTACCAGTCTTAGCTTCTAGATGAGAAAACTGAGACTAAATCAGGTTCATGACTTTTCCAAAATCACATTTCTGGAATGTGATAATGTGAATGTGATCTGGGAATGCCTAGATTGAGGCCAGGCAAACTAGTGCAGAGTTGATGTACCCTACCATACTTTGGTCAAGAGTTTTAAAGCAGTTCACTAAACATACCAACCACATACAACTAGGTGAACATTGTTAGGAGTATGCAGATTAGCTTAGCCTTGATGTCATTTAATTAGCCTAGATTAATAAGTATTTATGTACTAAAAAAACTTTAATTGTGTGGTGCCAGCAGGTGGCATAGTGGTTAAGGCACATGACTCTCACATGGCTGACTGTAGCTTGAGTCGCAGACCCGGTGACTTGCTTTTTTACTTTCTCTCTCTCTCTCTCTGGTGAGTGCATTTGCTCTATAGCAAATTTAATAATAATAATAATTAACAAATGAAATTAAATAAATAATTCTTTAAAAAAAACCCTTTATTGTGAACCCTCTGTTGGGTTGTTGTTTTCGCATGCAAAACTGCATCATGACTTTCCAGATGATGTAATATGCAGGCCCTAGAGGCAGAAGGCAAATGCAAGCAAATTAGTCACTCTCCTCTCAATCTCATTCACATCTACTCCATCCTTGGCACTCCCTGAATTGTTCTACAACAATGCCTTATTCTCACTTGCTCACACCACAGTTAAGGAGTCACAATATCTGCTGTCTTTCTGTGCCATCTCACATCCAATCTCTCAGTCCAAATCCAACCACATCTCTGTTTCCATTACTACCTCCCTCCTCATCTGTACTACCACTTCTGTAATAGCTTCCTGTCTGGCTTCTGTGTGTCCATTACTGTCCCCTGAAAACCTATTTTCAACCTACTAGCCATAATCGTCCTTTGAGAACATGTCAGATTCTGGTCCTCTACTCAAAACCTCCTTTTCTCAATCCAGTTCATGCTATGCCCCTGTGATCTCTTTCCTGTGTGTTCTCAGGTCCTGGATAGCAGGGGCTTCCTCCTTTGTGGGAGATCATGCTCCTCTCATGCCCTCGGCCACCAGCAGTTCTAGAAATGAACATGCAGGGCTTTTGGGGTTTCTCTCTGGAATGTGGTCACCCTTTCCAAAGAGAATTATAGCTCTCTTCATTGAATGTGCATTATTTTTATAACATAAACAATTACATTTAGAATAAACAACCTAAAAGCAGAAGCCTTCTAAAAACTTGAACCCTAGTCTGCCTTATTCTCTATCACCAAGCCCTATTTCTACTGGGAATTTCAGTACTAAGCTCCCCCATCCTATTTTCTCCTTTCTCTTCTGCTCTGTGCGTTGGTCCCCAACCCATCCTGGAGACCCAGAGGAGAAGAAGAGAGAGTAGCCATGGGGTCAGATCACAAGAAGGCCCCCAACTTCTGCCCTGAGATTCTGAGGGGCTTCATTGCTGCTGATTTTATGCTTCTGGAGCTGTTACTAGTATGTGGCTGCTCACCTTACTGCTTACTGTTTTGATTTTCCCTTATTAACAACCTCATAATTGAGTATATATGTGAGAGTCAAAGCTGGGTGATTTTGCCTTTGAACCAGGTCACAGGGTGGAAGGCTGGCTTAGTTGCAGTGGTGTGCACTGCTAAAATGCTGTGCTCTGCAGGCTGGGAGCACACGGGAGGCACAGGTTCAATTCATGGTTCAATCTAATGACTAGGCATGGTAGTATGAACCTGTAATCCCATTTGGGAGACTGTGGCAAGAGGATTATGATATGAACTGACTCTGTATTTAAGATAAAATAAAATAAAATAAAAAAGTAGGAGGCTCACTAAAGCTTTTTCCATAGCTTCCATCTCCAGGCCAGTGACTGTCAGTGCCCACACTCCTAGCCTCCAAGAAACAGAGCTCCCACGGTTTACTTGCAGGAGCTTCAGTGCAACACTTCCAGTGGCCCTCTATGGTCCTATCTTATCTTTTTAATGTTAAATAACTCAGAGTCCTAATAGTGTTGGTGGTGGCTTATACAGTTAAAATGTAATTAGTAAAGATCTGCAAGTTTTGACTTTGTCTTGAGCTTTGAAATAATGAAGAACTAATGGGGTGATCAATAATATTAACTACCATTTACTGGGCTCAGAACTGGCTATATTATTTGTGAGGCTCAGTGCAAAGAAAAAAAAAAAAAAAGCAAGGCTCCTTGTTAAAAAATGGTTAGGGGGACCAGCAGATGGTGTAATGATGATGTCTCTGGACTCCCAGATGGTCAACCACAGTTCAAGTCCCAGACCTAGTGACTTGAAACTCATGCTGGGCATGTGTGTTCCCAAACTTCCAAGAAGAGACTGGAGGAGAAGGGACTGTGGTGTGGTCATCCCCGCAGGGGGTTATTTCTTTCTTTCTGTCTCTTTGTTTCTCTCTGTCTCTCTGGAGAGCGCACATGTCCTATAGAAAAAAATCTTTCTTAAAAAAACTAGCTAAGAATTTCAAGATGGTGACAACAGCGCATTGTATCAAGCATAAGGTCTTCTGAATATGGAGTCTTGTGTGATTGCACTGGGTTGCAAGACTTTGGGCACAGGTCATGCCTGACTGTAAGGGAGATACATCTCACACAGTCTCATTTCATTCTCACCAAAACTTTTTGAAATAAATGTCCCTATTATTTCTATTTGCAGATAAGCAAACTGAGGTTTTCAGAAGTTAAGTAAGTTGTAAAAAGTCACCTAGTAACTGAGAGCAAAGATTCAAATCCAGATGGTCTGGCCCTAAAGAAACCATCCACAAGACAATACCTTTTTTGGATTTTTTTATTAGCCATTTTTTTCCTTTTTATATAGCATTAAGTTTTGTATCACCATAACGGTAGCATTATTCATTTTTTATTTTTTTTGGAGAGGTTTGTTGCTATAGGGCATGTGCGCTTGCCAGACAGACAGAGAGAGACATAGAGACAGAAAGCGAGAAATCACTCCCCAGCGGGGATGGTCACGCCGCAATCCTTTCTCCTCCATTCTCCTCTCGGGATCTTGGGCACGTACGCACACGCGCCCGGCGTGAGTTTTAAGCCACCGGGTCTGGGATGCGAACTGCGGTCGACTACATGGGAGTCCAGCGACATAGCCATTACGGTAACTGCTGGTTCCCAAGGTAGCATTATTCATTTTAAAAATAAGGAAAAAACAAAGAGAATTAAAGTCCCCAAATTTATTGGTGTATATATGTCCTGTCTTTTTTCAAAGCATACATTATATACTAAATGTGTATGTATGTGCATATATATACACACATATAAATATAATGACATGTATGATACTTATATGTTCATTAAACAAACACATACATAGCAGAATTGAACACATATGTAGACCTATGTAGACACAAATTGGGTAACCCAACAGTAAATGGGCAAGTTGACCAAGCCCAGATTCAGAGTGACTTTTTGGATAATCTAATATGTGAAAGCATGTTCTTTGGAATAGAAGCAATGCCAGGCCTGAAGCAAACTTGGTTTAACCACCCAGGAAATCACCGAACATAAACGCTTAGAGCTTGACTAGTCCACCTGTTAACATCAGCAGCTTCACTGTTTGCTTTATCTTCTGTGTTCCAAGTCAGAGCAATCTTAGCATATTTGTTATTATCAGTCATGCTCCAAAGTGCTTGGCCTTTGGGTTGGTGTTAAATGGTTTTATAAAACTATTTTGCATCTGGGTGCCATTCAAATTCTATTTGCATGTGCTGTATATTACAACAATGAATTCCATAGTGGCAGGATTACATAGAAAGGCAAACAGACCAAAGGTTTGTGTGAGAAACAACACCACTGATGGAATTATGATGACAAGACAATGAACAATGAGCTCCCTCCACCGCCACTGCCCATAGTTTCTCCCCAAATCTCTCCTAAAGGTCTAAGACAGGAATACCCTTTTCTGCCAATGGCACTATCTGCAAGTCCTATATGAAATATGACAGTCAATGGCTGATAGAAAAACCAATGGCATGAGAATATTCCTATGATTTTTTTCTTTTTTTCATTTTTTGAGAGGTTTTTGCTATAGGGCGCATGTGCATGCTGGAAAGACAGAGAGAGACAGAGAGACAGAAAGCAAGAAATCACTCCCCAGGGGAGATGGCCATGCCACAATCCCTTCTCCTCCATTCTCCTCTTGGGATCTTGGGCGTACACACACACATGCGCGCCCGGTGTGATTTCAAGCCATCGGGTCTGGGACTCCAATTGCGGTCGACCACGTGGGAGTCCAGCGACATAGCCATTACACTAACTGCTGGTCCCCCTATGATTTTTTTCTAATAATGTTGAAACAGTTTTCTGTGGGATGTGCATAGAGGAAGCATCACTGATCTGGGAGATGCTTCTTCCCCCAAACATGAAAATATGAGGTTCAAGCATGAAATCTAGATGAACAATTTGCTCTTGAAATAAAAGGAAAAAAAGGGGATATTTTGTTAACTCATTAACCATAATGTGGAGTGAGTGACATTAAATCCCACTTAGGTTAACAGGTTACTGAGATTTATACCTATGGGCTAAGCCTACTCCTCCTGTAGAAACAGAACAGAAATATTGCTGATTCCTGGGTATTCCCATCCACCCAAGCCTGCTCACCATCCATGGAACATCGGGTTATTGCTTCCTCTATTCCTCCCTATCCAGAGGTCTTATTTCCTGAAACTGGAGATTTGGACACTGTGTTTTAGTTTGAACTTAGTAGTGTACCAGGTTTCAGAACAGAAGTGGGTGTATATTGTCTGTCTCTTTCTCTGGCACACACCAAAAGTTCATACACTTAATTCGTTTGACATTTTCCAAGATTAAACACAAGTCAAGGAAGAGAAAATTAGTGAGAAATAAAAGGATCATGGGATTTTTTTAAAGAAAGCATGGATCAAAAAAATGACTTAAGTCTGAAAATATACTCAATAGGAGTGAATATCTAAATGTTTCCATTTTGGGACTGGACTTTTTCTGTAGGTTCTTGTCTGCTGTCAATCTGCAGTGTGAAAACAATAAGCATTCCATTTTGAATAACCAAGGCACAAGAGACAAAAGCACAGCCAAATGTTCATTTCAAAATAAGTAACCTTTGAGGATAATAGAATTATTCCTGTGCATGGAGCTATAATGTCATATCCCATTGTGACTATTGCTGCATTTATGGGAATTTTTTAAATAAAAGAATTATTTTCTTCAGAGAGGAGCAGAGCTAATAAGCATTTCTTACAAATATGCTCATATTCAACCTCTTTCCTTAAACTGTGATTTGAAACTCTGAGCAAACAGCTTTGCAGGATTGTAATGATTTATTTAGCAGTGTTCTGAGTTAGGCAAGTAGAGAAACAAATTCAATACAACATCAACTTTCCAGACATCTCTGTGGTAGTCGGGCTGCTCAAGCAACAGGCTTGCTGGTCAACCAACTTCCATGTTACCAAGTTCGGCCCAGTACCACGGAAAAAAAAAAAAAAAAAAAAAAAAAAAAAAAAAAAAAAAAAAAAAAAAAAAAAAAAAAAAAAAAAAAAAAAAAAAAAAAAAAAAAAAAGACTAATATGATGATGGAATATCTCAGCACCAATGCTTTTGCCAGGGGCTATGCTCAGCATCAGAAATTAAGAAACTGGTTTGTTCTCATCATTGGTTTCTTTGTTTGGTTGAGAGTCTATCTAGGCCCCTAGTATAAACTCTATGATTGAATCATAAAGGGAAAAGTAAAAGTGATGTAGAGTTAGGGGAGAGGGATTGGAAAGGGAAGGAAGGAGAAGTGGCATGTTGGGAGAATGTCGAGGAAGTGTGGGCGATAAGCACTAACCCTGTGGGAAGCCTTGTCTTCTTTGTCATACGCTCACTCTAAGAATGACAGCTCTCAGAAGTTCCAATACATTCACTTTTGAGGCCTACACCAGAGAATTTCATAGCTGGCTGTGCATATGCCTGAACCACTATTAGGTTGTAAACTTCTTGAGAGTAAAAACTTTATTAATTATTTTTCATGCTCTTCATTAAGGTTTATAGAAATGATGACAGAACGATGGATGAAAAGAATCTGATCTTTAACCGCGAGTCAATTCAACAAAACTTGATCCTGCTATGTGCAAAGTATGGAAATGAGCTGAGTTCTGAGCAGTTGGAATGAGCAGGAACAAGGCACTGTCTCTTCCTTCAAATAGCTCACCACAGAGGGGGTCATGCAGGTTTGAGGCTAATGCCACAGAAAATTGACTTAAGTCAGAGTGTGAGCCTCAGTTGGCTCTGACCACAGAAAGGGAAGCAGAAAATGTCTCAGGAACAAAGCTGGGCTGCATCAGGTGACTCCAGCAGCACTTCAGCTCCCAATGGCTTCCTAGTGATGCTCTGTCTAATACCAAGTTCTCAATTATGAGGCTTTCCTGTACTGGAATAGGCAGCTTAGCAGGTGGAGTGGTAAGGAGGTCAGCTGCTCCGACTCCACTGCTGGCTGAGTTAAGTATAGGACTGACTGCTTCATGTTTATTGTGCCTTGGTTCACCTGAGGTCCTTCCTAGGTACAAGAAAGGCATTGCACCAAATAGCATTTTCCTCTGCCCTGGCAAAAGGCTGGGCGTTTTTCTGTTCTCTTCCTTTTTTCTCTTTCTCTTTCTCTCTCTCTTTCTTCCTTTCTTCCTTCCTTCCTTCCTTCCTTCCTTCCTTCCTTCCTTCCTTCCTTCCTTCCTTCCTTCCTTCCTTCCTTCCTTTTTCTTTCTTTCTTTCTTTCTTTCTTTCTTTCTTTCTTTCTTCTTTCTTTCTTTCTTTCTTTCTTTCTTTCTTTCTTTCTTTCTCTCTTTCTCTCTTTCTCTCTTTCTCTCTTTCTCTTTCTTCTTTCTTTCTTTCTTCTTTCTCTTTCTTTCATTCTTTCTTTCTTTCTTTCTCTCTTTCATTCTCTTTCTTCTTTCTTTCTTTTCTTCTTTCTTTCTCTTTCTTTCTCTTTCTTTCATTCTCTTTCTTTCTCTTTCATTCTTTTTCTTTCTTTCTTTCTTTTTTTTCTTTCTTTCTTTCTTTCTTTCTTTCTTTCTTTCTTTCTTTCTTTCTTTCTTTCTTTCTTCCTTCCTTCCTTCCTTCCTTCCTTCCTTCCTTCCTTTCTTTTTTTTCTTCCACTTTCCTTCCTTCCTTCCTTCAGTGCATTCTTTCTTCTCTTACATTCCTTCCTCCTGCCCTTCCTTCTCTCTTTCTTTCTCTCTTCCTCTTCCTCTTTTTCGCTTTCTCTTTCTCTTTTTCATTCTTCTTTTTCTTTCTCTCTCTTTCATTTTCTTTCTTTCTTTTTCTTCTCTCTTTTCCTTCCTTCCTTCATTCATTCCTCCCTTCTCTTGTTCCTTCCTTCCTTTTCTTTGTTCTTTCTTTCTTGTTCGAAATTGAATAATGACATTCTCAAAAAGAAGCAGAACACTTATAAGCTTGAATTTAAAGCTGAGAAGGTATTCTTTGTAGAGCTCAAAGCAGCAAAATAGTCCATTAACAGCTTTATGGGGGTCCTAAAATGTACACCTTCTTACTTTAAATGGGCAAAATCTAGGCAGAAAAAAAGTGGTCACAATAGCTTTTGTTGAGTACCTCATATACCATCTCCTATCTCTGGAGAGAAAGAGGTTAGTCCTGGCTGGGGAAAAGTCCAGTCTCTCATGATCACACTCCAGGGCTATAAGTCAAAGTTACTATCTTCTTCTTACCCAAGGGGAGTGGAAAATGGTGGGAATGCTCTCCTTGATACAAGTCTCCCCAACAAAGAAAGCTATAAAAATAGGAATGTGATGCTCAGGGGCTGTGATCTTGTCAGCTGGGGGTTCCCAATAGTGAGAGAAGAAGAGGACATACACAGTCAAGCAAGGTTAACCATAATGCTTTGTACTTCATGTTATACTAGTCTTTAGAAGGTTAACATGTGGCCTCCACAAAGGGATTCCTTGATAATTATACTGAGAAAATTATAAATTCAATAAACTTAGTGTTTTTACCTGTGATTCTACCTACAAAATGTTTTACAAGTTGGCTTTTTGGCAAAAAGACTTATTAGTAGGTGATAGATATCATGTTCTAAAGGAAAAATGGATTGGGAATATTTCTCCAAGATTCCAAAAGAATTCTGAGAACAATGGATACAACCTCATGGTTGAAGATGACTCAAGATGGATGGGAGGATCTGAAAACCAAATTCTGAGGAGAGAAGCTGCAATGACACAGATAAGAAGAGCAAGACACTTGAAGCGACAGCTGCCCCTGAAAATTTGAGCTAACATAGAAGAGGAGGGCCTGCGGGTTAGGTAAGAAACCTTTTCTCTGTACTTTTTCTTTTATGGGTTCATTAAATATTTACTGAGCCCCTTCTCTGTACCAGGAACTGAGCTTAGTACTTGTGATACACTGTAAATAAGACATGATTTCTGTCCCCAGGAGTTCTTGGCCTGGTGGGGAGAATGGAGCAGAAAACAACAAGTCTACTAAAGCATTTCTGGGTGGAAAAGTGTGTGTGTGTGTGTGTGTGTGTGTGTGCGTGTGTGCATGCATGTGTGTGTGATTGACAAGCTGGAAAGCATCCAAAGTAAGGTAGCCAGGGTGGAAAGGTTTGGAATTCTGATGTGAGAAAGTGAGAAAGTAACTGTATTTATTCTGAGTGTTTTTCTGCTTGAGCTGATGTAACAAAATACCATTAACTGGATGGTATAAGCAACAGACATTTATTTCCACAATTCTGGAAGTTGGAAGGTCCAATATTGCGTGCTAGCAGGGTTTAGTTTCTGGTGTGGACTCTCTTTCTGGCCTGCAAATGTCTACGTTGGTGCAACGTCCTCACGGGCCATTTCCCAGTGTATTGTGTGAAGAGAGTACTTTCTTCTTATAGGGCCACTTAATTAACCCTATTACCTGACAGAACTCTCCCCTTAAAATTATATCATGTTGAGGTTGAGACTGAAATGTAAGAACTTTGGAGGGACCTAAACATTTAGTTCATAGCAGTCTGTAAACAAGAAGACAACTGGATCCTAAGAGCTACCTTCATGTGAAGTGAACAGAGTAGTACTCAGACAGACAGAAGGAAGTTTGTGGAAAGTGGTTTGGAGTTTCATAACAAAAGCTGCTTAAAATTGATAGGAGGTCGGATCCCACATGGCTGACGGTGTGGTTTAAATCCTGGGCCCAGCAGCTTGAGAAAAAAAAAAAAACAAAACTATGTGTGTGTGTATATACCAAAAATCCTGAAAGAAGGGAGAAATGGAGGGGAACGTATTGTGGTGTGACCATTCCCCAAGGGGATGTTTTCTCACTTTCTGCTTCTCTCTATATCTCTTTAGTAAGTGTGCACATCTTCTGGCAAAAATTTAAATAATAATAATAATAATAATAATAATAATAATAATAAAGTTAAAAATAGGGCTTCCTTGTGAGGCAGGTATCACCCCCTCTTTGGAAGCAGTCAAGCAGAGGCTGCAGGTTTTCCCCTTACGATTGTTGCAGGTGGGATTCCTACGCATGCGAGATTTCAGAAGCTCTCATCTCTCAATGTTATTTGGGTTCAGTCCATGGGGCTTTCTTCCATGTTGCTTCTTTACTGTGTGCCCAGAATGGTCCTGTGCCCTGTTTACAAAGTGGCGTGGGCAGGGTGAGGGTTGTTGTCTTGGGGAAGGGGGGCAGATGAGCCTGCTGAGTGTCCAATTAATATCTGTGCTCAGAATCTACACAACAGTCTGGGGTTTCTTGGTAACAGAAGTGCTTGGGAAATCGGGCTGTTCTGTCAAAAGTTTAGTTTAATAAACATTATGCACAGAGGACAATGAAAGCTTCCATACATGGATACGTGGTGTCTGAAAACCACCACACAGTTGGGTATAGATTTATGGCACTCTTCAGTGCTCTTACACTCAGCAGATGTCAATCCCTCTCCCTGGAAACACATATCTCTGGCCTTCACTCTTGCAAAGTTAGCCGTTTTAATAGAAGGGAGCAGACAAGCAGTTTTTCTTCACTTTGGCCAAGCTCCTCATTGTTTGTAAGAAACAGCAAGAGGAAAGACTTAGGTGAATAGATAAATGCCAGCTATTGTGGGGAAGCACAAGGGAGCAGTAGAGTGGTCACCTCAGGCATTTCTTTCAGTGCATATGCCATGGCCAACTCTATTGGGACTAAATTGACTGAAGTGTGACCACAATAAAAACAGTCTCTGCCTTGAAGGTACTTCAGGGTTTGCAAACTGCCTTCATGTGTGCAATGTTTCATAGGCCATAAAGGAAATGCAATACCCTTATTCTATACTCGTAGGTCCTGGGTATGTGTTCATGTTATTTTTGTACACGTGTGTGTATGCACATATGTGTATGTGTGAACTCATGGGTGCACAAAATTCAAAAAGTTCAGGGAAAATGCATGTTATAATAAAAACTATGCATAGGTTTCAAAATTTTTAGCACCACAATAAATTTGTATTTTAATTCCATTTTCCATGAACTTTTTGAAGTTTCTTCAGGTGTGTTTACATGCATATGTGTATCCAAATGTGCACATGTGTTCACACACTTTTATACCTGTGGAAGCCCATACTCTAGACAGCAGAAATAGACTTAGATTCTAGTTCACGGCTCTGTCTTTAAGTAATTGGGTAAACTTCTAGGAGTCTCTCCATTCTCTTGGTCTTTGGCAATTCTTCAGAAATACAAGTTTACCCCAGAATTAGGGAGCTGGCAAGCTTATTTTGTAAAGGGCCAGCTGTTAACTATTTACTTTTTGCAAGTAAGTCTCTTGAATTTTCTCCTTTCCCCCTAAACTTTTTAGTTTGCTTTTTAGAGAGAGATTTTTCCTATAGGGTGAGTGTGCTTGCCATAGAGACAACGAGACAGAAAGTGAGAAATCACCACCCGGGGGGATGGCCACACCACAGTCCCATGTCCTCCATTCTTCTTTCGGGCATGTACACACATACACCTGGCATGAATTTTAAGCTACTGGGTCCAGGACTCAAACTGAGGTCAACCATGTGGGAGTCCAGTGACATAGCCTTTATGCCATCTGCTGATCTCTCCCCCTAAACTTTAAAAAATGTAAAAGAAACCATGTCTCAGGTTGTACAAAAATAGGCAATAAAGTGACCCTGGCCAAGCGAATCAGTTACCACTGACCTGAACATGTTAACCTAAGGGAAGTTTGTCATCTGATGGTGCTGTTTGGCAGTCCCTATCAGGGTAGTGGGGACCTAGTTCTAATTCAGGGACCAGGTGGCTCTGTCTTTACCTCTGTAAAATATGTCTGAAGTTTGCCTGATTCCAAAGTCCTAGGCTTTAGAAGCAGACAGACACAGGTCTGCAACCATATTCTGCAGTTTTCTGGTTTTGTGGCCCTCGGCAAGTCTGCCAGCACTCTGGAACTAGGGCAGCTCTACTCAAACTTCATATTCCTTTCAAATCTGATAAGGGCTGATTTACCCTTAGTGATGCTTGAAAACTGAGCACTTTGAGTACCTTGGTAGGCAAGCATTTACTTCTAGTTCCTGCAGTGTTGCAGGACTGAGGGAGTCCCTGTTGGCTCTCCAGGCTGTGATCTCAGAAGACTGGTGTTGGACGGAGCTGCCTGTGTGCTAGAAGTCAAGCTGTGATTGGCCGAGGTGTACATGCCCCTCGAGTCACCTGTTCTTTACCTCTGTGTGTCATGGGATGTCTACAGTAGGAGGATTTTCTAGAAGGTTGGCATCTGCTTCAGATGCCTAAAGCAACAGAACCACCTTGCTTCTTTAGTGGTATAGACACCTCTCTACCAGGGAAACCACTTGTCAGGATTCTTGATTACTCAGCATGTCAGGGCTGAGCTGGGGCTCTACGTGTCAGAGAAGAATGTGCCAGTTGTGTGTTAGGGCTCTGGTTATGCATTTTTACACCTCATATCCAGCTCACTTATGAAAGTACATAGAAGTGCAGTGAGAGTCACGTTCCCGGCTCTGCAGGCCTGGCACTCAGTGGTTGTCACCCTCACGTTCACAGGCACTCAACAGTGTGAATGTTGTGGTCTCCATCTCCATCACTGGCCCTCTCCTGTACCTCTGTTTGCATTTTCAACTTTCTACTTCTTCTGTTTCCATCATGGCCTGATCCCTCAGGGACCATTGGTTCTCTGCCCTGTCTTTAGTCTTTTAAAAATCTCTCATCCTGCTCCAGCCCTACAGTGTAGTGGTTAAGCCCTGGGCTTTGGTAGTGGGTCCTGTATGGCTAACTCTGGTTTGAATTCCAGTCTGGTTGCTTGAAAAACACATGAGGAGCATGTATATATATCCAGGATCTAGACAGGATGGAAAATTGGAGAAAAGAGGGTTGTGGCATGACTCACCCCAGGGTATTTTCTCTCTCTTGCTCACTCTCTCTCTCAGTCTCTCTGGTGAGTATACATGCCCTCTGGAAATAATCATAATAAGCCAGACTTCTAATTCACTGTCTCCCCTGTTGCCAGATTAACTTTTTAAAAAGGCCAC
Organism: Tupaia belangeri chinensis; assembly: GCF_000334495.1. Classification (NCBI taxonomy): domain Eukaryota; kingdom Metazoa; phylum Chordata; class Mammalia; order Scandentia; family Tupaiidae; genus Tupaia; species Tupaia belangeri. The sequence goes on from NW_006159650.1 coordinate 2,096,021, forward strand.
TGTGCTCCCTACTGCCCCAATTGTCCTTTACTCAGAAAACTTTCAGGATGGCCCCTTCTATTTTTATCTCAGAATATCTAAATTACTGACCTCCTGGTCTCATCCCCAGAGACATGGGTTCTGTTGGTTCAAAGTAGAGCCCAGGCACTGGGCTGCGGGCCAAGGCTCACTGGAATTCTCTACCCAAACCACGGTAGTCTTACTGAGTTTTGAATTTGCTAAATAGAAACGTGCCTTACTTCTAAAGTCAGAAGAAAATTAGAAAATCACTAATTATCTATAGCTACTCGCCCTCCTGCTTTTAGTCTTTGTTTGCACAGCTTCCTGCCCCCACTTTCTCTTCCTTATTCTTTTCCTTTAATGTTGTGAGCATTCCTCATCCTCAGAAACCTTCCTCTTCATGCCAGTGGCCTGCATTTTCTCTTCCATGCACCCTCACTGTAGCAGATGGCTCCTCATGTTAGGATCCATCCCTTCAGCCTCTTTTTTCTCATTCTGCCCATCCCATCCCCAGCTTGACTACACCCTGAGACCTCTGCAACATTAATTAATTTGAATTAATTCTGAATTGAGGACCATTTCACAGAAAAAGCACCTTCAACACAAAGCGGGACTCAGGGAGCCCTAACTTCAAGGAGAGATTGGAGGGTGTAGTATGGTAGAGCAGAGGAAGCAGAGAGAAGGCACCACAATAGCTACCTTTGATTTGAGACAATGAATCCCCCTTAAGTCTGAAAGACAGGATAGATGCTTATGTCTTGTGGTAGAATTCTAAGGTGGTCCCTAAAGTCCCTGCATGGTGGTAAACACATCTATTCTGTTAGTTATACAATCGAATGATAAAATAGAAGCTTCTATGAAGAGATTTTATAGATATAAATAAGGTCCTGAATCAGCTGAATCTAAGAGAATTTGGTGATCTCGGTGGTCCAGACCTAATTAGGTGAGTGCTTAAAAAGACCAAGCTCCTCCTTGCAAGTGACATTTGAAGCATGAGAAGAACTTAAAATGTGGAGGGTGCTACATGGCAGGAAACTGGGGGCAGCCCTAGGAATAAAGTGATCTTTGGGCAACAGCCATAGGAAAGGAAGTCTCTATCTTAAAGCCCCAAGGAACTGAATTCTGCTAATAACCACATGAGTTTGCAAGAGCACCCAGGAAGAAATGTAGCCCTGATTGATTTGAGCTTCATGGAAAACTCAGTTAGGCTTGGACCTCTGAGCCACAGAAGCCAAGAGATAATGAATAGTGGTGCTGAAAGCCACAACGGTTGTGGTGATTTGTTATGCAACAATAGATCACTGCTGAACGCTTTCTCCCTGTAAACTTGCTTGGGATTATTTTTCCTTTATGATTTATTAGTACTCAGCTGGTGCCAGGCTCATGAATTGCACTAAGGAATCCTAGCAAAGCTGGTACCTCTTGGTGGATGAAATGCCAAGAAGGGATCAGCCAGATACTCTCCTAGAGCAAAATGGCCTGGAAGAAAAGAGGATTCCCCAAGTTAAGCTTAAAGACTCTTTCTGCAACCTGCTACCAAATTCCTTAGCCTACTGGCCACAGTTCTCTTTAAAAAAAAAAAAAATTACAAAAAAAAAAAAAAGAAAGAAAAGAAAACACCCTTTATCTTTTGTTATCCGAACTTGAAGTTAACATAATTACATTAGGGATGGGTCATTTTGTTGCTGTTTGCTTGCTATCTAGAGTGCCTGCCCTTGCCTGAGAGAGACAGAGAGATAGAGATAGAGAGAGCTAAGACATCCCCTGGGGGATAGTCATACCACAATCCCTTCTCTTCAGTTCTGCTCATGGGATTTTGGGCACGTATGCACATGTGCCTGGTATAATTTTCAAGTTAATCTGAGACTCAAACCACAAAGCTGGACATGCGGGATCCAGCCTCCTCAACCTCCAAGTTACCCACTGGCCTCAAGATAGGTAATTTTCTAATGCTGGACTCGGGTATTCATTTTCTCATCCTCTTGCTACAATATCCTTGGTTCCCCAGTCCTGTCTTGTGACAGACATATGCCTGAACACCACCTGTAGTGTCCCTGCTCTGCCACTGCCTAACAGCTTTTCTCTGAGATTGAAAACAGAGGGTGAACAACCATGTAGCTTTGCAGGTGGATCATCCTGGGTCTTTTCAAGCTCCTTAAAGAATCTCATGTAATTAGAACTAACTTGTCCCAATTTCAAATCAAAAGATAACATGATTAATATCCTCTAAAAATAGAGTTAGCAAAAGGGACTTTTAAAAAGTCATCGTGCATATAGGCTACTTTTAAATATAACCTGTGATTAAGTCTCTGAATGTGCCCACTGGAAGAAGCCAGAATTGAGAACCTCTCTCAGCAGATGAAGAGATGCCTGCTGCTTCTCCATCTCCTCCTTGCATCCTTTCAGCCTCCATCAAAGCCCAGTCCTCATCATATTTTACAACCATGTTTAGAACCTCCGACATAAGTTTTTTCAGGGCTGGAATCATGACTTTTTGGTGCCATTCCTCCAGCCTCAAGTATTATATTGGAACACAAAAAGTTCTTGGGGAATGCTGACTCTATTAGTTAAAATTCACTTATTCTTATTTTTTCCTGCCTGACCCCAGGTTGGCCTTCTCTTTTTTTCTATGTTCCACTCTTGCTGTGCCCAGGTTGATGAGCAGCAGTATGGATCCCTACTGCCACCCTCACCCATTAAGCCCCCTTTTCCAGTCTCATTCTTCACTTTCCCTAATGATTCTGAGCTTGCTTGAGGAGCTCAGCTGTGGTTTTGTGACTAAAGAGTTTCTTCACTCTGTCCCCATTGCACAGACCCTTGGGGAAGTCACCCCTGTGTGGGGGTTCCCAATGTGAAATAAGCCTCATACTAAACTCTAGAACTATGGCAGGTCTTTTCTGTCTCATAACCATGCCTTACCCCACAGTTTAATCCTGGCTTCAGAATTTACTAACTGCCTCCCACCATTGACCTCTAACCCTGGTTATTAATCATTGGTTGACTTGCTGCAAAACCAAGTCTCATTCAAGTTGTTTTAATTTTCATTTGTTGATGACATCCATTCAATCCACAAGTCTTTATCAAGTGTCTATCATACATCAGTCACTGTCCTTGGTGCTGGGAGAGCAGCAGTGAAAAAGAGACTTTACCCTCTTGGAGCTTACATTTCAGTGCAGATAAAAGATGAAAACACAGATGTATATCATGGCTGTAATGTAAATTTTAGAAAATGTTATATGCTATACATTATAGGAGGGTAAGAAGATTAAGAGTGATGTGTGGTGGCTGTTTTTGGTAGGTCGGAGGTCCCTCTCTCATAAAATGACATGCGCTAAAAACAGGAAGGATGTGAATGAACAAAATAGGATGGATGTGAATGAGCAAACCTTGCAAGTTTCCTGAGAAATGAATGATCGGGAAAGAGGGAACTGTTAAGTGCAAAGGTCCTGAGGTTGGAACAAACTTCACTTCAAGCATTTCACTGTGGAAAATGCCTTGATGGTCTGGATTCTGTTTCCCTGTTCTTTCCTCCAGAATGTGGAAGCAAAAGCAGGTGAAGTGATTAAAACAAAGGGAGGCAAGCTCAGAGGAAGGTGGAGTGCTTCACTTGTCAGACCATGAACAGCAGCCCATTGGGCAGTCGGTGCTGTGACACCACGTGGGCTGAGACTGTGGGGCCAACCAAACCAAGTGTGTATCTGCTGGCTCCGCAGCTGCATGTCTGTGTGGCAAAGCTGGGTGGGACAGCATGGGGTTCCTGGTCACCGAGAACCGGTCCCCTCCATGATGGACCCATGAGTGACATAAGGGAGGGATGGTGTGGGTAGAATGGGAATCCTCCCTATAGGGCTCGGGGTTCTGGTTAACCTTTTTGATCTCCCAGACACCACCCTTTCCCTTCTCTAGATGCCTTCATGGTATTCTCAGTAATCTCTTCTTGCCCTTCAGCTTTTCCACCATTCTAGCCACAGGTTGAGGCTAATTGGCCCAGGAAAAAGAACACTGCAAGAACAAATGGCAACATTCTTGGCTTTGACATCTGAAAATCTTGGACGCCAGGGCTTTGGAATGCAGGAGCCAGATGGAGTTTTTTAAAAGTTCTCCAAAGTCTGGCTTTGGATACCAGGCACAAAGCCTGGGAGACTCTGATCATAGAGCTTATGATTTCCAGATCCGGAAAGAAGATATGACATTTTAACAGTAATTTTGTCACCAAACAGGGTGAGAATAGGGATATAAAAGCCCTTCCATGGGGGTGGTATGAAGGCGGAGAAAGGTTGGCAAGGTGAGAAGAAAGCGTGAGACCTACCCCCGGCCATCTCCTTGAAGCTGGAAACCTGATGGAGCAGGAGGTACAAAGCAGCAGGTAAATTTGGAGATTGTAAGTAGATGAGGGATGCACCTCATCTGTTCAACGTGGCCCACTGAACTCATTTGCTCTAGAAAGCCCAGCACCTAGCATCTGCACTGAAAATTGAGTAACAGGTGAAGTGTGCACCGGCAGAGATGTGAGGTCAGGACCAGGATTTAGGCTCTGCTGTGGGCCAGGCAGCAAGGATAATAAGGACCAAGGCCATCACTGACATCTGGCGTTTATACATGTTGAGATCACAGAACAAACGCCACTTTTCCACTCTACCTGATGCCAAGGCTATGTCAGCCTTCCCCAAACCTACATGCCACTTGCAAGGAGGAAAGAAGGGACTGGGAGCATGCAATCCAGAAGCTCCAATCTGTGTGAGCCTGGCCCAAAGTCTGACGCAAACCAGAAATGACTGTTACCTTAAATTGGCAAGCTGTTCTGCTGCTTCCTAGAGATGGGGGCCTGTGACTAAGCTGAGTTTGTGCCTAAGGAAATGACATTCTACCTCTGGATGCCTAAAGTTTTGTGATGTGAGAGTCACAGCTTTGCTTCCTTACACATCATTTCAACCAACGAGCCTTCCTTTTCAGAGGCCCACTGGAATACACCTGCTGAGTTCCTCAGCGCAGCTCAAATAGAAGGCAGCTTCAGTGGGAGGACTGCACAGAGGGTGGGGATAAGGCTGGGGGGGATGGACAAGTGTGGTCTCAGGGGGTGTGATCATTCCCTAGGGGGCTGCCATAACAAAGTGCCACAAACTAGGGCCCTTAAACAGCAGGCTTCCATTCTCTCACAGTGCTGGAGGCCAGAAGCCCTGAAGCAAGGTGTCTGCAGAGCTGTGCTATGTCTCTCTGATGGCGCTAGGTGAGCCCCTGTCTTGAGCCTTGCTTTAGCTTTTGCTTTTGCTGGAAGACCTTGGCACTTGTTGCTATGTCTATAGACATAACACCCAACCTTTGCCTCCCTTTTGGCCAGCACGTCATCTTCCCTTATCCTATATGGACACCAGTCATGTTCAATTGGGGTCCCCCTACTGACCTCATTTTAACTTGATTATATCTGCAGAAACCTTTGCAAATGAGGACACGTTCATAGGTACAAGGGGTTAGGACTTGAGCATACCTTTTTGGAGGGTCCAGTTCTACTAGGAACGGTGAGCTAGCTTATAGAAACTCATTTGTTCTGTTTGCTCCCTGGTTCTGGATACTGGGTTTAAATAAATCAACTTGCAATATTTACATATTTCTCAGGAGTATTTTGTAATCTATTCACATTTCTAAAGCAAAGCACTTGAGACCTTTTTGACCCACAACACACAAAACTACTTTTAGGTCCCTTGTGTTGCCCCAGAAGACACACCTCTGAGAAGTCTGTCTTGGACTCACCAGGTGCGATATGCCTGTCTGAACAGCAAACTTGCTCATGACTTGACCCAAACCTTCTATGTGTGAGACATAGCCTGAGACTGCTGATCGTGGAGAGTTGAAAAGAGCCATGCAGATGTAAATCACGTACGAAGGAATAAAATGTGCCAGCATCGTGTGTCAAAGATTTGCCCTGCAAGTCCCACAGACATGGTAAGGATACCATGTCAGTACAGTTCCGGGGAGTGCCAACTATCATTCTGCCCACCTTCCTGCATCTAAGCTGGCAAGGAACAAACAATACAAACTCTAAATGAAGCTGTAAACAACTGTGTGTGTGTGTGTGTGTTTTCTTCCCTCAGAACAGCATAATGAAATTGAGTATATAGCAAGATGACATGTGGGGGCAATCTTACAAAAATGTTTCCTGTGAAATAATATGTATCGTAAGTCTGTTAGTAAATTCTAAAAATTTCTTCCTGAAGTTAAACACAAGGTGTCCTAAGGGTAATCCCTGATCTGAATCTAAGTAAATAATGTTCAATTACCCCATTACAAAGGGAATGGAGGGGGAGGCCTTGAGGGAAGTTCTCCCCTTTCCATTTTCTTAGAATAGTTTCCTGGGTGGACCTTTCATTTGCGTGGTGGAGGCATTAAGGGGTAAGGCTTTGTGAAAGCAAGTCGGGGAATTTACACACACACACACACACACACACACACACACACGCACTCACACACACACACATACACACGCACTCACACACACACACATACACACGCACTCACACACACACACATACACACGCACTCACACACACACACATACACACGCACTCACACACACACACATACACACGCACTCACACACACACACACACACACACACACAGAGAAACAGACACAGATATACATACAGGTGCACACAGAGGCACAGAGATACAGACATACACCAAGACACAGACACACAGCAATAAATCACTTATGAAGGACATCGACACAAACGGAGACAGACACAGAGAAACACACACAGATATAGACACGCAAGTACTCTCCTCTCTCTATCTCCCTCTCTGCCCTGTACCGTATATTATTTTACTTTGAGCAAGATGGTCTTTTACACATTGGTCAAAATTTGGCTTCTCACTTTGAAGGTTTCATACCATTGGGTGGTCAGTAAAGTCATGACACATTTTTGCATAGAAAAACAGAACAATGCATCATGACTTTTCTGATGACCCAATAGCTGGAAAAGCAAGTTCAGCTTAGGAATGTGTTCCTCAAAGCAAGAAAATGAAAACAAAACAGAGGAGGACTGATAGATCGGTTACCTGTGGGCTGTTTGGAGAAGAAAGGACAGTTCCAGTATTTCTTGCACCCAGTTAAACCTAGAAATACCCTGAGGGGCCTAGATTGCAACTGTTTGAGCTTCCAGCTGCCAAGCCATCTCCATGACCCTCTTCCATATAAATTCTAATGCTTTGAGCAGCCAAATACAAAAGTTGATAATTTAAGATAATCTCAGCTCTTATACTTCCTTGTTGTTGGTGGTGATGATGTTGCTGTGGTCGTAGTGGTGGGGGGCTATGTGGGTTGAGGGTAGTAGGTATGGGATGGGAGGGATATAGAATGGCAGAGGTGGGGATACATATCACATGACTTTCAAACACTTCTTGGCCATAGGTAATAGATAAAATGTTTTCACATTGGGAGAATAAATACTTAAGAATTTGTGGGTACCTTTTTAAGGCATCCTGTGATAGTCATTAAACCAATGGTTCTCGAGCCTGGGTGCCTAGTCAAACCATGTGTGGAGCTTTGGGAACACAGTAGTGCTGAGGCTACTTCCTGTTGTATATCTGATTTAGTCAGTTTATGGTGAGGATAGACTTTTTTTTTCCTTTTTTCTTTTTTTTACAGATTTTTGCTATAGGGAGCATGCACTTGCTAGACAGACAGAAAGCAAGAAATCACCCCCCGGGGGGATGGTCATGCCACAGTCTCTTCTCCTTCCTTCTCCTCTCAAGATTTTGGTTAGGCGCATACACATATGTTTGCTGTGAGTTTCCAACTGCTGGGTCCAGGACTTGAACCACACTCAACCATGTAGGAGTCTAGCACCTTACCACTACACCACTTGCTGGCCCTACAATGGATTTGCTTTAAAAGTTCTCCAGAAGATGTTCATGTACAGGCAGGGGTTGAAACACTGCAGGTCAGACAGAGTATCCCAGTATGCTGCGGGACAGGGAGACAGGCAGTGCCAACTCCTCTGTAGCAACAGAATTGATGTGGTTTGGATTGATAGTAAAGTTGCCTTCTTCACTTTTTAATAGTCATTGCAAGATATTTCAAAAAGTGAGGAAACTACACAGAATTTTCATGCTCTCAGTTCCAGATTGAATGGCTATTAGTATTTGGTAATATTTCTTCTGTATTCATTTGAAAATGAGGCCTTAAAAAAATCTGGAAGCTCTCAATGGACTGGGAAATTGGGAGCAGGTCTGGGCAAATAAATCAACAAGTTGCTTATTGAGGTTCCCATTAGGTCATTTTCACCTTAGTATTAGTGAGTGAGAGAAGTGGTATGGGAAGTGGTGGAGTCTGAGAATGGGCGAAGATGGGGAGACCAGTTGGAAAGAGGGGTGCAGAGTGGTATTAGAGTTAAGATGTCTAAGGCAACCCCTAGTTGTGTAGCATTGGCCCTGGCAATGAGGTGACAATATTTTCATTGAAGAGTTCTTAAGAAGAAATCACCATTTAGGAGAATGAACAATTCCAAAGATTTTAGTTTCCTTTGCCACCCATCAGGTTTCTTCATACCTTTTCATTACCTTCCTGGGTTTTGCTTTTAATCCTGCTTTGTGTTTTTTTTTTGCAGAAAAATGTTGATTTATCTGGTCAGCACCTATTTGCAGTAGCTCTCAACTCTAGCACATCCTATTGAAATGGTAACTGCATGCTCTCTTACCGATTGTTGTGGGAGAGGGAAGGAAGGGTCCTAGTGATTGCCCTCCATTATTTGGAATTGATGGTTTTTGATACTTCTGCCGCATAGATACTACCTCAGATTAGTATCATATCATTAGCAACTGAAATTCCCTTGGTCTTTCTGTCACAGGATTATTGTGGTCATTGGTTCTTGGCATCTGCCTACCGGGAATTGAAGACAGATACCAGCAGATAAGCACATAGTGTAGAAACTATTTGGCTAAGTAAAGCAAAGTACACTCTCAAAAAGGGAGAGCAGACTGGCTGAAGTCAGACCATTTTGATGAGTTTTGTGAATTACAGTTCTGCTTTGTTCTTGTTTTTGTTTTGTTTTTGGTCTTCTTTGTGGGTGACTCCTCTCTTTTTTTCATGAGGCCATCTTTGAATGACATCCAGGGGCTTACATCACCTACATTCTTCTGTGCATGCATTTTTTTTTCTTTCAGAATGCATTATGAAAGCCCACGGCTGTGTGTGCAGGTTCAAAACTGCTATGTTAATACATGTTAACTTGGGAGGGTGGGCAGGCTCATGTTTGTCTGCTACCTGGCACTTCCATTTTGAAGCCATTTATTTTAAAAAGATCAAAAGAGGTAGACTTGAATTCTCCAATACTTCAGTAAATACCCTTCTCCAAGTTTCTGTGATTCACTTTGGCAGAGAGCCGCTATATACATAACCCAGAGCAAATGTCAAATATAAATACAAACATGCCGTGCTCAATTCTAGTCTCTTCCTCTCTCTCTCTCTCTTCTTCCTGACTCCCGCCAACATCATGGCCTCCGAAATCTTCAAGTGCAATCTGTTAAATTACGGTGTAATCAAAAGCCTGCCACCCTCCATCATGTTTTAACTTCAGGAAGCCTTATAATTCTTGTTTAAGCATACGACAAAACAACAATATTAAGGGGATGGTCTAGGAAGCTTATTCATCTTTCCTTGATGTCTGTCTAAATTCATACAGAGAAACACAAGTCACTCAGCAAATGAGTGGGAGTTATAGCCTTGTAATTTCAACATCACCGGGAGAGCTGGTTGGAAATAAGAAATCCCAGGGCCCACCCAGAGCTGCCAAGTCAAAATCTGCATTTTAACCATAATCCCAGGTGGTTCCTGGACACATTAAAGTCTAAGAAACTCCAATTTATAACATAAATCAACATTTGTGCTCCTCACCTTTTACATAAAGCATTAACTTACCCGCCTGGACATTGTGCTTTAGCACTTTTGAGACCACTTTCAAGTTCACTCTATGTAAGGTAATTTCAGGGACAAAAAGCACCACAATATGAACATTTTCTCCAAATTTCTGTTGTTATCATAAGAATGATGATTATAATCTCACTAGTTTTTCCAAAGAATCAAGAAATTGTCACTTTGTTTTAAAATTAGGTTTACAGTGTCATATTTTCTATGTTCTAACTAAAATTATATATGCTAAGTAAGGGAGAGAGATATATGTGACTTCCAAGTTATAGCAGATTAGTTTCTTTCTAAAAATCTAAATAAGATCTTCTGATGACTAACAGAAGGGTTCACAAGGCAACATGGCTTTTTCCTCAGAGACTCTAACAATCAAGATTCATATTCCTAACTTTATTTGCTTGCAAATGGCAAGGGCTTAGCATCAGCCAGGGTAGAGTGGGGGAACAGCTAGTTTTACCATAACTCCATTAATAGGACCTGGGGTGGGTGTCTGATCCGAATGGCAGAAGTGTTATAAGACTTTTGATGTAACCAGCAGTTAGCGTAATGGCTATGTTGCTGAACTCCCATGTAGCCAACCGTGGTTTGAGTCCCAGTCCTGGTGGCTTAAACTCACACCCGGTATGTGTGCGTGCGTGCCCAAGATTCCGAGAGGAGAATGGAGGAGAAGGGATTGCGGCGTGGCCATACCCCCTGGGGGGGTGATTTCTCGCTTTCTGTCTCTGTCTCTCTCTGTCTTTCTGACAAGCGCACACGCCCTATAGCAAAAACCTCTCAAAAAAAAAAAAAAAAAAAAAAAAAACCCGGAACGCCTAATACATCCCAAATGTGTCCAAAGC
>NW_006159650.1:2106999-2110570 GCF_000334495.1 Tupaia belangeri chinensis
GCGCCCACCCCCCAAAAAAAAAACCCCCCAAAAAAAAAAAAAAAAAAAAAAAAAAAAGCCTGGAGGCCATAGTAACTCCTAATGTTTCCAAAGCACCTTGCGAAGCCTGGCCAACACAAAGGCTGGTGTGGGCCTCGGTGTTTCTCACCAGTCTGGCAATAAGCCTCTGCCGTGCTTTTGCTACATGTCCAGGATATCCCCAGTGTAGGACATGTATTTTCCTGGGAGCCATAAAGACACAGATGTGACCTTTCTTGAAGCTCAAGGGTCATCGTGAAACTACAATATGACTAGGAGGACAGAACCTGTATCCTGTGTCCTGGAAGAGACCCTTGGGTGGTCTGTGGCTTGGGGGTAACCAAGCTCATAGAAGCCTCGCAGGAACACCTGGGGCTCCTCTCACGTAGAAGCCAGCATCTGTCAAGGGACCAGACAGGCTGACAGCCTTTGGAGAGAATAAACCTGGGCCCCAGGGACAGCAGGAAGCCCTATGCCAATAGATGCATCCCTGTCCAAAACACAGACAAGCCGAAACAGTGCCTGCAGCACACAGTTTGTCTCAGAAAAGGTTCTTGAGCATCAAAAGGGAAAAGAAAAGACAAGTGTCTGCTGCTGGGCCACTGGGAATTCACCTGAGCTGCCAGAGAGACTCAGGCAGGAAGGCAGCCCAGCGGTGCTTGCCTGCAGGAACACATACATGGCTTCCCCTTGCTATGAGACTGAGACAATATCTCAATGTTGGGACTGATAGTTTCTTGGGAAAACTGGGTTCTCTCCACTTGATGAAGCTGCTTGGACTTCCGAAACCTTTCAAGGCAGCTCTAAAAACGAGTCCCCTTTGTTGTTACCTAGTATGCCCTGGTTGGGTGTGGCCCCTGCCCCGCCTGTGTGCTGGTCCAGCAGGGAGTTGTCCATCCCACTGCCTTGTCTAGAATCTTGCTTTGGATCCCCATTGCTTTGGGGAAGATGTCTAAAGTCTTGATTCTGGTGCAACCAGTCCCTATGGCCTGTTCCTGAGCCCGGCCTTTGACACAAATCCCTTCTCCCCCCTCCTGGGCTTGCACCCTGTCGTCATACTGCCTTCTGCTCTATAATTTTACCAAGCTACTGTCCCCACTGTTGCCTCAGATTGCCCTTGCCCATCAGGGAGACTCTGCCTCTGAACCCTGGGCTCAGTCAGAGGTCGGCATGGACTTTACAGTCACACCCCCTCAGGGATAGCCTCATCATCACCGCTGTTGCATTCTGTGTCCCTCTCAACATGAAAGCCATTTGCACCTATTCCTGAGATTTACTGTAGCACCCAAGATCCAGTGGGACCCAAATCCTGTTCACAGAAAGAATAACAATCAAGTGAGATGATCAGTAGCAAAGCACTCTGAGTGAAGCTCAGGAGAAGGTGTAAAGGAAGATTCCTCTTGTTATTAAGGCAAGCCTTGAAAACTTGGTTATGTACATTTGCTCCTGAGAAGCTCAGTCCTGGCTGCCCCTTAAACCACTGGAGAGGCTCTGAAAAAACATGTGTGTGGGGAGCAGGAGACGTAAGGTGGGGAGCCCTGCAGATCTGATGGATCTGTATCTCTTGGGTGGCCCAGGTTATCCTAGAGCATTGCTTATTTGAGTTTCCTTGGTTGCTGAACCTAGCCTGGCATCTGTGCAATCTGTTGTTTCTCATTTCACCATAGATTGGCTCTAGAGCTTTCACTGGTCATGGTAAATTCTACCGCAGGTTGGCCACTGCAAAGTGCCTTTCAAGAACTGTTCCCACTGGGCCCAGCGGCTGTGATGCAGTGGTAACATTAGCACCCACAGTGCTGGATGCCATATAGCAACTACAGTTTAGGTCTTGGATCAGTCTGAAAACATACTGGGTGCACGCAGGCGCTTGGGATCTGGAGGAGCTGGAGGGCTCGGGGAAAGGGATAGAGGCACGGCGGAGACCCTGTTGAGGGTTCTTGTTCTCTCTCATGCATGAGCATGTGCCTTCTGTCATAAAAGAAAGGATAAATAAATGATTCTCATTGGATTTCAAATTATTTTAATGTAAAAATGCCAATAATGAGTTTCTGTTTTGTTATTGCCTGGAAAGGCTGTAAATGTTGGGTAGAGTAACAGACCAGGATCCCCAAACCTCATGAGTTTCTGGGGTTAAACAATGTTCCCCCTGAATCTCCTTATTTCTGTCTGTCAGAAAAAGCACTGGATGCCAGAGGTGTTGGAAGGACCGAATGAATCATTATCATATTTGAGCAACTGTACTTACTAAAAATGAAAGCATAGCCAGAGAGAGAGTTTTTTTTTCTATTAGTATATGCATACTTTATAGTTGATAATGATTACCATCCTTAGGCTATTTTGTTATTGAAACATTGCGTAGACATTGCAAGTTTTAAACATCCTGTTTTGACACAGAAACATTTTTTAAATGTTTAAAAATAGGACAGGTAAACATCACACATAATAAAAAAAAATGTATATGTTTCTCCTTTCTGTTAAGAAGTAAAAGTCTTCACCTCTCTACTGAAAATTGCTTTTCTGATTTTAAGTGACTGCCCTTTTACCTAGCAATTACGTTAATAACACTTTATATTAAGGGGCATATCGGTGAGTAAAGGGAGAGATAACTCCATCTGTGGAGAAATGCTCTGCTGAGTTGCTCCTGGGTAGGGGTGGAAGGAGGTATTGAGAGGGAGAGATACTGTCTTTATGCAGAACCTTAATAGAATCATGACATTTCTGTAATGATATTCCTGCACATGTGAAACTAATAATAGTTTGTGAACTCAGAGGGGGAAAACAGCTTTTGCCCTGAAATATGGCCAAGTTAGACTAGCAAAGCTATTATTATGGAAACTGCCCTAAGCTGAGTTGCTGTCCTCTCTCTCTTTCTTGCATGCCCTCCTCTTTTTCCAACTCTCCTCGCACTATCCTCAAATCTAAAAATGATCATTGCTTTTTAAAAACAAATATACTATCATATTTCATTGATACTCTTTCTTTCTCTTTCAAAGTTTATCTATTTTTTTTTTCTAAGAGAAAGATATTTTTTAGACCAGATCCACCCCTAACCAGCCACAATCATGGGTGCATGTGAGTTTGGCATGTATGGGGAGATCTTGGGATACAAACCTGGGACCTTCCCATATAGCTTCGGCATCGTGGAATGCTGCACTACTACTGCACCACTGGGGCTGCCCACTGACTCTCTCAAAATCCCCCCATCCCTTTTTAAACTTTGCTATAGGCCACATGTGCATGCCAGAAAGAGAGACAAAAAGAGAGAGAAGGAAAATGAGAGAACATCTCCCAAGGGGAATGATCATGCTACAATCCCTTCTACTCCGTATTTCCCCCCTTTCTGGGTTGTGGACCCACCTGCACATGCGCTCAGTCTGTTTATCTAGCTGCTAAGTCCAGGCCTTGAACTGCACAGGCAGCAATCTGGGATCCACTAGCTGGGCACCCAAACTCTTCTAAAGAACACATCCTCGACACTGGATGTATTAACTGAAGAGTTGATCTTAAGGCAGTTTTTAAGGGTTCTTTTTTTTTTTTTTTTTTTTTTTTTTGG
>NW_006159650.1:2111257-2119842 GCF_000334495.1 Tupaia belangeri chinensis
GATTTTGCTATAGGGCATGTGCACTCACCAGAAAGACAGAGACAGAGAGACAGAAAGTGAGAAATCACCCCCCCCCGGGGGGGATGGCCAAGCCGCAATACCTTTTCCTCCGTTCTCCTCTTGGGATCTTAGGTACACACGCACACACGTCTGGCGTGAGTTTAAGCCAGACTCAAACCATGGTCGACTACATGGGAGTCTAGCAACATAGCCATTATGCTAACTGCTGGTCCCTTGAAGGGTTCTTAAACCACAGAGGTGGGCAGTTCAAGGCCAGAGTCTACACACTCTGATTCCAAGTCTTAGCTATCTCACAGGACCTCCTCATGTGAACTTGGTTTTCAGTTCACCATCTATAAAATAGTATGACAACATGTGTCCTTCCTTACTGGTTCTGTGAGAACCAAATGGCTCAATGACTGAGGCATTACTGCTGAAAACTGAAGCCATAGGAGTGACACCATGGGAAAGTTTTACCCACTGTCTGATAACAACTCTTCCTTTATAACTGACTGAGTCTGTGTGGCCGAGCAATTCAAAGGGACATAGGCTCTGGCAGCTGAAGAGGACCTGGTCCAGTTCCTTTGAACATACCCACATCCAGTCAGATTGCTATGTAGTCAAGGGATCAATGGGTTAAAGATTGCCCTTTGGGTATCAATAGAATGGAAATAGGTATAGTCTATTTGAAGGGCAGTTTGGTGGACTGTAACAAAGGGTTTTTATAAAAGTGACCACCATTTTACCTAGCAATTACATTAATTACACTTTATAGTATAAAGGAATTCTAATTGGTATGTGCAGAGATATAGTGTAGGATGCTTTTAATAGCATTGTTTACAACAGCAAAAAGGATAAACACCCTAAATAAGAATACAATAATTACACTATAAATATGATTTAAGATTGCTTATGAGGCATCCATCACAATGGTGCTCTATATCTATTCAACGATAACAAGGTCCTACCATGCGCCAGACACTGATGCTAGGGACGCACTGTAGAACCAAACAGACAAAACTCTGCTCCCAGGGGTGAGCCTTCCATGCAAGAGACAGAAAATAAAATCAACATCTGATTTAGGTGGCATGTGTGTGAACACAGACTTTGACGTTCCCACTGAGAAGGTGGTGATTCTACAAGGGATTTGATGGATGAAAGGGAAATCTGGAGGAAGAATATCTGGTAGCAAAAACAGGAAGGTAGAAAGACTTGACCTGAGAAGCAAGTATCTATCATATTTGCAGAATAGCTAGAGCAAGGTGGCAGCAAGGTGGCTGACTGTGAGGCCCACAGCAGACGGAAATGAGACCACAGAAGTCCGCAATCCATCCACAGTCACTGACTTTGCAAGAAGTCAATGAGGTATTGCCAGGTAAGAAAAGCAGGTAACAAATAGTGTAATTTCCCTCCCTCCTTCCCCATGTTCCTCTCTTCCTTTCAACCTCTCCCTTTCTTCCTTCCCTCTTTCTTTCTTTCCTCTTTTTTTTTTTAAATTACCTTACTAAATGTTTATATTTTTCTACATTGAATGTAGCTTATTTGTGCAACAAATAAATAAGAAGGCTTAGGTTAAATTTCACAGCATTCTATTGTCTTTGGTCCAGATACATGAGTGCAGGCTTCATTGATATTAAAATGTTTTTACTTTTATGAAAGTTGTCAGAATCAAAATGAAGTCATTTACATCAATTTGCATTTAACCCTGAGTCAGGGCTGGACAGTGGTACAGTGGTAAAATGTGACACTCCATGAGGCTGGCCCAATGAGAAGGTTCTGTGTTTGCGTCTGTAGACTTCCCTGAGTACACTGGACTGAGGTGGGGGTAGGATGCGGCATTGAGATCTTATTAGGGCGCTGTCTCTCTATCTCTGTCTCTCTTCTGACTCTTGTTCCTAGAGTAAATAAGTAAATAAAGGCTATGCGGGGGCAGTTTTCACATAAATATGCCTGATAACAAGAACTGTCACAAGGACTCTGCCAGAAATGCAATCTTTGCAAAGACCATTGGAACGTTACATAAAAACGGCTTGTGTGAAGACATCTGCCCAGAAACTACCTGTCCAACTAGGACTAATGCCACCTGGTCATCAATCCTTGCAGCCAAAGTTAATAGTCCCAAAACAACTTATAAAATCCATTATAATTTTTCTTTTAATAATTCTTGTCTTTCCTTATCGAGAAGGTTCTGTGTTTGCGTCTGTAGACTTCCCTGAGTACACTGGACTGAGGTGGGGGTAGGATGCGGCATTGAGATCTTATTAGGGCGCTGTCTCTCTATCTCTGTCTCTCTTCTGACTCTTGTTCCTAGAGTAAATAAGTAAATAAAGGCTATGCGGGGGCAGTTTTCACATAAATATGCCTGATAACAAGAACTGTCACAAGGACTCTGCCAGAAATGCAATCTTTGCAAAGACCATTGGAACGTTACATAAAAACGGCTTGTGTGAAGACATCTGCCCAGAAACTACCTGTCCAACTAGGACTAATGCCACCTGGTCATCAATCCTTGCAGCCAAAGTTAATAGTCCCAAAACAACTTATAAAATCCATTATAATTTTTCTTTTAATAATTCTTGTCTTTCCTTATCTCTCTTAATATGGCTGTAGTTCACTAGGGCAAGCATATCCCACATCATAAAATCTATTCAAAAATAAACATAATTTTTTTAGAGAATCTTTCTCTCTGCCTGTTATTTAAGGTTGACACTTTCATGAATCAGCAGTAAACATTTCTTGTTTTATAGAGATGTTAACTCAATGGAAAAGTTAAAATTGGGAGGTTACTTTAAAGGGAAGTATTATTTCAGGGAAAGTCTAGGTTGGTTTCCACAAGTCAAGACACACCCCATACACATTTTCTCTACAGTTCCATTGCTAGGCATTTCCCTCGAGTAGATCTGAGAAGTGCCACTTGCAGAGAAACCATGTCTAGAACAATAGGAATACAGGTATAAATGTGGAGAGCTACTCCAATCCCCAAAACATACATTCATGCTCATTTTAAAACTAATCTGAAATGACAGATATTGAGTCTGATTTTCTATACAGCTTTGATGATTGAGAATGCTTCAGCAGTGGAGTGTTCTAGTTTAATTGAATTATTTGGGCTATCTATTCAACCCCAGATTGGACATAATTTCAACCTAGAATTTCAAATCCAGTTTTCAAAAATCTTGAGCTTACTTCCTTATGTTGGTGTATTCTATGCTGGATACAGCTGTCTTTGATGATGTGGGTGTCTATGATATATCTGGGTCATTATTCTATCCTTGAACTTATTTATTTCTCTTTTAAATCCTGCAAATGTGGCAGTAAGTAGCATAGCTGCCTTCTGAAATTATATATTTGGCATTTTAAAAAATTATAAAATCATTAAATGGTTAATTTTCATACCTTGTAGAGGCAGAGGAAAAGAAAAATAACTTACTGGTTTATTATTTTCCCTGCATTATTTCAATTTTGTAGCTGGAAAACTTGATATAGAAAAAAGTGAAATAACTTATCTAGTAGAGCCCACTATCTGTCAAAGCTCATTCAGCAGAATTCATGACTTAAAGTTAACTCCAATTGCTCAGGCTTTTTGAGAGGAAATGTGATGATGGCTAATGAAAATGAGGACAAATTTCAACCATTTTTAAAGCCACTCAGAAGGATAATACTAATGTAAACTCCAGAAACCAGTGACCTGGACTGTGCTCCAATTTCTATATGGCTCAGAGACATGAATGTTACCCACTTTGACCCATCTGAAATGCAAATTTATTCCTTTCCCTTCCTCATTCAAAATATTGTGTCTGAGTGACATACTGAATAGATGTTTGCACTCACAAGAGTTACTAAGAGAAGACAAATTTCTTTCTTGTGTCATATACTCCCTCTGACCTCAATATACAGTATTTGAGTGTTTTGTCTTTTGTACAGTGGGTCCTGCTAAACTTACAGAAATAGCTAAAATTTATCAACATGGAATAATATACTCTGTGTTCGCTTTGCAAAAAAAACAAAACAAAACAAAACAAAATCCTATTTTAATAGTTTCCAATAGTTCTATTGGAGTTAGAACACTTTAGGCATTACAGAAATATTCAATCATCTCCATATATTGAGCAGCTTTTCCATGAAACTCTTGGAAGACAGGATGCAATGGCACATAGCCTTGCCCTCGTTGACAGGGTGCTTGCAACTGGCAGAGAGAAAAAGCATGCAGGTACATATTGGCCAATGAGGGACTACAAAGGAGCCCCAGGGACATGTTCACAGTGACAGGGAGGAATCTCAGGCATGAAAACTTGACTTTGCATTTCAGTGGCATTTTCAAATACGCTTTTACTGACATCTCGAATTCAGTGACCTGAATATCTAAGTCAAGAAGCCACCTAGTTTATCCTTGTCCTTTAGATATATCTGAGATGACAGTGAAAGAAAAAAAATACTTTTCCTCCCTTTTAAAGCAATTCTAGGGTGTTAGAACCTCTAATTTCAACCATGCTCCTTGCATATATCTGAAGCCTGTTTTATTTTTCTTTCCGTCTCTTTTTGTTATGGTTCAGATTATAGTTGTGCCCCAAAGTTTCGTGTTTCTGAATTTGGTCCTAGAGGACAATGACTGAAACATGGTGGCACTGGCCTCATGAGTGAATTAATGCTGTCTGATGAGAGACTGAGTGTGTTCTAGCTCTCGTGAGAAGGGGTTAACTGGTGAGAGCAGGTCGTTACAAGAGAGAGCTGCCTGCAGAATTCCCTCTCTGCTCACGCCCATCATTCTCTCTGCCTCTGGCCCCTCTGATGTGATATAGGCTGACTTGATGCCAGTTGCACATCTTTGGATTTTCCAGCCACCAAAATTGTGAATCAAATAAGTCTCTATTCTTAATAAATCACTTAGTCTCAAGTATTTCTGTTAGCAACACAGTAATGGACTAATGCACTCCTTATTAGAAATACTGTCTGTTCTACTCTCCCACTGTCCGAGTCTTTATATGCTAGAGGCTTCAAGACCCTACTCAACTTCTTCACTTTCTTTGTCAATTCAATCAGACTTCTTGTTTTTCTTATGTAATTTTTCATTTTATAAATTTTTTGTCATTCTTATTATTTTTGGCTTTTGCCCTAGGGTGTATACACAGGCTGGAGAGAGACTAAGAGAGGGAAAGTGAGAAATCATCTCCCAAGGGGGATGGCCATGCCACAATACCTTCTCTTGGCATTTTGGGCATGCATACACATACATCTGGCATGATTTTCAAGCTGCCAGGTCCAGGATGCAAACTGTGATCTGTCATGTAGTAATGCAGCACCTTAACCACCATACCATGTACTGGTCCCCATTTTATAAAATCTTAGAAGGACCAAGTGACTAAATCTATTTTAAGGTTAGAACATGAAGCACAAATGTCTCATCTAGGTCACCAATGTCTAAAATAACATGGGAGAAAGCTGGGATGAAGACCCAGGGTCTATCACTCTGTTTGTTACCCTCCACATATCAAGTGTTGTCTTATTCTTCAATATCAATAGTTCATCTGGAAATTTAAGAAGGAAAGCAATAGCTTTAGTACAGATTCCTTACATAAAGACAAGAATGAACTAGAAAAATACTTGCATGTTGCAAAGGCCTAAACAATCAAATGAGGATTATTATTATTTTTACCAGGACACCCTGGGTCTGTCCTTAGTATTAAGAGTCTTCTTGGGGCTAGCAGGTGGCATGGTAGTGAAGAGATGGACTCCCACATGGCTGATCACAGTTTAAGTCCTGGACCTGGTCCAAGTCTCTATCTCTGTCTTTCTCTGGTGAGCACATGTGCCCATTCGCAAATTTTAAAAATAATGATAAATGAAATTAAATAAATAATTCTTAGAAAAGTCTCCTGATACTGCTTTTGCAATACAAGAACAATCAAATAAATAGACAAACAATTACTTTAGATTAGTGGAGGGCAATCAAAAAAGATATAGTATAATTTTTTTTTTTTGGAGAGGTTTTTGCTATAGGGCATGTGCGCTCCCTAGAAAGACAGAGAGAGGCAGAGAGACAGAAAGAGAGAAATCACCCCCCAGGGGTCATGGCCACATCGCAATCCTTTCTCCTCCATTGTCCTCTCAGGATCTTGGGCATGCATGCACATGCACCCCGCGTGAGTTTTAAGTCACCGGGTCTGGGACTCAAACCATAGTCCACTACATGGGACACCAGCGACATAACCATTACGCCAACTGCTGGCCCCAAGATATAGTATAATTTAACAATTGCCTATATTAAAAAAAACCTTATGAACTTAGTGAAAATATTGGAAATTTATCTGAAAGTGGTTGGTGTATTTTAACTGAATTTTTCTACTCCAAGCTAGTCTTTTGTGTTGCTACAACTGCAATGTAATCTTTTCTACTAGTTGCTCTAAAATCTAGGTTTTACACACTTTGTGGGTGGCTATTATGGAGAACTTTGATTTTCTTTGGGTGATTATTTATAACCAAGAATTTTCAGCTGAACTATATTTACTGATCTGGAAAACCCACGTAATAACCATTATCAACCTAGTGTCCAACATAATCTGTTCCTTCTCCCCATGACAGCTGAGTCTCACAAAAAATTTAGCATTGCTAATTTAAGATAAACCCCACTTAGACATGCAACAGGAACAGAGAATCAAGACTGTTATCTCAATGGTGCAGGTCAAATGATATAAGAAATAAAGTTTATTGAGAGCAAGGTGTTTTACTGCATTACTGTTATGAATCATTTTGCAGTCTTGTAAATACTACCTTTACTTATTTTGAAGTTCTAAATCAATCCACACCTAACATTGTATTGAAGTGGGATGTTTAACTCTAAACTTAGGTGAGATGTGCTATTAAGGTTATTCACAGACTAGGATGGGTTCCACTTAAAGCCCCTATTATATTCTTGTCATAAATGCCATGTTTCCAAGAGTCCTCCATTCATCCTGATTCAGAGCCAGACTCGACGTCTAGAGACTTCCCTAGAGGCTTAAATGTGTTTTATTCTACGAGCAGAGGGTGTGTAGATATATATGGCTTTGAGTGACTACGATATCAAGCCATATTGTTTTTGTGTATGAGAAAAGGAGTGCTGTATACTCTGCTCCAGAACACAAACTGAAATGGTCCCATAATCTTCAGGATTAACTAATTTCCTATTTGTAACCCTGGTCATACTTGCTCCCATAGTTCCCCAGGAAGGACAAATCCCCAATGACATTTCTTAAACACTGCCAGACAATCACTTGCACGTGAAGACAACATCAAGCCACAGCCCTAATTCCCTTCTGCAGCAGCTTACCCGGCCTTCTTCCCAGCAGCGTTATTTATTCACTGGAACAACTTCAACACTCTGCACCTGGACTGAGGCCACGTGCAATCCCTCTTGCTCATGGAGTGCAATGGTAGAGCTTTCTTTGGATGCAATCCATCAGCAGCCTGCTCTCTCAGCTCATGAGTGATCATCTGCTTTCAGCACTGCTGATGGCACTAAAGGTTTTTCTATTGCTAGTTTACTACTTTCAGCATGCTTAGGACTTCTTCCCTTCCTATTAATGTCCTAGTTATCTCTTATCCCCAGTATTTCCTCTACAGTCTATGTCTAATGGCTATAAGCTTAAAATCTCTTGTGCATTCTCTCACTTGAACCCAATCAAAGCAGTTCTTCTCAAAGATCTATGAGCTCACGATGGCACAGATGCACAGCTCTCCATTTTTTCCATAGTGTGGTAGATGTACTCCTGCCTGATCACTTCTTAGGACCAATAGCCCTGAGATGCAGGTGGATTTTTCTTGAGAAGACTCTACTAGCCACAAAACCCTTCCAAGACTCCCTCACATTCCACTATTGTCCTCAGGTGTTTTCTACTGACACCAGCCATTGTTAATGCTCCCTTTTCTTGAGGTCTAGTGCCACGCTCTTTCTTGTTTAGTGTTATGCTGCTTTGTGTTGCACACACTGTTTCATTGATACTTTCATTTTCTTATAGTCTAAGGACTCCAAGGGCTAGAATCAGGACATATTTCCTCTCTGTCCTCTTTATGCAATAGATTCTCATTAGAGATGTGTTGACTGACTAGTCCAAGGAGCTATAGTGTTATGGGACACAGCTATTAAAAGCTCATTTCTAGAACTATGAAGATGGTTAGAAGATCTTTTAAATTATAACAAATGTTATATAACTGTAATTATTCCTCATTTGATGGCATGAAGTTTTGCCATGATAAGCCCTCTATTCAATTTTCTGAGGATAGCTTTTCTCAAGAGTATACTATTCTTATTTACTGATAAAGTCTCTTTTGTTTAAAGGATCATGAATGAGATTATTCATTTTTAAATTTTAGTTCTTTTTTTTTTTTTTTTTTTTGCCACAAGGTGCATGCATTCACTTGTATGAGAGAAACAGAAAGAGGAAAAGTGAGAAATCATCCCATGGTGGGGGATGGGGGAGATGCCCACATTGCAATCACTTTTCTTTCATTCTCCTCTCAGGATTTTGGGAATATGCATACACACTTCTGGCACAATTTTCAAGTCACCAGATCCAGGACTTGAACCACGGTCAGCAATAGGGCATTCC
>NW_006159650.1:2119873-2130868 GCF_000334495.1 Tupaia belangeri chinensis
TCCTGTGCCTTAACCAGCACACTACATGCTGGCCCCAAGACTATTGATTTTAAGAGAACAAGAAGACTTCTGGATGAATTGGCTGCAATTTCAAAGGACTAAGCAGTTAATTTATGTAACAAGAGAACTATGGAAGCCCTTGCTTTAATTTCATAATCTTTGCATTTTAGAGTAGTGTTTTATCTGTTGAGCCAGAAAGCTTTTGTTTTCCCCCATTAAGGATTGACTCTAGGTTTGATTTGCCCACACAGTGGAAGATAGGGGCTGCCATTTCATCTCTTAGTTGTGACTTTATACGGCTCTTACATGAGCACATACTCACAGGGCATTATTGTGTGACAAAAGCAGCAGGAGGGTGCAATGTGTCTCAGACTTTCTTTTAAAAGTAGATTCAATATGAACAAGCTAATAGTTCTCAAACTTTCATGTACATCCTGATGGATCCCTTGACAGCAATGCAGTGTTTGACCCCATGTCCTGAGTTACTGGTTTAGTGAGTCTGGAGAGGGCTCAATAACTGGCATTTGTAGCCAGGTCCCTGGTAATATGATTGCTGTTGGGAACCCCTCACCTAAGCTGACTCGTGCCAGCTCTGATGCTTCCTTCCACCCACAGAAGCCCACCTAAGGCCAGTCAAGGAGACGTGTAAAGTGTTAGCTTGAGAAACTCAAGTGCTGATAAGAAAGAGGCCACCTAATGTAGCCTCCTTTCCAATGAAAAATCCCTTTTATGACAACACATGATGTAGCAGTTGCTTTGTTTGCCTTCCTCTTTGTGTTTTCTCTCTTTACGTACTTTACTGCTGTGGACTTGGGCACCCTAGGAGGACTGATGAAAATTTTAAAAAGTGAGTATATATTTAGGATATTCACTGAGTAAGATTTTTTCAGACAGTTAAAGAAGTGAAGACCCATTCTTTCTTCAACATTATTGAAATTTTATTCCTTGAGGGTAGGAGTTATATTCTTATTAGCAACATATTTTGCACATAAAAGATGTATACAAATCTGAGGAATACTCTGGCTGGTGAATCATGGGCTCTTGCTCTGAAAAACATGTGAAGTTATTGAGAAGTCTCCAAAAAGATATTTAATTTCCTATTAAAAACTTCTTTTTTTCTAGAGGGTGCATGTTCTTGCTAGACAGAGAGGGAGAGGAGAAATTAGTCGTGCTGCAATCCCTTCTCTTTTGTCTCTACATTCTGTTGGGATTCTGGGCAAGCACACATACATACTAAGTTTGTTTTTCAAGCCATCAAGGTCAGGATTTGAACTGTATGATTAGCCATGTGGGATCCAGCTCCTTTAACCACTTGGCCATGGGCCAGCCCTTATTCCCTATCTTTTGACAAAGGCAGACAGCTGTGTTGACAGCATACGGCAAGGGTGAATATTTTTTGTGAGTGATAATTCTCATAGCCAATACCTTAGCCATGTGATTTCTATAGTTTGGACCTGTCTCAGTGACCACAAGATTCATGTATGGGCCAAAATGTCATTTTGGTTAAATATGATTAATTTCTTTTGTGGAGAAATGATATTTGCTCAAGAAATATAACAATGGTTACATAAAAGGCTGGATCTAGTCTGATTATTTTTACTGAAACTGAAGGGTGTCACTACTCTCATAGAGATTAGATATGCTCTGTGTTGGCTGAGACTTCAAAATACTTGCACTCCAACTACATTTCTTAGCTTTTCTCACCTATTTATGCTTTCCAGTGATGGAGAATGTCAAGCTGTGAAAATGAAGTAGACAGATGTATTATAGTCATGTGCTACATAATAGTGTCTCCATTAAGACGGACTACATATACTAAGATGGTCCCATAAGATTATGCTACATAGCCTAGGTGTACAATAGGCTTCACCACATAGGTTTATATAAATACATTCTACAATATCCACACAACAAAATCCCTAATAACATTTCTCAGGATGTATCTCTATAGCCAAGTGACACATGAGCATACCTCTGACCAGATCCTACTACACAAAATTTCTTCTTATAGTAAACCAAAATACATCACTTTGTAGCTCATACTGATAGGTCCGAGTTCTATCCATTCAAGTCCAACAGAACAATTACTATGCCATCTTCACCATCAAACATCACTATGTCTGAAAATATCAAGCCTCCCTTGAGTATTCTGCAAAGACAACATCCCTGATTCTTTATATATTTCTTATATGACATGGTTTGTCATCCCTATTACTCCTTTCTGCACTTAACCAAGTTGGGTTATATTTCTTTTAGATTGAAATGATAAAAAATGACAGTGAAATAAACCTCCTCAAAAACACTCTATTAAACAGGAATTCCACTAGGAGACATTATTTCCTTTAATGGTGAGATATTTAAAGTGGACAAGAGTTCTCTAATCCAGTGTAACTGCCCCCTTGGAAGGACTGGCATGGATCAGTGGTATTCACTATTTCGGATTATAACCTTGGGCTCTGCATGAATGGACTGTGGCTTTAGCACCCAAATTAGAGGAGTAAGAATATTTTAAGAGAGCTAGAACAATAAGAATCATAACACTGTTTTTTTCTGGTTCTTTCTTTTATATATTTCTCATGTATTCCCCCTGATATTTCCCTTTTCTAGGAGGGTTAGCACTAAAGTTGGTCTCTCACTTCTAATGAAAAGGTATAGATCTTAGTTTAGAGAGCATCTTCTTGAGGCAGGCAGAGGTTCTCAAAGATTACTTACAAACTACATGGTCTATTTTCAGGAGAACACTTGCTATTGTTAGATTAATTCAACCTAAACTTACAGCATGTATCTAACCTATAGATGTTTATGTGATTCAATACAAAATGCAAATTGCTAGTCAACAGCAAGTTCCAGATATTGGAAGACAGCATCTAATTCTTCAGCATTCTTAGACACAATGTGGGTGTAATTGTCAGGATTAGAAAGTAGCTCCCGAGCATAGATGGTGAAGTTAGCTCTTTTCTTTTGTATTTACTTTAACAGTTCAACTAACAAGAGTCAAGCAATATGGATTTGCATCTCTTTTGTTAAGTATCAACTACACCCACTTACAGAAGTCAAATTATCCCAACTAATTTATTTATTTTTTAGAAAAGATACACTACTAAAGAGTGACTCAAGGGTGTAACAAAAATACAATCTTCAAGAGGGATCTTTTTTTCCATTGAGACAAATTATTTGCTTTTCCCAACCAATTCCCAATCTATTTTAGCTATATTGCTTTGATGCCAGACATTTATGTTGGATATATATATGCCAAACACCCCAGTGTGTCTACCCTGCCAGTTTCTCTTCCTCTTGGGCACAGAGCTAAAAGGTACAGTTTCCAGCTACTCCTGCAATTAGGTATGGCCATGAAATACATTGCTTCTAAGCCAGGATCATTGACATTTCCGGCACAATCATTTACTCTGTTTCTTTCCTTGTCTTCTGGCTAGATGCTAACAGTCAGGCAACCTCAAAGGCCATGTGTTAAAGACAATGGAGCATCTAGACCAGCAGTTGGCATAATGGTTATGTCTCTGAATTCCTACATAGTCGACCGTGGTTTGAGTTCTAGACTCGGTCGCTTAAAACTCATGCCAGGTGCATGTGCATGCATGCCCAAGATCCCAAGAAGAGAATAGAAGAGTAGGGACTGTGGCATGGCCATCCCTCTGGGGGTGATTTCTTCACTTTCTGTCTCTTTCTGTCTCTATGGCAAGCAAAAATCTTTCTGAAAAAAAAAAAGAAAGAAAGACAATGGAGTGTCTATTGGCTGGGAATCTTGTATGACATTAGACAAACTAATGGGAGGGAGAACAGTTTTCTACTTCAAAATTGCTGAGAGTTACGGATTTTCTGTTATACCAGCAATTTGATTAATCCAGTGCATCTAGCCTTATTTAGGACTGAATTTAAGGCCACATTGTAAGAAAGAATAAGAGCTTCCACTATTTATAAAATGCCTACTTTGCGTTGGGCATTTTGTTAAGGACTTTACATTAGCACATAATCCCCATAACATCTCTGGAATAGATGTTGTTATTATTATTTTCATTTTATAGACAAGGAAGCCAAGTCGTAAGGTTGATTGAGGTCACACAATTAGTGGGTGCATTATGTAATTGTTACAATTTTCCACTTTCTTTTCTGTAAGATTATATGTCTCCACCTGTTGCCATGTCACTTGCAGTGTCTCGCTGTGGGAGAAATATACATCCTTCTCATAGACCATTCTTAGGCATGGTGCCTTAGTCAGCTATTGTGTTGCTAACAGAAATACTTGAGACTGAGTGATTTATAAAAAAATAGATGTTTGTTTGACTCATGATTCAAATAAGCTGGTGGCTAGAAAGTCCAAAGGCATAGGGTTGGCATCAGGTCAGCCGAAAGAGGGAGGTTGGTGGGTGTGTGCAGAGACAGAACTTGGGTGCAGTTATCTTCCTTCTTTTTTTAACAACCCACTCTCATGAGAACTAACTTCTCCCCATGAGAGCTAGAACACTTGGTCTCTTGAGAGAAAGCACTAATCCACTCATGAGGCTGATGCCTCCTTGATCCAAACATCGCCTGCTAGGCCTCGCTAGCACCCAGTGCCATTTCACTGGGGACCAAATTCTAAAACATGAGCTTTTTGGGGACAAACCATTATCCACACCATATGACATATCACTTGTTTTGGTCATGGACTGTAAGTAGATAACTTGCCATGTCCGAGCGGTGATTTAAGGGCCATTGTTTAATTTGACATTCTCCTTTTCCTCTGACACTTGTATGGGATATCCAGATGAGACTGACTTCACCCTGGATCCTAGAGTAAAGTAGACACAGAACACAGCCACATTTGCCTCAAGCATTTAGCTTGAGGGAATAGTAAACTGTTGTTTTATAAGCCACTGAGATTTTGGAGTTACCATCACTGCACCAAACCTAGCAAAAACTGATGGATACACCTAGACCTTGACACAAATACCATGGGTAAGACATCAGAGTCTATGCTCTTTTAATAAGGAGCAAAACTACCTGCCAAGCACATTGTCAAATGTGCACAAATTTCTGTTGGATGATATGAAGGAAATCTAAAGCATGATTCAAAAAAAAAAAAAAAATCACCCTGGATAGAAAAAAACAGATGCTTGTAAGTTTAAAGAGGAAACTGTCCTCACTTAATATATACCAAATATCTGCACTGTATGGAAGAAATTAAAAGATTGGAAGGCATGAAAGCATGGACAGCAACTTTCGACACCAGAGACAGTTTGGGAGCAGGGTGGGAAGTGTGGGTAGGGGAGAGAATCAAGGGAGAAGATAAATAAATAAATAAAAACAAATGAGGAGACTGCCAGAGCACCAGGATTTAAACTTAATTTATCCATTTATCTTTCACATTGCATATAATACATTCAGATTTGGCCTTACAAAACAGTTGTTAGCAAGAATGTGTATCTTTTAACCCATAGTTTCACTTGCTGTTTTTCTTCTGTAAAGATTTCATATCAGAAACCACAATTCTCTGCCTGGGAATATGACAGGTGGTAAATGTCAGCCAAAATCTATTCTCTAAAAGAACTCCTGGTATTGTATGATCCTTGGTCCCAAACACATCCATAAAGAAATACAAAGGGTAAGAGTGAAGAGGTTGCTATGTTTAATCTGACCTTGATACATTTGCATGAACATGAATTAAATGGTCATATGGTTTTAATTTGGGATTAACGTCACATATTATAATTAGCAAAATTGATTGATGGCTTTATTGCATTCTGAACATAAGAAAGGTTTGAGTGGCTGTTGAAACATCATGCACTGGGCAAAATTATCTTCTGAGGTTCTGATTAAGTAGCTATTTATTTCAGTACTAAATAAATAAATATGTACTTGCAATTGATTAGGAAGTATGGTTAAATCAAATGTAGAGTTTAGGGAGGGTACCGACTACCCTTTGAAAGATGACACTGTCCTTTAGTGAGGGAAATAATTTTACTGTTAATGTTAAAATGGAATCAATTATATACGTGTTCTAGTACTTTGTCAGAGCAAATTCAGAATAACTTCAGAGTACTAAGCACGATTACAACAATTTCTTCTTTCTATTGGACTTAGTTATTTTGTAAATAATTCTTACAATTATTTAAAATGTATTTCTGTCCCAAATGATTGTATTTTGTTTTTCTGTCTACTCCAAATTCTTTAACTACAACGAAAAAGAAAATCATAATTCAGCAGAGGTATCTAGATGATTTCTCAACTTAACTACCAATTTGTCTTTTATTGCTATTATCAAATTTAATAATTTTGTAAAACTCCAAAATGAATCATTCTCCTTTGGCACTTAAATGACAATTATTGAGGATAGGAGAAAGAAACAATAATGTAATCCTAATAAACTATAAATTTAAATTCATTGAATATAAACATCTCAGTTCCACCAACTTTGAAGTTCTGATATAATAAATTAAAAAAAACAGTAAACATACTTTGCATCGGAAAGTATCACTTTAAAGCTGCTAAAAGTAAATAATTGGCTTTTCTCCTAGTTTCCTTCCTTGTTCTTACTCTGTCTCTTGTTGGTCCATTTCTCTTATTAATTTGCATATTACTTAAATGTCATATGATTAAGGAAGAGGTGGTGAAAAAGAGAAGAGCTTCACCTTGTCTGCCTGCCTTTAAATAAAAAAAGTTCATTTTATTTTCATGAAGATTAACAACAGCATTGAGCCCTTGACCACTGCAACATTTTCTACTTCGGAAAATCAGTGAGTGGGGTTAAGTTTCCTTAAGGGCATAAATATTTTTAATTTCCAATAAATTTTTTCTATTTCTAATTAAACAGCTATTTTCATGTTTTCTTTAAAGTCCTGTAGAAATAGTTTGTGAGAAGTTAGGGAGAATATGAGAATGAATTAAAAGCACTTTCACATTTTCAAAGGACACAGTCTACCTAAGTCCTTATGTACTAAATGAAGACCTGTGCCACATAAATGAACACACACTATTCATGTATAGACAATACCAAGGCAAGCTATCAAAATAACTTTTTTCTTTAAACTGCAAAATGAAACCAAGTGCATGGGGTCAATTTTACTTAGTTGCTCTCCTTAACAAATTGTACTTGAAATGGGTAAGCTAATTATTTTGGATTATGCTATTGACTGCATAAGGGCATAATCACATAATGTTCAGCAATTAGTCAGGTAGGAAGAAAGCAAGTCATAGTTTGGTAAATTAACAATGAGTTCATGAGCATGGAATCTATCAGAACTAAAGATGATTGGATTGAGTAATTTTCTATATGTAAATAATTTGCATGCCCCTCTTTTAAAAATTCATGAATGAATTTGAACTCTAGAATTCACAAATGCCATGACTTTGATTATATAACAATGCATATTCTTGGATGGCTTTATCTTCATAACTAATCTCTACTTCCTCCTGCTGATAGCATCAAGTGGAACAAAGCCATGGTACAGATGCATTGTTTACATTCTAACAATACTCTACATATCAGCTCTTTTTTCTACTTTAGTTACCAACTCTTTTATAAATTAAATAATTGGTAAGCTTCGAGACCCATCAGAAACCAAAATTTAAGAAACAGTATAATAGCTCACCTTTTCCCTTGTTCTGGAATAGATTGTTTTGCCTTTACTAGTGATAAAAAAAAGACTGAAAGGTAGAAACGCTTTAACCACATCCTGAGTGTTCTGCAAGCATCTTTAGAAAACAACATTCCTATAGCTTAAAGTCCAGGGAGAAAAAACCAGGGTATATCTTTACAGAAAATGAACCCAAACCAGTTCAAGACATCATGCACTAATGCATGCTCAGAAGAAACAAAAAATACCCAGGGATATTGTAGAACCTTTATCCACATTTCCAACCAGTTGCTAAACCTTGGTTGAGCTCTGCAATTCAGACTGCACCTTGTAACACCTGGATGCCATTCTTAAAGGCTTTCTACATGAAATGAAACTGCCACCTTCCTCTATTATTTTTCCTCATCACTATGAGTGGTTGTGATGATGGGCACCAACTGTTAAAGAGGAAGATAGAACGGTAGAAATCAGCTTGTGGTAGGATAAGGACAGAGTGGCTGATGGACTTACCTGTCTTCCCTGTATGAATGTTGAAATGGATCTTCAGTGATAAATCCTCCTGCACAGTTGCTTCCGTGTTTGTATTAAGAAAAGTGATTCCTCTCAGTTTTCTGTGCCTGCAACCTTGGAAATGTAGCCACCCTGGTCGCTGGAAGATACCACCTCAGTCTCATCTCTCTAACACACCCTCACCGTTTCTTTGGGGCTCACCATCTTTGCTTAGAATCCTGTTAGGTCTGGACTAAGAGTAAATTATTTCTCTGCCCTCTTGGGTTTCAGGAGCCTTAGAACAAGGTTGGCTGGTCTTGAGCTGAGCAGGGTGCTTCCACAGTGCCTTTTTTGCTGTCTATTCCCAACAAAAAGTTAGAAGGGAGCCCGAGAAAGGAGTGAATGGATGCTTTTCAAGGCAAAAGGATTCAGTTGAAAGTAGACATTCTTGTCAACGACTGATCCAGTGTGTGTGTGTGTGTGTGTGTGTGTGTGTGTGTGTGTGTGTGTGCCCCTTTTCTCTGCCTAAGCATGGATGGGATCCTTACCCCATTCTCAGCTCTGCTTGGGTCTTATGTTGTTTCAATGTTCTTGATTTTGAATAGTTACTCTGATGCACCGCCATGCATGAAATAGATGATTTGCAAGCTTCTTTGCCGCACGTAATTCCGCGGTAACCTGATATCTGGATTCTGCATGGGCAAGGGGAATCAGTCCTTTAGAAAGTGATTGACCCAGTCCAAAGGAGCTAGTACCGCTCCCCAGGGCTGCAGACTCGGGCGGTGAGACCCTGGACTCCTGTGCTCTGGCCTTGGTGCTGAATCCGGAACCTGCTCCGGAACCATCTCGACTGCCCCTTGGTAACTTTCTCAACGTTTGAGGGCTACCTGGCCAGTCCCAAACGCCCTCTTAGTCGCCAACAGGGAGCTGAGCACAGCCGATACCTTGGCACCTTCCACAGGACATGCGCTGGCTTATTCTTTGCCTGTACCTGGGAAAGTTTTGTCCAACCTTTTTTTGTTTGTTAGTTTTTTTAATTAAATTTTTTTAATTAATTTTTTTTCCTGAGCTGGAGCTGCGATTTCCCCTCCCACCTGGGTCGCCATGGAGACTCGAGCTTTTTCTTTCTCTAGGCAAAATGGGCGAAGCTTAGCTCATCTCTGACTGTAGCAAGCCCCTTTTTCTTTCTGAGCAGTTCCTGGGCATCCCTTCTCCGTTTTTCAGCAAAAAAGAGGCAGACAAGGAATGGAGCTGGCAGCATTGTGGCATTGCACTCTGTACCGCGGGATCACCAGGACCGACAGACTTTGGCTAAAGTGGTCCAGAGACACTAAACATGTAATCTCCAATTCCCAAACACTGGAGATTTTTCCCCCCTCCTTCTTCCATTTTTGGGGGTGGAGGTGAGAATCTTTGGAAAATTCTGGTATTTTATTTCTCCACTAATCTCACCTTATTCCTAAGCTATTTCTATAAGATATCTTTTCCCTTAAGAGTCTCTTCAGATTGAGCCTGGTACAAGAGATATACCTGTGGATCCAGCCAGGTTTTATTGGGTTTGGGGAATACTAATGTTATTTCAGTTAAAAACTAATTCAAGCTTAATGTCTTGATGCAAATGAAAATATACCCAGGAGGAAGCAAAGTCAGCAGATTCACCCAACCTGCTAAATACTATCATAAACATGTCATTTTATCTGCGGTTTTTCCCCTTACAAATAATCCCATTTACTTCTAGGGAGACCTTCCCATTCGTTGCTCTTAGTCAGTATATGGCAACCTGGGTCTCACTGAGATGAGTGAGGAGTTGCTCTGTTCCCCTTTCTCTGCCTGCTTCCCCCACCCCTCACTTTCATGCTTTTTCTTTCCTCTTCGCTCCTCTCCTTTTCCCTTCTCCACTCTTCTCGGTGCAAAGTGGAACGAGGGTACAGCTGTCGACAAAGACAATGGGCTTTTCCCAACTGTAAATGACTACACCGCCAGCCGTCCCTGCCAGTCAATCGGTGCATTTCATCGGTGCCCGCGGATGTTGAAACGCTGTCTGCCATAACCGACTGGGTTTCACCAGCCCAGGGCATGCAGACCCCTCCTCCGCCCGCCCCCCGTGCGAGTTTTCAGTCGCTAATGAAAATCGTAGGAAACAGATTTCCCTCTGTTATGTAACCGGCTTCTCCCTGCCTTGCTTTGACTTGAGAATCATGTTTCTCATCAGAGTGGGGATGCGTGCAGCGACGGCGGAGCTGGGGAGGGGAGCGGGGACCCCAGGGCACGGAACCTCTTGCCCAGACTGTTGCCACAGCTCCTCGCCTTCGAGCAACTCGGAGCACCGCTTACCTTGTTGCGGACAGGGTGGCTTCACTCAATCATGATCTCCTCTCGGAACGGAGCAAAATTTAATAATTCACTACACGATGGATGCGAGGGAAGGAAATACGAAAAGAAAAGAAAAACTGGAATCAGATGGTCGAATTTCACATCAGCCCCGGAAGGCTGCTAGGAGACTCCATTCTCCTCGCGGTTCGTCCAGCTCTGGGTCCAGCGTCCCGGTTCCCACGGATCCCCACCCCTCCGCCCGCCCAACCTCTCCAGCCAGGTGCGGCCGTCTTCAGACTGACTCCCTCTGGCCGCGAGCGGAGAGGAAGGCTGGGCGCTGGGGCCAAAGGAGGGGCGGAGGGGTGTGCGTTCGGGCAGGGACGCGGGAGGGAGACCGGGTGCGAGGAAGAGGGACAGGCGAGAGTGGCAGAAAAAAAAGAAAAATCCCCGGTTAGGAGAAAAGTGATGGACCACGCAAGGAGACGTCATGAAATCCGCAGATTCAATGAATGCTACTCAATTCCAGCCGCCTGGCTGAGCCCGGCGTCAGCGCAGGAACAGACGCGGCTCCAGGGATAAGAGCGTGCGCAGCGCCGCGCTCTGGAGAACTGCGGACACA
>NW_006159650.1:2131452-2132997 GCF_000334495.1 Tupaia belangeri chinensis
TCGGCGTGCCCCCCTCTGGCCGCGAGCGGAGAGGAAGGCTGGGCGCTGGGGCCAAAGGAGGGGCGGAGGGGTGTGCGTTCGGGCAGGGACGCGGGAGGGAGACCGGGTGCGAGGAAGAGGGACAGGCGAGAGTGGCAGAAAAAAAAGAAAAATCCCCGGTTAGGAGAAAAGTGATGGACCACGCAAGGAGACGTCATGAAATCCGCAGATTCAATGAATGCTACTCAATTCCAGCCGCCTGGCTGAGCCCGGCGTCAGCGCAGGAACAGACGCGGCTCCAGGGATAAGAGCGTGCGCAGCGCCGCGCTCTGGAGAACTGCGGCCCCACAGCGCGTTCCAGGGTGGGGGGGGGGAGGGATGGAGCCACAGACCAGGAAAACGCCCACCTCGCCGCCCATCCTCGCTGCTGTTTTAGCACGGGATGGACGAAGGGCAGAGGTGGGAGTCAGGCAGAAATAAGCCCGCCTCCGCTATCCCAGCGTGAAACTGGAAACATGGGAGCTCAATGCCGGGAAGTCTTTTGGATTGAGCCCCGCAGGACCCCCTTCCGCCCTGTCACTAAGTTATTCCTGGAGAAAGGCCTGGAGAGCAGGGAAGAGTCGAAGGTCGGGAATCAGTTTTTGTCTGCTTGATCTTTAGTTTTTGGAGAGATCAGGGGAAAGAGGGTCTAGTTGGCTGTCTCCCATTTGGCTGAAATCCAGGGGCAGCCCCGGCACCAGAGCTGAGCGCACGCAGTCAGCGAGTCCGGGAGGTGGCGCCGCCAGCAAACTGGGTCGGAGGGGAGGTCGCCCTAGGGCCTTGCTTGCCCCTAGCCCGACCCACGCGCTTCTCCACTCTGTGTGTCCTGTCACCGCAATTGGCTCCGGATCCCGGAGCTGCGTCTCCCCACCTCACTCTGGTGTCTTCTTGGGGACACTGGAGATGAAGAAAGGATAATCTTTTCCAAGCGTAACGTGTTGCCTCCTAAATTTGTCAGAACAAACCCTTTGGACGACAGTCTACTTCCACCTTTGAATTTTACTTTCAGGGCATCTCTGTACTCTGTCTTTTTCTTTTGGTCACTGCAAACAGTAGTTCTATACTTGCAAACACTGCCTACGTCTTTTTTTTTTTTTTTTTAAGAAGTTTTAGCCTTAGGGTGCCTGCCCTCTCCAGAGAGAGACTGAGAATAGGTCTTGTGCCCCACACACCCACACACACACACACACACACACACACACACAGAGAGAGAGAGAGAGAGAGAGAGAGAGAGGGAGAGGGAGAGGGAGAGGGAGAGGAGAGGGACAATGAGAACTCACACCCCCACTCCAACCCCAGGGGGATGGCCAGCTACAATCCCTTCTCCTTATTCTAATTCTGGGACCTTGGGCACGCATGCTCACGTGCCTAGTGTGAGTTTAAAGCCACCAGGTTCAGGCCTTGAACTGCCATCATCCATGTGGGAGTTCAGTGATGTAACCACTACACCATCTGCTGGTCCCTTTTGGAGAGTTTTTTTTTTTTTTTTTTTTTTTTTTTTTTTTTTTTTTTTTTTTGGGCCCGTCA
>NW_006159650.1:2133007-2155821 GCF_000334495.1 Tupaia belangeri chinensis
TATAGGGCACGTGCACTCACCAGACAGAGAGAGAGACAGAGAGACAGAAAGCGAGAAATCACCCCCCAGGGTGGATGGCCACACTGCAATCCCTTCTCCTCCATTCTCCTCTCGGGATCTTAGGCACACATGCACACATGCCTGGTGTGAGTTTTAAGCCACCGGGTCCGGGACGCCAACCGCAGTCGATTATGTGGGAGTCCAGTGACATAACCATTACGCTAACTGCTGGTCCCCTGCTGGTCCCTTTTATGTCACCTTATTCCAAGGGATAAATGGATTGATAATTGTCAGAATAATGAAGACCATTGTTAATAATCTGTAATGATCCTTTCAATAACTGGCTATTCTTGTGCCACTTTATGAAGTGTCTTTTGCTCCACAAGACAGACTTTCCACCTTCAGGAAGGTAACTAACTATTCCAGTGAAAGGGCTCATCAAGACTTGTCATTTTTTTTCTTTTTTAAATTTTTTAAGTAGGGGTGGGCTGTACGGCATGTATGCTTCCCAGAGTGAGACAGACAGAGGACAAGAGAAAGCACCCCATCCCCAGAAAGAATGATGATTCTGCAATCCCTTCTCTCCCATCTTTCGATTTTGCAGAGTTTTGGAGTACACATGGAAACACTCCCTGCACTGATTTGGAACTCCAACCATCAGATGGGCCATGTGGGATCTGGCTGTCTTAACCACCAGGCCACAGAACCTGCCCAGGACACTTCTTATTGTCAACACTATTTTAGTCTAGGGCCATACAATGTAATTGTACAGCAATTAGCCCCTCAGGAATGCTATCTGCTCTCTAAAGATGACTCTGATATGAAGTGTTGTCTCAGTTTGCACCACCAGCTGTACACAAGTCAACCACACACACAGCCTATGAGTTTGAATTTGTCGCTGATTTTCCCTGAGAAGTTGTAATCTCGTTTGCTCTTCTGAATCATGTGTCCTGAATTCAGAAGATATTAGTATATGTAATATGTAATTTTTATGCCTGATAGTGCCTGCTGGATCTAGTAATTGTGTCAGAGATAAAGATAAAAAAAGGACAACTGGACTTAATTCCTGAGGGGCCCAGAGTAAGGAAGCAAGATGCAAAATGTTGGCAGAAACAACTCTAGAACCTTAAAAGAACTATTCACATTGACTATAGCTGTCTGAGGAGCATTCCATTTACATTGTGAAACTGCTGCAGATAACCCTGCACATTTCAGTTATACAGTATATATTTCTACAGAAGGAGTTTTTATAGTTTCTTTATTATGAGATATAAGACTAAGTAATAACTTATTTGTCTGTGCAAACACTTTGACAAGACCTTTACTTGAAATAGCTTTCAGGATGACGTGGGCTGTGACTCTATGAATGGCATAGGAGTGTGTTGAATGAGATAGATCACATTAGCATGGTATGGGAATTGGTTAATGCCAGAGACGAGAACAACTGGCTTAACTGAATTAGTTTATTCCCTGGAGTTCAGAGAGCGATTGGTATGGGTGTAACTAGGAAGAGTCTGGAAAGACATTGTGAAATCAGGCAAGCTGTGCTCTAGAGCTGCGAATATAACTCCTCTATGCTCCCAAAAGCCTCATCTCTCAAATGACATTGTGGTTATCATGTCAAGAATCTTGCTGATCTATCTGTTTTAGGATTTCAGATGAAATCAACACTTGGGGGAGTGCTCTTTATGAGTAGGCAAGTGCTCCGAAGCTGATATAAATGGTGGCTTTTAGGTTGATTGATTCTTTTATATAGATGAGGCTGATTACTCCCCCACATATCAACTGTAATAGAGCTTTATTAGCTAGTAAAATTGACAAACTGAATTATGGTAAAGAAGTGTCATTTGTTTTGGGTAATCTAGTTTTTCCTCACCATTGATTGTAGCAATTTACAACCCAGTCTATTTCCTGATGCATGTGTAGATGTGGCTTTCTATGAACAGGCTGAAACTGGAATTAAGGTGGGTGGAGGTTTCAGGTCTCAGGGCCAGTGCTTGTTTTAGATTTAGGACCTTGGCTGATGTGAAGACTCAGTTCATCTTCCACTTCATTACCCCCATTCACTCTTCTTCCCCTCTTCTTCCCATATACAAAACAACAGCAGAAACATGTTGGAGCTGCATGATAGAATAGTGGAGAAAGGCAGTGCTCCGACAGGCAGATCCACACGAGAAGGTTGCAGATTCAAATTTGGAGACCTTCCCAAGTGACAATGGGGTTGCTTGCCTCTGCATCTTTCTCTCTGGGCCCCTATCACCTATAACATAAGTAAACTTT
Organism: Tupaia belangeri chinensis; assembly: GCF_000334495.1. Taxonomy (NCBI): domain Eukaryota; kingdom Metazoa; phylum Chordata; class Mammalia; order Scandentia; family Tupaiidae; genus Tupaia; species Tupaia belangeri. Next base: position 2,135,288 of record NW_006159650.1, read on the forward strand.
CAAAAAAATCTTTAAACTGCAGAGATGGCATACGAGTTTTAAGAAATTAAAAAAACCCAGAGTTTTAAGAAATTATTAGGCTGAAGGGATATCTTCAGGGTAATCAAGAAAGAATTTTTTAAAAAGAATACATATAGAATCCTAAAGAAAATATAAAATTATATGGTACAAGGTTGAAAAGAAGAATAAGACTAGAATGCTTATACTATCATTGCTACTACATGTTACACTAGAGGTTCTGTCCAATGCAATACTGGCAGAAAAAGAAATAAAATGAATAATTTATTGGATAGAAAGAAATAAACTAGCATCATTTTCAAATGAGAAAAAATTATTCTATTCTACAGCTCTACTTTTATTGTACTGAATAAATTTCACCCAGGTTTTTTTATTTAAAAATTTCTTTTTTATTTAGGGAATATCCAAAGACAGCTGTTGTTTTCCTTTTTAAAAATTCTGATTATAAATTTAGAGACACATTCTTAAGAAATTCCAGGTGTAAAAGATTAAGAACATTTGCTAAGAAGGGAATTTAAAGCAGTTTTTAGCTCTATTGCATGCTAAGTATTTTAGCACTAAGTATTTTATTTCCAATTTAGTTATTTCCATTTTCCTTAATACACTTTCATCTGCAACACATTTTCTTAACTTTAAGTAATCCAATAATCTTAAATTATAAATACTAACAATTTGAAATGATATTTTTAAATTATAATTTCATTACTCGTTAAATGAATGCAATTTGAAGACTCATTTGATAGATTATTCCTTACTTGATGTTTTATTAATTTATAGTTTATTGAGTATCTCCCATTTAATCATAGATTTCCTCCAAATGATTCATTAAAATGTAATTTTAAAGATCAGAAAAGATTGGACCAGCAGATGGTGTAATGGTTATTTTGCTGGACTCCTACGTTGTCGACCATGGTTCAAATACTGGACCAACTGGCTTAAAACTCATGCTGGGTGCGTGTGGATTGCATGCCTAATATCCCAAGAAGAGAATGGAGGATAAGGGATTGTGGCATGGCCATTCCTTCTAGGGGGTGATTTCTTGCTTTCTCTCTATCTCTCTGGTGAGCACATGCACCCTATAGCAAAAATCTCTCTGGGGAAAAATTTTAATAGCTACAAATACAATGTTTCAAAAGACTTTGAGAAGCGATGGTTACAAACAATTTCATAAAGGATAGCAATTTCATTTTCCTGTACCTCTTACTAGAAATGGTTCTAATTAACAAGACATATGCATAAAAAATCATCCTAGGCCAAAATAGACAGATTGAATTGGTAGTTTTGCTCTTTCTGTGGTTAATCATTTGCTAAGATGCGCAGACTTTTGCTTTTCACTGTCACTCTTAGCAAATAGGTTATGAATTGGAGAGAATGAGATAAAGTTCCTCTTTTGTGTTTTAGTACAACTGTCTGTAAGTCATCTTCTACAGTCACTTAGGCCATCAGCCACTAACCAACAGGACCTTGTTACTTTCAGTAGAGTTGGAGTTCTTGTTCAGCATTCCCAGCATGTCACATCTATATTAGTGGGACCTTACTTACTTTCCCTTCTATGGATACAGTCCAGAGTCCAGTTCCAAATTCCACACTGGATTCAGCATTGGTAGTCTTAAGCTAGATTCAAACACTTAGGTGGTCTCAGCCCCAAATACCCATGCCAAGTGATGAACTTAACCAGGAATTTTCTGCTGTATCATTTGATCTATAAAATTATCTTGTAGGTGAGATTCTTTGGGAAACTACATCTGAAGTAGAGTTTAATGCCCTGGGTGTTTATTAGCTACATTTGTAATGGATATAATGTCCATGGGTTCAACACCTATGGAAAGGAAGGAAAAAGAGGAAGTTGGACTTGGCAGAAGACTCCCACTTTGTCTGATTCCACTGGGAACTCTGAGATGAAAGGGGCTCCATAGAGTTGTCCTATGTTGGCAGACGACACCCACTTTGTCTGATTCCACTGGGAACTCTGAGATGAAAAGGGCTCCATAGAGTTGTCCTATGTTGGGCCCAAATGGCCTCTACCAGCTCAGTCATTGGATAAGGTCAGGCAGATAGGAGCATGACTTTGTGCAAGGTGGCTTTTCTTCATCTGAAACTAAAAGCTATCTACAACATCCTTCTAGGAGCCAGGCTAATAAGTTCTTCCTTAAAGTAGATCTAGGTGGACACAGGTAGGGATGGCAGCATTACCTACTAAACAGGGTTATTGTGATTACTGTAGAACATACTGGTGAAGCAGGTTCACTGTGCTTCAGTCCACTGCATTTTGGACCACACTCCATTATTTGTCAGAGGTGGGTGAGATAGAACACTCACACACACAAGTTACAACCAGTGAATTTCTTACTTATATACAACAGAAGCCCAGGCTTCAGGGTGAGGTTGTTCCCAAAGGCTTAGGATAGTTATACAGTGCTGAAATCTCTTGTAGGCATGTCCCATTTGTACCATAGCTGAGGGACCACAGAAAGTAGCTTGCTCTGTGTTTTATGCCCTTGGATAAGGAGATTAGTTGAGCTAAGCTCTTGAAGGACATCCTCTTTCTAGGAGGAGCAAGAGTGCCCAGGCTGTTCTAGCCAGCTCCCTCTTATCTCAGGATGTTGCATTCCTACCATATTCTGTAGTTATTACTAAGGACTATAATGAGAAAGCTGGGAGAACTGGGATGATCCAAGGCCACCCAGAGAACTATCCTGCAAAAACCCATATACAACATGGAGCATAGGGTCTTGAGTATAGTAACTGCTTAGTAAATATCAGCTATTTATTAATTGATGATGCTTGCCATTTTTATGATTAAGAAAACTGAGAAGAGTGTATTTTCAAGTGGCTCAAAATTTGTAACTACCCAATTAAGTCCACTGGACTTTAATCCAGTTTTGAGTCTCCCTGTCTCCCGCCAAGTACCTAAAATGCTGAGAATGTTTCTTAATGTCTCTGACTAGTTAATGATCCCCAATCCAGAAGCAATTACTGTGGCCAGGAGGATCTTAAGCTCGATATGGTATGTTGGAAACTAACATATATTTCCAATCACTTCTGGTGTACTCTGACACAGGAATCATATGGCACATTAGTTCATTTTCAAGAAGAGATTTAATATAGGGCTAAGGAACAGATCTCATTTGTAGCCTCAAGTTCGTGAGTTGTCACTACTTGTATTTATCTTCTAACTTTACACCCATCCAGTAGCAGAACAGAGAACACTGACAAAGAAAACAATATAGAGAGAATATAGTCCCCAGACTACAGGACTTGACATTCACCTTGGATTTGAATCTGATCCCTTTTCAATTTCTATCAGCCCTTTTTTGACCTCCAGTCAAGACTGCCTAGGCTTCCTTGATCTCCTAATCTTATTGACTTGTTTCCACCTCCCTTATTTCCCAACCCTTAGACAGTGTGTCTTTTGTTGACCACATCAAGGCCTTTGGCATCAACGTGCAGATCTTTAGCTTAGTTCTTACCTTTGAACTATGCCTACCAGCATACCTCCTTCCAGAATTTTTATTAAATGATAATATAGTAGTTATCTCTTATCTGTCATTTCATATTCCATGGTTTCAGTTACCTGGGGTCAGCTGTGGCCCAAAATTAGTAAGTAGATCCTCCTTATGATGTATCATCATAAGGTTAATAATAGCCTGACACTATGTACAAATATCTATGCCATTCATCCCACTTACTCTTATCACATAGGCATTTTATCATAATATGTACAGGGTTCATTATTATTATCCTTTGTCTCAGACAAAGTCTTGGCACTTATTACCCATGGATAAAAGGAGAGAGAAAGGGAAGAAGTGAGAAAATAAGCCGCCAGTTCTAGGACTTGAACTGCAGTCAGCATTGTGGGAGTCCAGAGCCTTAACCACCACGTCACCTGCCAGCCTCCAGGATGGACTTCTTTACTTGGACAGGTAACTCCCCTTTCATTGGTTAAAATGGAGGAACATTGGTGGCATTATCATTATTAAATTGTCATAGTTTTTCAGGACTACTGAGATGAAGAATAATAGAAGTATACCAAGGAATTCTCTGGGTTTTAACATAGACCTCCATGTCCATGCTAGAGAGTAGCAACTCAGTTTCTCTCTGGTAATCAGGATTTATCACAACAGCCAGGGACTTATTTTCTGCCTGTTGATTTAGTAGAATAAGAAATCCCAAAAGGCTAGAGTGAGATCTCAGCTTCTGATACATGCATACATTAGTTTCCTTGGTAGATGCTTTTCTTCCTTGGACATTAGGACATCCAAACTCAGCAAGCCAATGTAGTAGGAATGAGAAGTAAATATTATTAATAACATAATGATGGGGCCGCGCTCTCCTTTAGCCTGTTGGTTATTAGCTATACATTTCTTGCATTCTGGTTATGGCCATGATAACACATGTATTGTTTGCCAGTTTAAGGCATTTACCACCAGATGAATGCAGCTGAATAAAGTTGAATAAGCCAAGGACAATTCAGCAGGTGAAACTTGTAGACAATCAACAGAATCCTATAGCAAACGTTTCTAAAACAAAACAAAACAAAACAAACAAACAAACAAAAGCAAAACAAAGCAAATCAGAACAAAAAACCCCCAAAAGCCAACAAATCTTAGGTATTGCCCTCCAGATCTTCTATATGAGACTCATAGTAGATAGTAATCTGTTTTGAAAGAAATTATGGTTTTAGGTTGGAGTACAGGAAGAATTCTAATTATTTTATAGAAAGCTCATGATGTTTTTAAAGGGTTTGCCAACTTGAACTAAAAGAGACAGGATAAATTTAAAATGCAAAGAGGCTCTGGAACTCCTGACTTTTCTACAGGCAGGACACGAGCAGAAAGTGCTACTCATGTACTTCTTTATGGAAGAAAAGATCTCTCAGAGGACAAAAGCAAGGCCCCAAGAATCACAAAGTATTAATAGAGAGCAGAGCTGGACCTTAATCATGGAACATTTTTAAAAATTTAATTTAAATTTCTTTTGGGACCAGCGGTTGGCATAATGGCTATGCCACTGACTCCTATGTAGTCGACTGCAGTTCGAGTCCTGGACCGGGTAGCTTAAACTTATGCCAGACGTGTGTGGTGTGCATACGTGCCCAAGATACCAAGAGGAGAATGGACGAGAAGGGATTGCAGTGTAATCATTCCATCATTTCCCCATGGGGTGATTTCTTGCTTTCTGTCTCTCTGTCTCTCTCTTTCTGGCGAGTGCCCATGCCCTATAGCAAAAAAATGTAAATTTCTTTTATACATTCAATCACATATGTCACTTAGTTTGTAAAGTGAATGTTACATGAATACATTACTCACCACTCCAGTTGGGGATACTATACACGTTATCATAGATAATAACCCATTTCTTTGTCCCATATCATGGAACGTTTTCTGCCTCTAGGAGTAACTGACATGTTTCTGGATGTACTTCAAAATTGCTGGGACCAGCAGTTAACGTAATGGCTATGTTGCTGGACTCCCACGTAGTCGACAGTGGTTCGAGTCCCGGACCCGGTGGCTAAGACTCACACTGGGCGCGTGTGTGTGCGTGCCCAAGATCCCGAGAGGAGAATGGAGGAGAAGGGATTGCAGTGTGGCCACCCCCCCGGGGGGTGATTTCTTGCTTTCTATCTCTCTGTCTCTCTCTGTCTGTCTGGCGAGTGCACACGTCCTATAGCAAAAACCTCTTCAAAAAAAAAAAAATTTCTGTGGACCAGTGACAGCTGCGTGACCCTCATTGCTTCCTTTTTTGTATGTGAGTTGTGATTGCAACTGTCCTGTTCTCATCTCGAGATTGTATGTTGGGCGTATAGGGGCAGATAACCTGACTTAGTTCATAAGTCTCTAGATTAAATGTGCTGATTTTAAGGATCCATGTTCACATCTGCATAAAGATAAAGAGAAAAATGAATCTCTGGCTTGATGACATGATTGGGTGAGACTTTAGAGGCCTTGGAATTGGATTAGCATATTTTGCATATGGGAAGCATATGAATCTTTGGGTCAGATGGAAACTCTGAATGATTGCTTATAAGAAATTTCCCATGAGTCACAGGTGTAGGTTAATGGAGAAGAGGTGAAGCATAGTATCAACTATCATAGAAGTATTGGCCATTTGCTTCGGCAGATTTCACATACTTTACACAACTTATCTCATCCATACATATAGTACATTGTCACAGCGATGAATCACACCCTTGTGATCCCAGGTAAAATCAACAGAGCTGGACAAAAGGTTAAGAATCCCATGAAGGCAACTTGAGTTAGGATTAGACCCATACACCAGATTAGAGGTTTTTTTATTTTTATAGGCAGAGCAATAAATTTAAGAGTAAGCATGTATCTTTCATTCCTACTGATCCCATGACCAATCAGATCTCTTTAGATCAAAACATTGAACACCACTCCATTCCTGAGGTTTACAATGGAATGGAAGAAAGTTTGGTTTATGGCTTCCAAAGCATTGTCATTTCTATATAGGCTTTTAATTAATTTATTTTACTGTGGATATTTTATTATTAGTTGGATTCTCAGAACCCTTAGTAATCAGATTATTTCAGTGGGAACAAGAAGAATCTTGGAAAATTAATGTGTAATTATGAGATGACTAACTCAATAAATGAAAGGAGAGTTACAAATATCAGGAGATGCTTGGTAATGAATTCTATTATTTTAAAATTAAAAATGTTGAAGGTTTGGGGGAATGTCATATTCAAGCAGCTCTAACAACAGCAAGAACATTTGCTCAAAATAGGGCAGTCTTCAAAAGTGCGTATCACTGTTTATTTATTTTTGCTGTGTTAATTTTTATGCCTAAGAAAGGAGAAGAATAAGATACATCTACTTCTTATGATCACAATCCTTAACTCAGATGGAGACAACAAAGGGTATTTGAACCATAATTAGTAACTAATAAACTCATAATAATGAATGCAATATAACAATTGAAATAATTTTGGTAACTGTTTATGTGCCAAATAAAATGTGATATAAATTGCTAGAGAGAGGAGTGCCCAGCGGACTCGGGCTCACATAATTAAATGACTTTTGCTCATCACTGGTGTGAGAGAGTTCAGAAAGTAGGACTAATGTGCTTGGCTGGCACCACTGCTGAAGAGCTCAGACTCTAGACTATTCCTGTCACCGACACACAGATACTCACTCTCCAATTCTTGGCAGAAACATCAAATGATCTTTTAATGCTTTTATTTCTCTTCTGATTTATGTCTTTTTCCTTTAGACACAGACTTCACAGCTGGGATTGTATGATTTGATCTGAAGCAGTATTAGCCATAAATCAGTGGATTTACTGAAATGGAGGATTTTAGTTTATATTTCCTTTTCCTTGAAGTGAAACAAATGATACACTGTTCCTTTACCTATAATGATAAATTCTTTTAGAACAGCAAAGGACTTAGAGCTATTAATTGGTCTGTTGAAATATTTATAGTGCTGTAGAATGAAAAACTGCTCTTGGAGGATGTGTTTTTAAATAGCTCTGTTTTCCAGGTAATTAAAAAAAACACACAGTTTAAAAACACACACATACACAGATATTTCAGAAAATTTCCTGTCTCTCTCAAGCAATTGACTACAACCTATCAAGCAGGATTTTTAGGTGGAATTTACATGATGTTGTTTTGTCACTTTTTAATTTAATTTTTTATTTATACTTAATCATTGTACATTTTTATAGCATACTATGTGGGTTTTCAAAGCATAAATGCTCTCTGCATATCAAGAAAGTCAGATATTATCATACAAAATAACTTTCCATTCTTGTGTCTGTTAAGTGTCTTTTTTCCTTCTCTCAGATTATGCCTATAGAGAACAAAGGCCCTGGATAAGAACTTAATCAAGTCATTATTACAATGGTCCTTTCATAGAGTTTCTTGCGCACATAAAGGAACAACTATTCTGCAAATTTCTATTCTGCAAAGCCCAAATAGAAACTAAGTTAATGAGTCCAGAGAAGGAAACCCTTGAAATTGCTAGCATTCCCTTTGTCTCTGTATAATTAGTATTATCCTGAGAAGTAGCGTTCCCAAGATCCCAAGAGGAGAAGGGATTGCAGCGTGGCCATCTCCCATGAGGGGTGATTTCTCGCTTTCTGTCTCTCTGTCTCTCTCTGTCTTTCTGGCAAGTGCACGCGCCCTATAGCAAAAACCTCTCAAAAAAAAAAAAAAAAAAAAAAACCATTGCTAGAGACAAAGAGGGACACTTAATTACCATGAAAGGCTGAATACAGTGAGAAGTTAAACAAAGGGCATGTGCTTCTGACAATGAGCTACAAATATAGAAATACTTATGGAATTGAAAAAAGAAATAGATCAGGACGAGCAGATGGCTTAATGATTTTGTTGTTGGGCTCCTCCGTGGTCCACTGAGGTTCAGTCTGGACCCTGTGGCTTAAAACTCACGTTGGACTCTATGGTAGAGAGTGAAATATTGGAGGACATAAAAGCAGTGAAAGTGCTTAACGAGAATAAGACAGTGTGGAATGGAAGGGGTGAAGAGAAGAGGATAGAGAAAGATAGCAAGAGAACAAATAGAGAGACAGGACGTTAGTGGGAAACAGATATGGCTTATTACCTATTGATGATGACGTGTATAGCATTCTCAACCGGATTGGTCTGAGAAGTATTTCATGATAGGTAAAGTCTTTTTATAAGCAAAATGAGAAATAGTGATTGACTGTTTAAAAAAATAATTAGAATAAAAATAATAATGATTGAGAAAAACATTGAAAAGATATTGAATGATGAAGTGGGGAGATTAATGTCTCTGTATTGACTGACATGCATGGCATTCCCTTCTGAAAAAGCAATGGAATACACTGTAAAGTTATATGTAATCCAATGTAATATAAAGAAGATTATGATGATAATAAAAAAAATACAATTACTGTAGCAACAACAACAAAAAAACAAAACTCACATTAGATGCATGTGTTTGCATACCCAAAATCCTGGGAGGAGACTGGAGAAGAAGGGATTGCAGTATGGCCATCTCCCCTGGGAGGGTGATTTCTCACTTTCTGTCTCTCTGTCTTTCTGTTGAGTGCACGTGTCCTATAGCAAAAATCTCTCTTAAAAAAAAGAAAAAAAATTAGATCAACAATTATAGTTGGAGATTTCACTACTCCTTTGTCCATAACTGATAAAAGATATAAACAAAATACCAGTAAGGTTATCACTCACTTGGACAGCATTATAGAGAAAGAAAGATTTAGGAACTACCCAACTTTGTGGAAGTAATAAAGTGAATAAATATGTAAATTAGCATAACAAACTAAAATGCATTTTAGCTGTAAAATACAGCTATAATAAATGTTAGAGAGAAAATGCAGCTTTAGAAGAGAAGGAAAATGTTGGGGGCACATGGTAACACAGAGGTAGAATGTGATGCTCTGCAAGTCTGACTCACAGGAAAGGTTCCAGGTTTGCATCTGTAACCCTCCCTGAATCCTTCAGGCACATGCATGCCCGTGATCAGGAGTTGGCTGAAGCTATGGCTGGATTGCAGCATCAAGACCAGGTGGTAGTTGCGAGTGCTCTCTCTCAGGAGAAATAAATAAATAAACTTCAAGAAGAAAAAGAAAAGAAGAAAAATCAAAAATCAGTGGTCTAAGCTTCTACCTTAAGAAATCAGAAAAAAAAAGAGCAAATGATATCCAAGTAGAAAAAGAAAACCATAAAAGTAAAAATGAAAATAAAATGTAAAGTGGATAAACAACAGAGATTCTGATGGGCCTGACTCAGATCTTAAAAGCAGGGCTGAGCCTCCCCTAAAGAAGAAATGGGCACCCCCAGTCTGGGCAGAGATCCAGCCTGTCATTTCCAATGGCTTGCCCTGGGGCTTTCAGATTCGTTTAGCCAGCACCCAGAATCATATAAGCCAATTTCTTGCAAAAATTCCAAATGCACAATCATTTCATTCCATAAAACTTACCAGAATTGTAACTCTGCTTTGGTTATAGATTATGTGGGTGTCTTAAAGGGCAGGGATGTTTTCTTTATTCTTCACTGCTACCTCTTTGGTGCCTGGAACACACACTCCATAAATATTTGTTAAATGACTGAATGATGTTTTATCCTGGGGATATGTTGAATTCGTCAGACCATCTGTTCAAAATGTTGGTTTGGAAAAGATTGTCACTATTTATCCTATAAAGTAGGAGTTGAAAAAGTTTCTCTTAAAGAGCCATAAGTAGATGTTTACATCTTTGTGGACCAATAGTCTAGCCAGCAACAATCTACTCAACTCTGTTGTTGTAGAGCAAAACAATAAAAGATAATTCTTAAGTCAGTGGATGTGTCTGTGTTCTAATAAAACTTTATTTGTACAATCAGGTGACTGACCCATGAATCATAGTTTGCTTACCCCCACATAAAGTTCTGTTTATCAGAGTCGTCATGAACTGTTAAGTGATAAATCATCTGGTTACTGTGTATATTACTAGGGATGGAGGTATTAGAGTACAATAAAATAAATTTCTCACCGTAAGAATACTGAATGTGATGATTATCATTTATCCAATGGCTCATAAGGTGCCCTACTTTTATTTCCTCTCTGTATAAAAATTCTTATTGCAAAATACAGTGAATCTATATGTAGAAGTGTAGAGACTGATCTCAAACAACACCAAGTATAGGGTAGTCTGCAAACTTGTATAGTTAATAAATATATAAAACTATTATTCACAAGATTTTGGTGTCTTCTTATGTAAACATACAGGTTTTGAGTCAGAGTCTTACCACTCAGCATGAAGGTGGGTTAGTCCTTACTAACCTAAGGACTCAGTTTTGAGAAACGAAATCCCATTGTATGAAATGCATTATTTTTTAAAGTTTACTTCTTCTGAGAGAGAGAACCTCCAACAGGATTTTGATGCTGTGACCCACCCAGCCTCAGGCAGCACTGGATCAGAGGCATGTGCCATGCCAGGTATACTCAGTGAGGTCTCCAAAGGAAGCCTGGAACCGTTCCATGGGCTCAGCCTCACAGTGTTGTTTTATGAATGTGCCACTGTCTGGCCCCTGTACAGCTTTATTATTTTAGTATTCTAGGACCTTGCTGTTGTTAGACTCCCTATTTCCATTTATCTGGTGGTAATAGTCCTTCCACACATACCAACTTTCTAGGACCTGACCCCCCCAAAATTTTCAAATACGAGGAATAATTTCCCCAAAGCCTTTGGTTTTAAAGTCGCGCACTTCATTCCTTATTGACTGACTGTACATACAATACTAATATTGTCATTTGGACTTCTAGCCCACAGCAAGTGAGAGCAAGAGAGGTCATGGTAAAATGCCGGGGTCCAGCCTCGGCGTGGGTGGGTTATCTCGACGAAGGCGGCGAAGGTGAACAGAAGACAGAGGCCTCGATGCCTTTTATGCACGTCCTATGCCGGACACCCCTCAGAGGTCGCCCTCTGAGGAGTGACGACTGCTAGGAATTATCGTGCGTTTTTATTGAAAATGTGTTACATACAAGTAAATGGGAGAGGGGCTACGTGTTTTAATTATCAGCTCATAAAGTCTTTTAACAATAAAACATAGATTCTATTCAGGGGTGGATTAAAGGTGGGTCTAGTGCAGTTCCTATTCAGGGGTGGATTAAGGGTGGGTCTAGTGCAGTTCCTCAATTGTAGGTGGGTCTCCATGGAATGCAGTTTCGGGAAAGCGGTTCCGGTAAGCAGAGATAATTATCAGCTGATGCGGTGCAGCAGCCATCTTCTAATTACTGGGATTGGTGCTGAGAAAAAAACATCTCAAGAATAGATATTAGTTTTTATGGATCTTAATAAAGAATGGTACTTATACACAGTTTTGTAGGGATCTAAGACTTAATTTGAGGAATCCTAATATATTTATCTATTTCACTTGGAGAGGGCAGAGGTGTCCTGGGCCAGTTTTGGCCTAATCCTATTGTACATAAAAAAAGGAAGAATTTAAGGGCCTTCCAAAGGTCAAGATTACTTCTGCCTAGAAAGAACTTCAGCCCACCCTCTATTGTGACCAAGGAGGAAGTAATCAGAGCAAAAGGGAGCTGTCGGTTGGGGGACTTGCTGGAAGATTTTATCATACACTCAGGATGTATAGGAGAGTTGTTCCAAGGTCGGGGAGTGCACAACAGTAGCCTTGCCAACGTGTTGATCCGACCGAAAGCAGAGCTCAAAGGTCAGGGGGCTCAGACAGATCCTGGGGCCTCACCGGGTCGGACTCCTCCAGTAAAACACCCACTAACTGCAGAAATTCTGCTGATAGACTACAACAGTGACAAAACTCTGCACCTGTACTCACTTCATGTAGTGTATTAAATAATTATGATTCATCCAAAAAGGTTTGAATTATTTTTATGATTGTCTTTTTAGAAAGAAAGAAACCATACTCTGCATTTTAAAAAAATTGCTGCAGGGCACTCACTCTTGTGAAAGAGAGAGAGAGCGAGAGTGAGTGAGAAAGCATCCACAGGGGGAATGGCCATGCCATACTCCCTTCTCCTCTATTATCTTCTCAGGATTTTGGGCACATATGCACATGCACCTTGGGTGTTTTTCAACCCACTGGGTACAGGATTTGAACTGTGCAGATGACCATGTGGGATCTAACCACCTAAATATCACGCCACTGGCTGGCTCACCATGATGTACATTTTAGGATGATGTCCAATAGAAATAGTTAGGTTATTTAAATTAATTTTGATACTAGACGAGAAATTTGATTACCTGGCGATATCTCATATAACTGGCTGATAATATCAAACGGTGAGAGATCAGTGTGGGGCATGTACCCCTTTTCATTTTCCCCTCTGCAAATGTTTTATTTATGCTGCTCAATTTCTTTGCATAATGGATATCTGCCATTAGAATCAGATTCTGAGGAATATTTTTTATAGCAGCAGGTGTTTTTAGTCGTCTTCAAGAAACTTCCTCAGACAATACATGGATTTTGAAAAAAAAAAAAAAAAAGGTTCATAAAAAATACCAGTCATTGTTCCTGCTAAAAAAATTACAATAAGAGAAGGGCTTTTGTTTAGGAATACTGGAGAGGAATAATGAAATTACAATTAGAATAATCAGCCTGATAAGGTTAGCATTGTACCTGCTAAGATAATGTGTGTCAGACACTTCACCATTAGTTCTAATTCCCTGTGTTATAAGCTGCGAGCTGGATTGCCAGTTTGTTGAGAAAGGCTGCAAACCATGCCTCTCCTACTGCAGAATAGCAACTTCACAGTACTTCTGCAAGGCTCTGAGCCCTGGTATTGGGCAAGATGCCCTTGTAACATGCAAGGAGTAGATGCTGAACAGCAAAGGCAGAAAAGGTGAATAAGCTACTGGACTAGGGTGGCTAAAATCTAGATCAGGGGTTTCAAGGAGGCCAGCAGGATAAATTAACATTCAGGCCATGAAACCAGCCTAGTAGATTTTAGATTGAATTTTGCCAGCAGGTTACATGTGGGCAAAGTGGAAAGTGAGTATTCGCCTAGCTGATTGCTATCCAGTCTTGCCTGAGATGTCCACACCACCACATGTTCAGGGTAGATGCTGATGTTTCCTACTTTCTATCACTGCTGGCCACAGCAACTGGTTCCCTGCTTATGTTTTCCCTTCTTTTCAATATTAAAAGTTCATTTATTTCCACCATGAGAGAGAAAGAGAGAAAGAGAGGAAGAGACAGGCATCCCTAATACAGTCTTCACGCCATGACAACTCCCAGTTCCAGCTGGCCCGGATCTTGGGCCCATGTATCTGTTATGCTCAGGGAGGGGAGGTCTCGGAATGTGAACCTAGGACCTTAGCCGCGTGGGTTGTTTCCATCACCACTGTGTCAAATTTGGTCTCCTTTTCTTTAATTAGGTTAGTTTTTTTTTTTTTTTCTTTCTGTTCCTACCAACAATGTAGAAGAGTTGCAGTTCCTCCATTTCCTTGCCAGCATTTACTATGGCCAGTCTTTTTGATTTTAGTTATTATGATGAGTATCACATTGTTATTTTATTTCCTTAATGGCTAGTGATCTTGAATTTTTTTTATGTGCTTATTTGCCATCCACATATCTTTTTTAGATGAAGTGGTCCAAATATTTTGCCCAGTTTTAAAAGTGTACTTTCCTTTGGTGAGGAGCAGGGGGAGCCTGTGGCATGGCTAAGGTGGCTGAATCCCACATGGCTGATTGCATGGTTTGAGTCCCATACCTGATGGCTTGAGAAACACAATCGCACACGTGTGTGCCCAAAATTCTGAAAAGAAGGAGAAGTGAAGGAGGCGGGATTGCAGCAATACCATTCCTTTTGGGGTATGCCTTTTTACTCTCTCTCTCTTTCTCCCTGTCTCTCTTTCTCTGGTGAGTTTATGTACCATATAGCAACAAATGGAAAAAAAAATAAAAGGTGTGCTTTAAATGATTATTTTTTAAATTTGAGTGTTTTGAAGAATATACGGTCTGGACACAAGGTATTCATCATTTATGTATACTTTGCAAATATTTTCTTCTAGTCTGTGTCTTGTCATTTTTGTTGTTGATTTCAGACTTTTTTTTAGTGCAGTTTTAGATATATAGAAAAATTGAGCCAAATGTATTGATTTCTCATACACTCTCCCTCCCTTCCCCAGTTTCCCCTGTTATTGATATCTTGCATTAGTGTGGTGCATTTCTTAAAATTGATGAACCAATACTGACACATTATTATCAATTAAAGTCCTTAGTTTACATTAAGACTCACTCTTGGTGTTGCATAAAGACAGGTACCCAGCATTACAGTACCACACAGAGGAGTTTCACTGTCCTAAAAGCTCTCTGTGCTCCTATTCATCCCCTTCCTTCCCTTCAACTCTTGGCAGCCAGTGGTCTTTTTCCTTTGTCCATATTTGCCTTTTTCAGAGTGTCCTATAGTTGGAATCATAGTATGTAGCTTTTTCAGATTGGCTTCTCTCTCTTAGCAATATGTATTTAAGGTTTTAGAGACTTAATAGGTCATTTCCTCTTATCACTTACTGTTTTCTTGTATAAATCTACCACATTTTGTTTACTTACTCACTTATTCAAGGACATCTTGGTTGCTTCCAAATTTTGGCAATTATGAATAAAATTGCTATAACTATTTATAGACCAATTTTGGTATGGACAAAAGTTTTCAGTTCATTTGGGTAAATATCAAGGAATGTGATTGCTACAGTGTATGATAAGACTACATTTAACTTTTAAGAAACCATCAAACAAAAATGTCATATCATTTTGATGGCCATGTAGTTTGTCTTTTCATTCTGTTAACAGCTTCTTTAAGAGCAGAAATCTTTGATTTGATGAAGTCCAGTTTATCACTTTTTGAATTCTTTTTACTTTTATTGTCTTATCTAAGAAGTATTTCTCTTGTGTGTGTGTGTGTGTGTGTGTGTTTTTCTGGAAGTTTTCAGTTGAGGTTATGTCTATAAGTCTAAGATCTATTTTGATTAATTTTTGTTTATAGTCAAAGGAATGAATGGTACTTTATTTTTGTTTTTGCATGTGAATAACCAATTAATTGTTCTAGCATCACTAGATGAAAAAAACTTTATTTTATTCACATAATTACTTTGTACCTTTGACAAAAATCGATTGTCCATTTATGTGTGGGTCTAATTCTGAATTTTATTCTGTTTCATTGCTTTGTTTATCTGTATACTAAAACTACAGTCTTTTGGTTATTATAGTTTTATAATAATTCTTGAAATTAGGAAAAAATGCTGTGTAGGGTTTTGGTTAGAATTGTATTGATCAACTTGGGAAGCATTTGTATGTAAAAAATACCAAATCTTACAACTCATACAAGAGCTTTCTCTCTCCATTTATTTATGTCTTCTCTAATTTCTGTCAGCAATATCTTAGAGTTTTCAGTGTAGAGGTCATTCCCATTTTTGTCATATTTATCCCTAAATATCTTATTAGTTATTGCTGCTATATAGAAAAGTAATTTTGGGGGGTATATTTTTCTTGTGTTCTAAAGCCTTGCTAAATTTGCTTAGTAGTTCTGGTAGCTGCTTGTGTGTTTATTAGGAGTTTTTCTGTCAGTGATCCTGTCACATGTGAATAAAGACAGTTCTACTTCTTTTCCAATCTTGATGCCTCTTGTTTTTCATGTTTCACTGCACTGGTCAGAATCTCTAGTACAATGTTGAACACACGTGGCGAAACTAGAAAGCCTTTTCTTGTTCCTGATATTTAGACAAGTATCCTATTGATCACCATTAAGTCTAGTGCTGATTGCAGGAATTTTTAATTTAAAATTTTTTTAGGTTTTTGCCAAAGAGTGTGGGCACTCATCAGAGAGACAGAAAGAAAGGGAAAGTGAGAAATCACCCCAGGGGAGATAGCCACCCCACAATTCCTTCTCATCTATTCTCCTCCTGAAATTTTGCCCCCGCCCCCCACACACACAGACACATGCCTGACGTGATTTTTAAGCCACCAGGTCTGGGACTTGAACCATGGCTGGCAATGTGAGAGTCCAGCCCCTTAACCACCACAACACCTGCTGGCCCCATGGGTTTTGTTTTTTTAATTGCCAGAGGGTACCTGTGCTTTCCAGAGAGAGACAAAGACAGAGACAGAGAAAGGGATAAAGCAATCCCCAGTGGGGTATAGTCATGCTGCAATCCCTTCTTCTCCATTTCTCCATTCTGTTCAGATTTGGGACTCTCATGTACATATACCTGGTGTGTCATTCAAATTTCCAGGGCTGGAAATCAAACTGTGGTCAGTCATGTGGGATTCAGCTCCCTTAGCCACTAACTACAGTGTGGCCTTGTGAGGGTTTTTTTTTTTTTTTTTTTTTTTCATCTATTTTTATCAAGTTGGGGGAAATTCTCTTCTATTATTAAGTTGCTGAAATTTCTCTCTCTCTCTCTCTCTCTCTGTGTATGTGTGTAAAAGGAAAAGGTAGTTTGTTAAGTAAAAGTGAAAGTGCACTCCTGAGAGGTAGGAGCGAGGCCTGAGTGGACAGAGAAAGAGTGGCTCAAGAGGCTCTAGCAGTTGCGTTATAACTCTCTGTGAGAGTTATAATTTTTAATCTAGGTCATGTCGATTAATCATTGGCTGGTCCCACTGATTCATCTCATTGGCTATTTCAAATGTGACTTAGTCAGCTAGATATCTCCCACTAATCTCTTGTCTATATTACCTTGGGTGGGGATTTTTTTTGCCCTAATTGGATTTTTCCATCTAGTCACATGGGCAGACGCTCCAGCCCCCTTACCCACCTCCTTTTGCTAGTTTTCTCCTGCCTCATTTTCCCCCTCAGAGGTATGATTCCCATAAATCTTTTTGGGGAGCTGATGATATGGCTTTCATAACTGCTTCATGCAGGGAAGGGCATTGGCCCTGCCTGTTGGGGATCATGGAACACTTGCCTATCTGATCTAGGTGGGAGAGTGGGGCCCGGGGCAGGTTGTTGAGATTATACCCAGGTGTGTTGTGGGGAGGTCTGTCGTTGGTGCTGCATGACTCACAGTAGGATTCCGTGAAGGTCTCAAGGGGTTGATATCCATGGTGTACAGTCATTTGCAATTTTATGGCTTCTAAGCAAGAAGAGATAAACTCGGTTGGGTGATTTAAAGAACAGGACCCAAAAGCAAGGGTGAGAATGTGCATCGACAGGTGTCCCAAGAGGGGCAAGAGCCAAAGGTACTAGTTCCAGATTTTTTTTTTATCAGATTCCCCATGAATCAGACAGTTGTCAGATTTATGAAGCTATGATTATAGAAAGACTGGTCTAAGGCACCTAGTGGTCATCTTTGGGTTGCATCATGATATTTTTTTTTTTTTTTGAGAGGTTTTTGCTATAGGGCATGTGCGCTCACCAGAGAGAGAGAGAGACAGAGAGACAGAAAGTGAGAAATCACCCTCCCCCCCCCAGGGGGGATGGCCACGCCGCAATCCCTTCTCCACCGTTCTCCTCTCGGGATCTTGGGTACGCATGCACACGAGCCCGGCGTGAGTTTAAGTCACCTGGTCTGGGACGTGAACTGCGGTCGATTACATGGGAGTCCAGTGACATAGCCATTATGCTAACTACTGGTCCCGCATCATGAAATCTTTTAATACAGATGGGTGTCTGGAATTTTAAGGGAATAGTCACCATTATAGGTCCCAAACTGGAGTTCTCAGGCTTCAGTGGCTAAATTCTGTTGGAATTCTGGTTTTAGTCCATTTTGTATATTTATTGACTGAAAATGTGGACCTCTCTTATGTTTAGAATGAGGAGTCATTGCACTAGTGGCCCACAGCTGAATAAGAATAGGGATAGCTGTGTATTGCTCTGAGGATGAGGATAAATAAAGCCAGCAGTCCTTAGTCAAGTTTAGGATGGAGGCCTTAGGTCTTAGACAATTCTGTATTTCTCAATTGGCTTAAGTACTGGCAGTATAAGAGTATTTCAGGGGGACTGACAAGGCTTTAGTAGCTCACATTTCTTTCTTTCTCTTTCTTTCTTTCTTTCTTTCTTTCTTTCTTTCTTTCTTTCTTTCTTTCTTTCTTTCTTTCTCTCTCTCTCTCTCTCTCTCTCTCTCTCTCTTTCTTTCTTTCTTTCTTTCTCTTTCTTTCATTCTTTCTCTTTATTTCCTTTCTTTCTTTCTCTCTTCTCTCTTTCTTTCTCTTTCTTTCCTTCCTTCTTCCTTTTTTCTCCTTCTTTCCTTCCTTCTTCCTTTTTTCTTTCTTTCTTTCTTTCTTTCTTTCTTTCTTTCTTTCTTTCTTTCTTTCTTTCTTTCTTTCTTCTTTCTTTCTTTCTCTCTCTCTCTCTCTCTCTCTCTCTCTTTCTTTCTTTCTTTCCTTTCTCTTTCTTTCTTTTTTGAGAGATTTTGGTTATAGGATGTGTGCACTCACCAGAGAGACAGAAAGACAGGAAGAAAAAATGCCCCCCCACCCCAAGGGTGATGGCCATATCACAATCCCTCCTCCTCTATTCTCCTCTCAGGATTTTGGGTGTGCGCGCACACACACACACGCACACACACATATATCTTGTGTGAATTTTAAGATTCTGGGTGCAGGACTCAAACCTGGAATCCAGCAACCTAATTATTAAGCCATTTACTGGTCCCTATAGCCCAAATTCTAAAAATGCTCTTGTTGTGAGCTCAAGTCTTCGTTTTAGCTTCTAGCCTTATAGGATACTGTTTGTGATGAAGGAATTTAGAAGGGTCTTTAAATTGTATTTTTAGAGGGGATGCTGTTGTAGCCCTTCTTGGTTGTCCATGGGGTCAACCTTATCATCTATGTGGCTTGGTACCCCAATAGAATCATGAATGACTATAATTCTTTTATTTTTTTGGGGGGGGAGGTTTTTGCTATAGGGCATGTGCACTCACCAGACAGACAGAGAAAGACAGAAAGCGAGAAATCACCCCCCCAGGGGGGGATGGCCACGCCGCAATCTCTTCTCCTCCATTCTCCTCTCGGGATCTTGGGCACGCACGCACACGTGCCCGGAGAGAGTGTAAGCCACCTGGCCCAGGACGTGAACTGCGGTCGACTACATGGAAGTCCAGTGATATAGCCATTACGCTAACTGCTGGTCCCAATGACTATAATTCTCAGAGGTCTAAACCTGAAGGATGATCCCCAACTTAACCAGTATATTTCTTCCCATAAGAGGTTCTGGGCAACTGGGAACTATTAGAAATTTTGGTGAGAATACTTAGTTTTTGAATTGTCACATCAAGGGAGGGGTGCCTTCATTTCCATAGCGTCATGGTTCACAAGGAGGGCCTTCCTGAAATAGAAGGGAGAACAGAATAAGTAGCCCCTGTATTTAAAAGAAGTAGAATTGACTTACCCATGATGTCCAGCGTTATCTGGTGTTCCTCGGTGGTAATGAAGACTTCTCCACACAGAGCATAGAGGATCTTCCCAGGCCTCCTCAGTTGTCAATTGCTTCCACTTGGCCCATGAGGGCTTTGGCTGGCTGTTTTCCACTTTAGGAGAGAGGACAGTTGACCTTCCAATGCCAGGAATCATTTTCCATATCACCCCATTGACAGCAGGACCTGGGAGGTGGCTGGGTGCAGTCTCTTTCCCAATGTCCAGTCTCTTGCATTGAAGCAGGAATCTACAGGTTCACCCCACTCCCTCTGGTTTTTGGTAAACTCTCAGATAGTCTATGGGTATCAAGGGTTTTGACAATTGTGACAGCCATAACCCTGTTGTTTTTCTTTGTTCGTTCTTTTTTCTCTTTCTCAAGATCCTGGTTATTAAATGACATGAAGGAAGTGTCAAATAATAGAGACTGATTGGTTTGGGGACCGATTTGTAGCTTTTGAGGTTTCTGCCTGATATCAGGGACAGATTGACTCATGAACTATTGTTTAAAAGTGCTCTTCCCTCTAGAGAAGTAGGGTCCAATTTATTTTCTAAATCATTTCTATACTTTCTAAAACCTTCCTTTAACCTGTCATAGAAGGCAGATGGGTTTTCATCTTTTTATTTGCAGAGCTGTTTTTTAGCTTGTCACAATTTATGGACTTTTGTATGCTATGTCTCATTCCTG
>NW_006159650.1:2155852-2157956 GCF_000334495.1 Tupaia belangeri chinensis
AGAGAGCCTCTAGAAACTTAGCTCTCCAGCTCATTCCTGTTGGGGAGTTATAATCCTATTCAGGGTCAGTAGTAGGGACAGTCTCTCCTCCTGGAAAATTTCCTTGTGGGATTCTAGCAAATGCAAGTATCCACTTCCTTGCATGCTGCATTTGAACTTTGTTCTCAATAGGATACAAGTAGCCAGAATGAATTGCACATCCCTCCAAGAGAGATTGAAAGCCTGGGTCAGAGTCTGGAACCTGTCAGTAAATTTATCGGGGTCCTTAGAATATTTACCCAGCTTTTCTCTGCATTGTTGAATATCAGCAATGACGCAGGGGACTTGGACTCTGATGGCCCTTCTTGTCTAGCTATTTCTCTGAGTGGATGGAGGGTCCTGATTTGAGTATGTGTTGGACTAAAGGATTGATTATCTATTCCTCCTGCCCCTTTGGGGTGGGCACAGCTGTGTTTGGGGCAAAAGGCAACGAGTGGTATGGGAGAGGGAGTATGTTCTCTTGGAGTTCCATTGGGGTTTGTGACAAGGGATCATCTATTACATGCACATTTGGTTGAGGCCTAAGTGAAGAGATTTGGCTGACTTTCATGCATAAGGAAGCATCTTGGTAAAGAAATATGGAACACATGGGACTTTAGACCACCTCCCAGTCTTCTACACAGCAAATCTAGCTGTAAGATATGGTCCCATTTAGAGGCCGTTGTTTTTGGTCCCCAAGTTTATATTGAGGCCAAGCTGTATAGCAAAAGAAAATTAGGCATTTCTTCTTTAAATTATCAGGGTCAAAGTTTTCCCAGTACTTAAGGATACAGCCAAGGGGAGAGTCCCAGGGGATCACGTGGTTATTTCTCACACCTCTTCCTGGCCGGCTTGCCACAATATGTTACAGGTTGGCTTCTGTGATGATATCCAGGTTCTTGGTGTTTTGGACAAAGAATTGAATGAAACATGCCAATGGTGAAAGAGAAGGTAGTTTATTAAGTAAAAGTGAAAGTGTACTCCTTAAAGGAAGGGGTGGACCTGAGTAAACAGAGAAAGAGTAGTTCAAAAGGCATTTTTTTTTTAAATCAGGAATAGATGTTTGAGTTTTTCAAATGCATTTTGTGTGTCTGTTGAGATAATTGTGTTTTAAAATTTGTTATTGGGTTAATATAGTGAATTATACTTGTAAAATATGAAAACAATCTTATATTCTTAAATAAATCCTACTTAGTCATGATATATTACCCTTTCTGTATATTATTGGGCTTGACTTGCTATTTGTTTTTTAAAATTGTGTATTTGTTCATGAGGACAATTGATGAACAATTTTCTTTTCTTGTGAGATGTTTGTCTGGTTTTAGCATCAGTGTGATGTTGGCTTCAGAATGTGAATGTATTGCGAAGTATTTCTTTCTCAACTTTCTGGAATAATTTGTGGATAACCTATTTTTCTTTTTTCTTTTTTTTCATGTTTGACAGAATTCAATAGTGAAGCCTCCTGGTCTAAAGTTTTCTTTGTGGGGAGGTTTAAAATATAAATTTTATTTCTTTACAGATATGAGGCCATTTAGATAGACTCATAACCTTTAAGCTGTTTCCTAAGGCTTCCTTCTATGTCTCCCCTGTGCATAGAGGATAGCAGAAAATCCCAGCTCTTCCAGAGTGAAAAGCTCCTCTCTCCCAGTATGCATATTTCCCCCTAATTCTCCTTAGTTCCCTCTAACCTAAATCCCCAACTACTTTATTCCATTGCCTTTTCCAAGATATTATATTGCAAGCTTTCAACTCTTCATGTCCTTTTATCTTAATCCATAGTCATGTTTTCATCTAGCCTTGATCAACTTTTCTTGGATCTCTGTCATATCTCATACATTTCATGGAAACTCTGATATATTCTGCATTCAGAAGGGGTAGGGAAAACATTAAAGACCTTAATTTGTAGAATCTAGCATCTTTGGGGATCCAAAATCTTGATTAATCCAAAAAGAGGGAAATAGCAACTATTACTGTTATCTGGTCTACTTAATATGCAAGAAGGTGGCTAACTGTGAGCAAGGAATGCTCAGGAAGGCTTTCTTGGTAAATCTGCCTCCCTCGCTGTCATCATTGGTGGTGTTCTTTT
>NW_006159650.1:2157969-2223859 GCF_000334495.1 Tupaia belangeri chinensis
GGTGTTCTTTTCCAGGCCTTTCCCTACTGACCAGTATAGAAGCCTCAGATGTTCAGCAGTGAGAGGGATACTATGTTTGGTTGCCTTGTAACCCAGTGGGTACCACATTTTAATGGCCATCAGAATTACTTAGGGAATTTGTTAACACAGATTAATAGGCCTACTCCCAGAGTTTTTGCTTCATTAGGGAGGGTAAGACCTTACAAGAAAAAAAAAGAGAAGGATGTAAAAAATCACATTCCTGAGATATAGCCTGCTTATCTATGGAACAATGTCTCAGACAGGTGAACCTGTGTATGCTTCATGCCTGGTAACCATAGTTACTTTGGGCTTTCTCTGGCCCTTTTGCAATGGTACAAAAAGAAAAATCTCACACTAAAGAGGGAGCAGTAGGTAAAGGTGGAGCAGCCTCCTCCGGTATGCAGGGACTGCGTCCTTTTGAATTTTGTTTTTCTTCTTTATATTTAATTGTCATACATCTTTATGATATGCCATATGGTTTTTCAAAGCATGCATGCAGTGTGTGATGATCAAATCAAGGATGTTACTATATACATTGTTTTCAACAAAGAACTTTATATCCTTATGTCTGTTAAATGTTTTGCATCTTGAGACTAAAAGTAAGAGCAAAAGTACTGAATTTGCAGGCTTGGTGCCTTATTACTTCAGATTTCCTATATTACCTGTGACTTAGGTGGAGGATAGTGCAAGGAAATGCACTCCGAAGACACTCTGCCTCCTCTGATATGGTGGCCACTACTGCAAGGGAAGAAACCTTAGGACCATGAGACAGTACAGCCTTTTTTCCAGCTTGGGGACATCAGAGAATGGCCATGGATGTTAGTGATTGTGGCAACCCGCTGATTTTGGTTGTGACCTCTGGCTCTTTCTGACAGAGTGCCTGAGCTCCATGCCTGGGTAGGAAGGCAGGTGGACAGAGTCTTGGTGCAGCCTCCAGAACCTCTGGCATCTGGCAGTTCTCCCAAGGAGGAGAGTGCGCACAGGCACTGGATGTTCCACCTGGGCTGCAATGCTGGGCTCAGCGCCCTCCCTTTCCAGTGCCAGTGGTACCTGTTCCTTCCTGCTTTTACAAAATGACTGAGAATTTCCCATCTCCCTTCTGCCTGCAAGACCTTTTGCTGTAGGAAAGAACTTATTCTATATATACTTAAGAAAAAATTCCTTTTACTCAGACTAAAGTCAATAGGGCCACTGTCCCAGATTCCCTTGAATCCTTTTAGTTCTTCGATTCTTTCTTGAAGCATTTAACAAATGTTTCTTGGATACTAGACATTGGATCGGGGAATCAATAAAAAAAATGTTCACAACTCTAGGCAGCTCAGGGAGCTCAGAGAACTGGACATGAATAGATACTTTTAGTATAACTTGAGAAAATTGTGATGGAAGTATGTCTAGGGCACTCTAATAGCATAAAAGAAAAACTAACTCAACTGAGGATTATTGGAGGTGGCTTCTGAATTTGGCCTGGAAGTACAATAGGACTAGTTTGACTATAATGGGGACAAGACATACTTGGAAGATGGAAATGCATGATTAGATGTACAAAGTCAAGAAATAGCAGTGTGTGTGTGTGCATGCACATGCACATATGTATGTGTGTGCCTACATACATGCTGTGTGCTCACATGTGATGCTCTGTATGTTCATGTGAATATTTGAGTATGATTTCATGACTGCTTATGTATGCACATGTACATTTGAGTTGGTGTGTATGTGTGGGTACCTGTGCCAAAGTATGTTTGTGACTTGCATATTCTTGCACATTTGTGCATATGTGCATGTCTATGTATGCATGCAAGTATATATGAGAGCACACATGGTTTTGTGGTAGAATTGGCAAAGGAAGGGCAGGAGAAAGGTGTATGAGTGATTTTTATATTTCTGAAATGTTAAATGTGAGGAATGGCAGAAAGATGAAGGGGGAACCAGATCACAGAGGAGCACAACATGTGAATGGCTTTGAGAAATTTTCCCAGAGATTCACTTGATGATCGCAGTAAATAAGGCAAGTGATATGGAAACAGGTCTAGACAACAGTTTCTTCAGCTGTTGGACCATGTCTCGGGTTAAATGCCCCACAGTTAAAGCCTGGGAGAGGTTTATAGAGAGCTCTCAGGAGGGGAAAGTGAGACAGAACGGGGCAGGTGTGCAGCAAGCATACGGACCCAGCTGGAGCCACTCCTGCTTGCTCTATGAGGAGCTCTGGAGGCAGCACCACAGAACTGGTCTCAGCTCTAGAAACAGTGAGCCCTCTGATCTGGGTGTCAGACTGTCATTGGGAAGAGGCTAGGGGAGAGGATGGCGAAGGGTGCACATCGATGGCCAAGACCAAGGCTTCAGAGAAGGGTCAGCTATGAACTCTTCCTGGGCAGCACCTTGGGGAAGGGAAGAAGACACTGACAGCAAAGGTGCACCAGCAGCATCCACTACAGCACTTAGTACCACTCTTTTAAGGTCCTCAAGCAGTTCTAGAATTTTGGGCTGCTTTAATTGAAAGGCAGTTACTTTAACTGAAAAAATTTTCTCTTTTCGCATCCTCGGGGAAATAATACCCTCAGTGACCATATTCTTCTTTTTTGTATTATTTGTATTTATTTGAAGAATACTTTTCAGCTCCACACTGGGTTATGGAATTCTTAGTTTGCTGATTTTTGCAATTGGTTTTATACAAATAAGTATCATTTCTGTAACATTCCAGATAGAAAATACACATTCTTTTTGTCTAAGTCTTAAAAGATATTTCAAGTTGAATAAGATGGACTTTGAATTAATAAAACCTGTACATGAGGGACCAGTAGATGATGAAATGGTTATGTTGCTTGACTCCCATGAGGTTGACCATGGTTCAAGTCCTGGACCCAGTGCCTTGAATCTCATGCTGGAGAATGGAGAAGGGATTGTGGCATGGCTATCTCTCCTCGGGGGCGATTTCTTGCTTTCTGTCTCTTTGTTTCTCTCTGTCTCTCTGGTGGTCACACATGCCTTATAGCAAAAATATCTCTAAAAAAAGGAAAAAGAAAAAACCTGTACCTGAGAAGGCAACAATATATGAGGTGGATTCCTTCCATTTGATATTGATATGGTACTTTGATGCATGACTGTCCTCTTTGTAGCTCATGAGGAGTAAGCCTGGAGAGAGAACAGCAAGGGAGCCAATCTTTACACTAGAACTTGGCTACTGTTACAAAGAAATTATTCCAGCACTTATTAAAATGGCAAAGGACATTTCATTCAATACTATTGCAGTGAACTCAAATCCAAATACAGCAAAGATGACTTGGTATTTATAACCAATGAGCAAAGGGAGGGAGTTGGTGCATGGAAAATTACTAAGAGAAGGCATGGAGGGTAAGAGAGGTTTTTGCTAAACTCATTTAACAGGATTTCTGATAAATCTATGCTGGCCAGAAAGGACATGGAGGGCCAAGTCTAAAACCTATTTGAGATGAAGACTCAGAGGAGCCTGACCAGTGTTTGGTCCAGGGATGAATCTTTATTGTCACTTTATCCCACTGCAAGCGTTCCCCAGAATGCATTTCTGAACCTAGAAGCTTGAAAAGCAATAGGGCTAATAGCTAATAATCACAAAGTAAGTTTGCCTTGAGACCCTGAAAGCCTGAAATAAGGCAGACAAAACCTAAATGACTAGCAGTCCTGGCCCCAAAGACTTTGCTGAAAAGGGACTCAGACAATCTTCAAGGACACCAGAGATGTCATAGCACCTCAAGCATTCTTCAGAGTAACAAGGCAGCATGACTAGGAAAGGTTGGAAGGGGTTGCAATATTGTGGCCTGGCTTTTCAGGTCCATGTGATTTCAACTTAAAATGCTTCCAGTTCCAATCTAGTGTCATTCTAAGAAATAAAATATATTCTTAAAAGAATGTATGCAGTGCATCGTGTCAAGGAGCACCTGGGTTGGAGAAGAAGGGAAGACTGGATTTGGCTTAAACCCACGGAACTTCTGCTTCTTCCCTATCCCCTGTTTTCTCATGCTTAGATTTGATGGCTCAGACCAAATATTTCCTGATACAATTTATTTAAATTATTTGCATAGTTATGTCCTTTAATGTCACCAAACAATAAACAAAAGACTAAACTAGCGAATACTGAACCATAGCTCCTAGAAAAAGTAAGGGACTAGGTTTCTGAAAGTCTTCAATCTAGTCACATATGATTTTATGTAATGAGTGTTTCTAAAGAGGCCTTATTTAAAATATGCATGGAACCAAGCCAAGTGCCCATGAACAGAGGAATGTATTGGAAAAGTGTGGCACATATGTTCTATGGAATACTACTCAGCCATAAAAAACAACAAGACCCTGGCTTTTATCAGAAAGTGGATGAATATGGAAGATTTACTGCTGAGTGAAGCAAGCCAGGCTATGAAGGAGAGACATTGTACGTCTCCACTTAGTATATACTGAGGGTCCCCACTTTATAGCCCAAACTGAATGACTAGAGGATATAGAAACATAGAATGGTTATAAATACCAGATACAGTGTGGGAAGGGGATGAGTGAAGGAGGAGAGTCTGGGAGGGACATTAAGGAGAAAAGCAGAGAGTCAAGGCATTTATGGGACAAAGAAATGGGTTTTTATCTGTTGAAGATAATGTGCATAAAATTTTCAACTGGACTGGTGAGAAATGTATACATGTTGGAATATTCACTTTGCAAGCTAAGTGACATATGTGATCAAATGTATAAGAGAAATTGAATTAAAAATATATAAAATAAATGAAATAAGTAATTCTAAAAAAATTTTTTTTTTTTTGGAGAGATTTTCGCTATAGGGAGTGTGCACTCGCCAGACAGAGAGAGAGAGACATAGAGAAAGAAAGCGAGAAATCACCCCCCAGGGGGGATGGTCACGCTGCAATCCCTTCTCCTCCATTCTCCTCTCAGGATCTTGGGCACGCATGCACACGCGCCCGGCGTGAGTTTTAAGCCACTGGGTCCGGGACGCGAACCGCGGTCGACTACGTGGGAGTCCAGCGACATAGCCATTACGCTAACTGCTGGTTCCCCCCAAACATTTTTTAAGTATGCTGTTGACTTATTATTGAATTTGTGGCCAATAGCATTATACCATGGTGGCACAAAGCTGATCCAATACATACATTTTTTTTGTAAGGCACATATTGTGCAAGGAACACAACACCTCAGCACTGCATTTGGGAGCTGTTTTCAACCACCAGATAGTAGCATGGTGGTTAAAGTGGCTGGATCCCACATGGCTGACTGTATGGCTTGAGTCCCAGACCCAGCAGTTTGAAAAACACACTGGAAACATGTGCATGCATGCTCAAATCCAAAAAGAAGAAATAGGGGAGAAGAAATTGTGGTATGCCCATCTTCTATGGGGGTGGGGAGTGTTTTCTCACTTTCCCTTTCTTTTACTCTATCTCTTTCTGGTGAGCAAACACATCTAGTGAAAAAAAAAATTAAAGTAAAATTACTAACAAGAGGCCCAAAAGTGTGAAAAACGTGGCCTTAAACAGACTTGCCAGTCTGCTATTTACAGTATAGGAGCTGAAACAAGAAGGCCGGATTATGCTCTGTTAGAGATACATACGCTAAAAAGTGATTTGGTTGGGAACATTTGCATTGAATAACCCAATTCTTCACATCTATTCATGTTCACAAATGATCACTAAAGACCTTGAGTATTGATTTTGGGGTTGCAAACATGTTTTATGGAGTGGATATATTTGCAAATACTGTGACAAATGAGTGTTTCTATCTAAAGACGCCTTATTTAATATATGCTCTTGACTTGTTACTGAACTTGTGACCAATAGCACTATAACACGTGCCTTGCATGAACCTCATCCAACACATGCATTTTCTTTGTATATGGACTATATATGCTTTTTGTCCACCCAGGAATTGTGCAGGTCCACTGCTGTTACATAATTTTGTTGGTTGCTCCAGGGACCTTGACATCTAATTTGGAAGATCTGGAAAACCTTGAGAACTTGAGAATGATATGAGAACATTGTGTGGGGTTTATTTGGAGATGAGAATGTTTTGGCTCTAGGTCACAAATTCACATCTCTCTGTGGGCCGTGGGAAGTAAACCAACCCGGTCTGTAAAGGTCAAGGCTCTCAGCTTGTATTGACACTGGTTCCTGCTCATTTCCCTCTCTGGCTAGCACAGGTATCCAGATGAGACACCCCACGTGTTTCCCTGAGTGCTTTTGAAGCCCTTCATCCTTCCCTGCCCCCTTCTTAATACTTTCCATTTCTTAGAGCCTATTTCTGTCCTGACCCCCAAGGAGCATTTTCACATATCAGTAACCTTTGTCTTGCCTTGGGTTGTGATCATGATTTACTTTAGCCACACTCTGCTAATCCAGGTGGCCAGGGGTGTCATTTTGATCCGAGCCTTCCACAGCATCCTGCTTCCTGGAAAAACATGAAAGGAATACTCCAACACTAAACAGAGGCTCTGAATAATATCACATAGTGATATAATAAAGTTCAATCCAAAACTTTTTTAGTATGCAATATTTGGGATGTACTTATGCTGAACAAATGATTCACTATTTATTCGAAGTCTAAATATAACTGGCTGTCGTGTGATTTTCATTTGCTAAAACTGGCGACCCTGCTTTCTACAAGTAGGGCACAGGCCAGTGTTGGGAGTGGTGTAAGTTTTAGGGAACCAATCTGCCAGTGACCAACTGTGAAGCTGAGAAAATCACTGCCTTTCTAAGTCTTAGCTTCCTCGTCTGTGAAATGAACTATTTCTACTATTTGCAGTTGTGGTGAACAAGAGTTTTGGCTCCAATTTTAGTGTTTATATCTTTTTTTAATTGGTAAGTTTGCAATTTATAAGTTCCCAAAGAGAGTTCAGTAAACAAAGTGAATGCATATATTTATTTCTGAGCAAAACTTTCTGTTGCAGAAAGAAAGCCCACCCATCTGGGCCAAAATAACATGCTACTTGGCAGGAAAATAAGTTTGCTGAACATCATCATAGCACTGTTACAACGCTTCCTCCCTCACCTTCCTGACAGGCTTGTGCACAGACCAATAGCCTGATTCCTGAGAAACAGGAGAGCTGATGTTCAGGTCCAGGTATGTAAATCACCCTCTTGATCAGAGTGACAGGCTGAATCACTGTGCCTCAAATTCACACCAAGTTGTGCTCCTGTGAACCACAAAGCAGCTTGAATTAGACGTCTGGGCCATAGAGATTCAGGATGGCAACAACAAAAATTGGTTCTTGCCTCCAGTGGAGGCAAGGCCAGACCTGGTTATAGCAACCTGCCTGCATTTGAGAGTTGGCAACCTCAGAGAGAAGTGTTTTCTGTGGAGTTGACTGGGGGGCTCCTGGCAAAGGCATGGTCTGCATTTCTGTGTTTTAACAGAGGTATTCATGCCAGGGGTGATAGGTAGTAGCAGGGGAGGAGGGCAGCTGGAAGTGGGGAGGGAAAAATCCTGGAGTGGGTTTGTTCCAGAAGACCTCCTTTCAGAAACTTCCAACAGCACTGCCTTCTGGTAGGGCGAAGTTTTATAA
Organism: Tupaia belangeri chinensis; assembly: GCF_000334495.1. Taxonomy (NCBI): domain Eukaryota; kingdom Metazoa; phylum Chordata; class Mammalia; order Scandentia; family Tupaiidae; genus Tupaia; species Tupaia belangeri. Next base: position 2,165,516 of record NW_006159650.1, read on the forward strand.
CTAAGCTGCAAGAAGGAGCAAAAGTAACTCCATATTGAACAAGACATAGTAAACTGACTCTTGAAGATGATTTGTTTCCCTTTTGCTAACTGATCTTGCTTTACTACTTACTGTAACAAACAACAGCAAACAACTAATCATGGCTTTTCTGAGACTTGACAGATTCTGGACCTTGAGGCTCTAGCTTGAGACCTTGGTCAGAGAGCAGATGTATGGAAGAAAACAAAAGACAGGAACATGCTGGCCTTCAGGACCAGATGACCACAATTGTGAACAGCAACTTTGATGCCAATAAGTTTCCATGTGGCCAAGAAAATGATTGCTAGCTGTGTACAAGGGCATGTATCCCCACCTCCTGCCTCCCTTCCTGCTTGGGTTGCTTGGGTTATCTTTTCTTTAAAACCTTTTAGTCTCAGCCTGAGACTTTGGAGGTGGTCTTTGAAAATTAGTTCACCATCTTCTCAGGTCATCAGTTTCCTGAATAAAGCCACCTTTGCTTTCTACCCACACCTGTCTCTTGAGTATTGGCCTTGGAGTGGCGGGCAGATGAATTTGATTTTGTCACCAGTCTGGAACTGTGGTTTCTCACTGGGAGCCTGTCTCCTTTGGGAGGTTTCTCCACGGCTGTGTTCATGAAAGCAGGTATTGTCTGCAGGCAGAAAACCCATGCACGACTAGGGGCCAGGCACTGCCACTGCCAGATAGTGGGTTCCCTGCTCTGGGCTCTATTTTTACTAGCCTTGAGATATATTTCAACTAGGATTTTTAAAAACCATTGTATTTATTTCTTTCAAGAGAGAGAAAAAAAACCATCAACAGGTCCTGATTTTGTGACCCACCCTCAATCCTCAGTCAGCCCCAGATCATGGGCATTCATGTTGGAGATCTCTAGGCTTGAACCAGGAACCTTCCCATGTGGGCCAGCTTTGCCAAGTGTCATGTTTTATAACTGTTCCATGATCTGTTTCCCTATATGGGATTTGAAGGCCTAGGACCACTGCCATGCTATGGTTAACAGGTGCTCTTTGAGATCCCAAGTCATTTATTCACCTTAGGCAGTCAAAAGTGGGTTGAAAGTAGAAGGATGAACCAGTCCTTCCCAGAAGTATTATTTTGATGAAGTACGATTATTAATTTCCTCTACATATTATCTTACCTAAGAGATCTTTGAGTTTCTCAAAGTCACAATGAGTTGGATCATATATGTAGATCTGTGATCTATTTTGAGTTAGGTTGTATTTGGCGCTGGTACAAATTGCAGGTTTTGATTTTGTATATGGATATCTGATTGTTCTGGCACTGTTTGGCAAAAAGACTATCCTTTTGCCACTAAATTACCTTTGTATCTTCAAAAAAAATTTTTTTTTGCTGTAGGGCATGTGCAATTGTTGGGAGGAGACAGGCAGAGACAGAAAGGGAGAAATCACCCCCAGGAGAATAGCCATGCTGCAGTCTCTTCTCCTCCATCCTACTCATGGGATTTTTGGGTGCACGGCATGTTTGTAAGCCACTGTAACTTGAACCACACAGTCGGCTATGTGGGATTCAACAACCTTAACCACTATACTATCTGCTGACCTTCCTATCTTTGCTAAAAGTCAGTTGTGCATTTGAAGTCTAATTCTCACTATCTGTTCTATTTTATTGTTTGATATGTCAAATTATGCACCAGTACCACCCTGATTGGGTGCTATAGTTTGAATATGTTCCCCAGGAATTTATGTATTGGAACTTGACTGTAGTCTCTGTATTGTAAAGTTAGTTTCCCCATGGTGTCCCGGCGTGATACATAGTGGGCAGTGATTGGTTCATGGTGATTGCCTTATGGAGGCAACAGTCTTATGAATAGATTAGTGATGTCTGCAAGACATCCCTGCACGTGTCCGCCATCCTCTGTGTTTTCATTGGCTATGATGTAGGCCCAGGACTTAGGACTTTCTAGCCATCAGGATTATGAGTTTATAAATAAACTTCTATCTTCTTTATAAAATCACCCCAGGCTCAGGTATTTCTGTTAGTATCACAAAACCGGACTAAGACCTTAGGTTACTGTAGTTTTATAATTCTTGAAATCAGGTAGCATTAGCCTTCCAACTAAAACAGAGGATTGAAACCCTCAGAAACAGAGAAGGCAAAATATCATCTGGACCAGTACCTGGTAGTCTTCAGAATGAAATGCCAAGTCATATTTTGTATTTAAGGAAATGGATGCCTAAAGAATGAAAGGTTTGGTCCATGGAGCTAGTACATAATAAAGAACTTAAAGCCCATTCCTTCCTGTCAGGGCTTTAAGAAATACTCTTTCAGTAATCAGATGATAATAAGAGTTGCCTTTCTTATTTTTATTTTTTGACTCCAGCTATGGTGCCAAGCCTTTTACATGTAGTATTTTATGAGATCACACACACATTTTTGTGAAGTGGTGATAGTGTTTTATACACATTGCCGGTGAGAGAATGGAGTCACACAGAGCTTAATAAGGTGTGCAAAGCTGCTAGATCGAGGGGCTAGGATACCAATCCAGGGCACCTCATGGCAAAACTGTGCTAGCTCTAAACCAGCAGTTTTCAAAGTGTGGCCTTTGGACCCACAGCATTGGTATTACTGGGGAGCTTGCTATTTTTGCAAATTCTAGGGACTGATAGTGATGCAGATATAAAATGAGATGCACTTCAAGGCTGTTCCACATGGGAAGGTTCTTAGTTCAAGCCTGGAGAACACTCTGAGTATGCTGAGCATGTGTGTGCCTGTGAGCTGGGACTGGCAGAAGATGAGGATGGATCATGTTGCCAAGATCCTCTTGGAAGTGCTGTGTTTTTCTCTGGCTCTGTCTCTTTTACTCATGAAATATATAAATAAGTAACTCATTAGAAATGCAAATTCTTACTCTCAGGTGATTCTGATTCAGACAAATTCCTGGGAACTGATGCGAGTGGAGAATCAGTCCACGTGCTGTCTCTGCTAACCGGGCAGTTTCTCTATGTTTAAATCCCAATTCATGTATACATACCTTCAGGAGGAAGTATGGGGAAGTATGAGCACCCATCTTCCCTCATGTTCATACTCGGTGGCAGTGACCTCAGGGAAGGAGTGATGTGTGGAGAGGGCAGGATGGCATATAGGCGAAGTGCATGGGCTTGGTGGCGGGCGGGTGGTCAGAGCCTTGGGCAACTGATTTTACCTCTTACATCTTCTTTTTCCTCCTCTGTAGAAGAACAATGGCGATAACACCTGCTTCCTAAGGAGGCTGTAAAGACGAATGAAACAAGACTGGGGAAGTTCTTAGCATAGGGTCTAGATCACAAAAATAAAGACTCAGTCAAGTTATAATTTTGATCATTATTATTTAATTCATTTGGAGACTGACTTCAAGGGCTGACAACAGATTGTAGGCCTTTCATGAAGTTTTTGATGTAGGTTTGGGCATCTCTATCTGGCAAAATTGCCAGAGAAAGTACAGTTAAATTTAAGTTGTAGACAAATACATACTTTCTTTTCTTGTATGCCTCATGAAATATTTGCAATATTCTTATATTAAATTTTGTTGTTGGTATCTGAAATTTAAATTTAACTGGACATTTGGGAGAGGGACAGGGAGGCAAAGCATTAATGGCACAAAGAGGTGTGGTATTATCTGTTGAAGATATTTCGTAGTTTTATCAGCAGTACTAGGGAGAAATGTTCACCTGTTGAAATATCCATTTTGTAAGACAAATACTAATGTGATTGAATGTATGGAACAAAATGAAATGAAAAAAAAATTTAAATAAATAAATAAATTTAACTGTACTTACTGTAATTTTATTTGGTAAATCTGGCAACTCTACTGCCTGGAAAACAATAACCCTTTTTATTATTCTAAAAGAAATTGGTTCTTGGTTGTGGAGGAAAGACTGGCCCCAATTATGAAGCTTTTATAATTTCAGGTTGGAGGCGGAGGTTCAGAACGGTTTTACACTGCCTGTCCATGTCTGCATGGCCTGAAGGGACTCATGGAGGGACTCTCACCTGGCTCATATTTATAGTGCAATGTTCAGCCATATGTAATGGAACAACATAGAGATTGAAAAGAACAGGGTAGTTAAGGGACTCGTTAAAAGTGACTACAGTTTAGTCTACTTCGGCGCAAAAACAAAAGCAAACAAGCTGGCTGCTTTGTTCTGGAGACAAACTAAAAAAAAAACAAACAAAAAACCAACAACAAAAATATCACCAACAAAACAAACCCACAGACACATTTAACCACAAGTGTACCTATTTATCCTTCTGAAATGTCTTAATATGGGGCTAGATGTACTGTTTTATAAATCTGTAATTACCAGTAACTTGTGTTGCAGCGATTATAAAATTGCAGTATATTTATTTGGGAATTAAATGGCATTAATTGGAGAGTGGAGCAGTGAGTACTATTTAATTAACCTAAGGCTATGGGCTTCTATTAAAGATCAGCCATCAGCAGGTAAACCTGTGTTCCAGGAACAGTAGAGCTTAAACATTTAAAGACCGTAAATTATTGATGGCAGCAGACAGTGTTTCTGACAAGCAGTAAACTGGGCGACTGGGTGTTACGAAGTTGGAAAGCATTTGATCTGTGTAGGTGGAAATGTTCAGAATAAAAATAGTCATGGCAAGTTCTTTCCCAGAACTGCAAGACCGTCAGGGAAGGATTCTTGCCAGTTCTCCCACCTCTGCTGGTGTCCATTCTTTGTTCCTCTCTGTACACCTGCATGCCCTGTCCATGCCCTGGTCATCAGTCCTCTGCCCTGGTCAAAGGAAGATGGCATGGAAATAAGGAAGCCAGGCTGAAAAGTTAAGTAGTATCAGCAGAAGCCAGTTGAGGTGGAAGTGAAAATTCACAAATGAAACCTGAGCTTTATCTATTCTCTTTCCTCCCTATTCCAATGGGGATTTTGTTTTTTAATGCAGATTTCTTTCTTCCTCACTGGAATTGTCTTATGTAATTCTAGCTAGTGGTGTAGCTGAACTTAATTTAGTGGAATGAAAAGAAATGTGCCTTTGTTTTCTTAAAAAGAACTAATGTTTGCCATTTCTTATTTATGAACACAATAAACTGGGCTCAACCAGGGAGAGAAGTGGAGGAGAGAGCAGCTGATGCACAGAGAAAAGGACATAATATTTATAACACTGCAAATGAAACATTAAAAATGGGCAAATTAAAGCAATCCCTCAGCAGAAGGGGCATATGTATTGCTGGAAATTCATATGCACATGTTCCCACCTCTTCTATGGAACTGTGCTGAATGCCAAGCTGCTTGGTCATGGGAGGATTTGATTCAAAGCTTATGTTTCAAAAGAACTGTCACATGTGCTCACCCGTGAGTAAAACACGAGGAAACCCTGTAGCTTCTCACCTCTGGAAGCTTTATAATCAGAAGCTGCTGTTTTACACCTGTCTCATGAGGTTGTTTCCATAATAAAAAGACATGATGCTATGTCATTCTACTTTAAAATGTAATGTGGGTCACCCAGAATTTCCAGAATTTATCCAGATCAATGAAAGCACATATCCACGAAACGACTTGCTCAAGAATGTTCATAGCAGGTTACTACCTCCCCCACCACAAAAAGCCCCACAACTCAAGTAAACATCAACTGCAAAATGAATAAGTTGTTTATTCACACAATGGAATATTACTCAGCAATAAAAAGGAGTAAATAGCTGGTACATCAATAAACATGATTCAGTTTTTAACACATTATGCCGACCAAGTGAAGCTAGACGTGTGTCAAATAGAAAACCAATCTGGACTCAGTGCATAGACGTTAAGCCTAAGGATTACTGCAGGTTGGGAGGGGCTATTGCAATAGGGAGAGTGTTTTGACCATAAGATGTACATATGTCTCGAGGGTTTTCTTTTAAGGAGAGGAGTGCACAGGCTAGGAAGAATGAGGTGAGGGACACTGGGGTAAAAAAAAAAACGAAGTAACTGGACAGCAGAGAAAGGAGTATTTTACCCTGAAGCTGGTTTATTTCCTGTGGGCTCAGGCTGAGGTTAACCCTAACTTAATCCTTGGTTAACAAGAATTTTGTTCTGCTTTTCATTTTTTTTTTTTTTTCAGTGGGGACTAGAAAGTCAGTTCATCTACAAAGCAAAGAACAAGAACTTGAAGGGTCTGGATCCAGGGCTGTCCTAGGTAAGCAGAATGAGGGTTAGGGTTAGAGTTAAATCGTAGAGAGAAGGACTGTTTTCCACAGCATGAGAGTCAGGGAAGTCCTTGAATCTTTACTCTTTTCCAGTAGCCTAGGCTCAGCTATAATTCATTCTTGTCACATTAAAGAGTATATTATTATATGATTGTATTTATTCAAAAGTCTACAAAAAGGTGAGACTAAGCGACAGAAAATAGTGACTGCTGGGGGCAGCAGTGGGATGGAGGTGGACTGCAGAGGGGCGCAGGGGATCCACTGAGGACGGCAGAGTGCTCAGAATCTCGACTATGGTGGTCTCACTCCATTCAGGCTGCTTTAACAAAATACCACAGATGGAGTGGCTTATAAACAACACAAATGTATTTCTCACAGCTCTGGAGGCTGGTAGGTCCAAGATCAAGGCACAGTCAGATTCAATGTTCTGGTGAAGGCCGGACTCCTGGTTCAAAAATGGCCTCTTCCTGCCATGTCTACACGTAACGGAAGGGTTGCTGGAATCTCTTCTTATAAGGTCCCTGTTCCCATTTACAGAGTCTCTTCATTATCTGGTCATCTCTCATCTAACAATATCATCACGTTGGGGGTTAGGATTTCAACACAGGATTTGGGGAGGACAAACATTCCGATCATAGCAGTGGTGATGGTGGCATTGCATAGGCATTTCCCCAAATACGAGGAACCATACATTTTAAATGCATATATTTTATTGTAAATAAACTATAATTCAATAAAACTGGTTCTAGAAAATGTTACGTGTTTAGAGGATAGTGGCCATGAGCTATCATAGGAGCCAGGCTGGTGTGGATTTGAACACTGCAAATTCACCATTTGTGAACTGCGAGATAGATATTGTGCAATTGCTTGTCCCCATTAGCATCTTAGATTTCTTAAGCTTTACACACATGCACCTAGTAAGAGCTCAATCATATTAGCCATTATTGCCGCTACAGTCATTACTGTGCATTTCCCTTCTCGTGTGTCTCTTGGGCAATGTGATACAGTGGAGAGAGAATGGGATTTCAAGGCAGAATATTTTGGCTTGAGGTTCCTTAGTCTGTGTCTTCAACTGTAAAACCAAGAAATATAATAATGTCAGCTCGGCTTTACTACCATGTGATTATAAAAATTAAATGTGAACGTGGATGTGAATATGTAGTTTGTAAACTGAAACAATCTCACAAATGAGAATAAGCTAATAAATGGGATCAAGCATGAGCTTTTTCTTTTTGTATGTTTCTAGCTTTTCTGATTTTTCAGAAAGAAGAGGTATTACCATTATAATCAGGGAAATAAAGAAAGTCATTTTCATTTTAGTACAAGATGCTATAGGCTTGGAATAAGTACTTAGGTATTTATTTTTAAAAATGGGCCTGTACGTAGAAGTGATTATAGACTTTATCTTCTAGGGAGCTCGATTTTGAAAATGAAAGGGGGCACTGTCACTAAGTATACTGGACAAAGTCATATAATCTGCAAGTATCTGAGGAAAACTGAGATATTGGTTATCTATTAGTAAGCCAATATTCATTCACAAATGTCTCTTAAAAATAGGTAATGTACCACATGAGGACACTTTTGAAATGTCCAACATCATTGGATTACAACATCAAGAAAATATGGTCTTGTCTTTGGATCCCAGAAATCAGAGTTGCCTTTGTTAATAAATAAGATCTTTTCACTTACCCCAGAGACTTTCCAAAGTCTGAGTTTATGGTCCCGTTTTCGACTTTGGACAAAGTCACTTACTGTTCCCTCAGAAGGTTTCTCTACCTGAGGGAGTAAATTGCTCCTAGGAGCTTTCCTTTCTGTAACTAGATGAGATTCGGGGTCCAAGGGTTCAGAAAGCACTTTATTTGGAAATAAAGAAGTAAGAAAGCCTGGATGATTTAATGCTGTGTTCCTTTAGTTGTTTAAAAAAAATTTCAAGGTTTCGACTTCAGAGTGTTGATTAAAGGATGTTGTTTAAAAAACCTTGAAACTGTTTTTCATTTTGATCATCATCAAAGGACAAAGATCATCAAAGGATGCTAAATTTATGGAAGAATATTTACATGGTCTGAAAATGTCTTCCTATTGATCATTTATTAATTGAAGGGTAAAAATAGTGACTGTTCAGTGGAGATTCCCCCATTTTGTTGCCCCAGTGACCAAAATGAACACCGCTAGTAAATAGCTATAGACATGGTGTACCTCTGATGTGATTCCCCAGAAGGACAAATCACTGCCATCTAGAATTCTAGCCAGGGATGTAGCAGGGGTCTTCAAGAAGTTCATTAAAAATATATTAAGTAATGAGTCTATTTTGGTGCAAAAATTTTGAAATCCAGTCATAGCTTTTTCACAATACATATTTCCCATACTTTTTTTTTTTCCTTTTCTTTTTTAGGTCTTTGCCATAGGGTACATGTGCTGACTGGAGAAAGTGAGACAGATAGAGGGAAAGGGAAATCACCCCCCCCCCCCCCCAAGGGGGATGGCTATGTAGCAATTATTTCTCCTCCATCTTTCTCTCAGGATTTTGGGTACACACACCCAGCATGAATTTTAAGCCACCAGGTCCAGGACTCAAACCACAGGTAGCCATGTAGGAGTCCAGTACCTTAACTATCACGTCACCTGCTGGCCCCTTCCATAAGCATCTTGGAGACTCTTCATACTATCTGAACATAACTATAAGGAAACATCAAAGAGACCCATTTTCAGAAATTCTTTAAAAAATAAATGGCCCACATTCTCCAAAAACATCACTGTCATGACAGAAAAGGTTGAAGAAATATCACAGCTTAAAAAGCCTAGGGACATGACAGGTAAATGTAAATCATGATTCTAAACTGGATCCTATACTAGAGGGAAAAATTCTGCACATGGTCCTTTTTGACAATTGGCAAATTGGGATATGGTCTGTGTTCAGATAAAAGTATTTTGTCAATGTTAAATTTTCTCAATTGATAACTGGTGTTTAAAACAGAATATCTATTCTTGTTCTTAGGAAATACACATTGAGGTTTCAGGAGGTAAAGAGACATAATGTACGAAATCTACTATCCAAAGGTTCAGAGAAAACAGAGAGCAATGATATTCATTTATCTTAGGGTATATTTTCTGTGGTGTCAGACCCTTCTTGCATACCTAAACCCATGGGTGTGCCAGCCTATTATAGTATAAAGTGGCTTAGCATTTGCATATAACCCACACATGTCTTCACATAGACTTTAAGTATTCTTTAGTTGCTTATAATTTCTAATATAATGTAAACACTATGTAAATAGTTTCTATACTTGCTTAGGGTATAATGACAAGAAAAAAAGTCTGCATACATGTAGTACAGACACAACTATCGTAGACCTAAGTACATAGTACTCTTCATCAATAATGGGACATTTTCAATCCAAGTGGAACTTACAGATACAGAGGGTTGATTGTGTGTGTGTATGTGTGTGTGCAAAGTCACTTATTAAGAGATTGAGCGGGAGAGTATGATCGGAGCTGGCCTCAGCAAGCTTGACTACATTAGTAAATTATAACACTAAATGAAAATGCCAAGTTATTGTTACTAGGAAAAGCTATCTATATGATTCTGGAATCATTGTCTCCTCCGAGTCAGTGTCGGTTCCAGGATTAGACCAAGCACTGAAAGATCAGAAAACTTTATATTAAAGCACTTGTTGAGCTGTTAGACATCAAGGTGGCCAAGTAGGATGATGAGCTAAGCTGAAGGTAGAAATCGAATCTTTAGTCTCTTACTGTGGGTAAGAGAAGCAGAAAAGAGACACCAACTCCTTAGTGTTCAATTTTGCCCAGGGAATGGCACCAGGTGGACACGGTGAAGATGGGGACAACAGTGGACTGCTACAGGGTCACAAGGCATGGCTGCTGCTTCTTTATGGACTCAAAGGCTGGTGGAGAGGGGGAGGGAAAAGTTTAGGAGTTGGAAAGTACTTCTTCAAATGGGGCAAAGTTCCTTAGCCAACGTCCCAGAAGAGGAGGTCTTGGAAGCTTCTGAGCTAGGAATGCAGATATGTGATTGAGTAAAGCTGACGTAGGAAGAGGCCTGAATTCTTGACTCCATCTCTCTCCAGTGTCTGCAATGCACTTGCTGGTCACCAAGTCTGATGTGAGGAGGGCATCTTGTCCCATGAGGCCTGCCAGGCAAAGCTGTGCAGTTAATCATCTATGGTCAGACCTGAAAGTCCACACATGGAATTTTGGCCTGGAACTGGATCCTTTACAATTTCTGAGTAAGAAAATCTGAGCAGGGACCAGCAGTTGGTGTAATGATTATGTCGCTGGACTCTCATGTAGTTGACTGTGGTTCGAGTCCCATACTGGGTGGCTTAAATTCATGCTGGGCACGTGTGTGTGTGCCAAAGATCCCGAGAGAATGGAAGAGAAGGGATTGTGGCGTGGCCATACCGCCCCCCCTTCCGGGGGAGGTGATTTCTCATGTTCTGTCTCTCTGTCTCTCTCTGGTGAGTGCACACACGCTTATAGCAAAAATCTCTCTCTCTAAAAAAAATAAAAAGAAATCATAAAGGAGGTGGACAAGATCTAAAGACTACAGCTCAAATATTACTTTCAAGAAAAGGAAGGATGCGACCAGCAGTTAGCATAATGGCTATGTCGCTGGACTCCCATGTAGTTGACCGCGGTTCACGTCCCAGACCCGGTGGCTTAAAACTCACGCCGGGCGCGTGTGCGTGTGTGCCCAAGATCCCGAGAGGAGAACGGAGGAAAAGGGATTGTGGTGTGGCCATCTCCCCTGGGGGGTGATTTCTCGCTTTCTGTCTCTCTGTCTCTCTCTCTCTGTCTGGCGAGTACACGTGCCCTATAGCAAAAACCTCTCCAAAAAGAAAAAAAAAAGAAAAGAAAAGGAAGGATATCCTTGGTAATCATTAAAAGACATTACATAATTACAATATAGGGACGCATGAAGTCCAAATGGCCCTATTGATACTGCTGAGCAGTTTTGGAACCTCAGGCAAGGAACAATTAGGGTTTCCTCATTTGTTATTTGGTGATTTTTATCAGTACTCCTCTTGCAGGACTGTTGAGTAAATCAAAAGAATTGATGCTTAAAAAACCATGAGACTGTTTGGACTTATTCTGAATACTTAATGAACAGTAGCTGCCAGAAAAAATGTACATAGTATACTAGAGGGCTTCAAAAAGCTTGTGGAGAAATGAAATTAAGGTATCAGTTTACTTTGGTGCAAAATTTTGAAATCCATGCCTAGTTTTATTTTTTTAATAAAATACATTCTATGAATTTTTTTGAAGATGCCTCTTACAACAAACTTTCTCTCTACATATATGTGTGGATATCTTAGCATTTTACATATAAATATATACTTACTGCTATTAAGTTTTTATTTATGTATGTATAAAAATGGTATATAAATATAATGATGAAGTATCTGGGTGGTAGAGGTTGGGTGTGAGGTGCAAGTGGAAAAAAAAAACATTTAACAGACAAAAATTGTAGGGTTCTCTATTAAAAATGTGTATTATGTACATCATGATGGGGACTTTGTATAAGATGTGAAATTAATCTGAAAAAATGAAAAAATATAGAAATATAAAAAAGAATAACTTGAGTCAATTATTTAAATGATAGTTTATTTTTGAGCTAATTATAGAGTCACAGGAAGGGGCAAAGATAGTACAGGGAGGGCCCAATGCCCTCACCAGGCGTCCTCCATGGTTAGATCACATGGTGCAGTATCAGGACCAAGCAACTGATACAGGCACCATAGGTGGGTTCAGTTCTAGAGCACTTTTCAATCACAGATCTGTGTGACCCCCCGTGATAGTACAGGACTGTTTCATCACGACACGAATCTGTCTCATGCTACCACTTTATAGCCCTCCCACCTCTTTCCTACCCCTGGCAACCACTAATCTGTGTTCCATCTCTATCATTTTATAACTTTAAGAATGAAATGATATAGATGTGACCTTTTGAGACTGGCTTTTTTCACTCAGTAAAACACCCTTGGAATTCATCCAAATTGTTGCATGTATCAATTATTCATTCCTTTTCATTACTGAGTAATACTCTGTGGCATGAATGTGTTATTTTCTAAGCATTCACTCTGGAGGGATATTTTGGTTGTTTCCAGTTTGGGTCTGTTACTCTTAAAGCTGCTGTGAACATCTGTGTACACATTTGTGGGACATAATTCTCTTTTCTCTGGAATAAATGCCCAGGTGTGGAAAAAAAAATAATGGCGAAGTATACGTGAAGCATATCTGTGGTCAGAGTAGAAAACAATCTCTCTTGCCTGAGAGACAGAGGTCTTTTGAAATTATACATTGAAAACTGACTTTGTTAAACAGTGCATGTCGGCTGCTTTTTCTTCCCGGAAGATAAACTCATCAAGGAAGGTAGAAGCCCGTGTTAACTTACCAGAGTCAGAAACTGACACTTTCTTAAAGGCAGGAAGAAATAAACAGAAGGTTATCACAGAATAAATGGAAGGTTATCATAGAATAAATAGCTGATATTGTGTGTGTATGTGTGTGTGTGCATGAATGTGAGTCATGAGCAGATGTGCATATATGCTCACACACAGACACACATGGGGGAATCCTGAGCCATGTCATCTGGTGAGCAATGAAGCAAGCACCTTGTTCCACCCACTGCAGCTGGGCTGGGCGTGGGCTGCAGCTTTCCCCTTTGCCAGGCTTCTCCTCTTCCCTTCAATATTTTCTCTGCCTTTTAAATATTCTTTCCATACTTTCTTTTCTGTCTCTGACCCTTTTTACATTTACTTCTTGCCTTTGTGATAAGTACATTTATTCATTTGACAATCAAAATGAAAATAAGAAGCAAATTAGTTTGCAACCTAAAACTTCTTTACTGCTAGAAACATCTGCCTTTGTTCAAATACAGCCAAAAATTTGGTTCATATGAAAGATAGGACTTGGAAAAATGCATTTCGAATTCACCTATTGCTGGAGACTTGAGTCTCCACAGCAATGCACTCCTGAAAATAGAAGGAAGCATAGCAGGAGGCAGGAGGCCGCTGCTCTCCACTGGAGGGAATTCTGGCATACTTGCAGGGGGCCTCCATTAGGGATTTCCCACAGCCCGGCCATGGAAGGCTGAAATGCCTTCCTCCAACGAGGTCCAACCGGACTGTGGTTGGCCCCCAGGAGTTTGTGCTGATCTGCATTGGTGCAGCAGCAGATTCTGAGCACAGAGAGAGGTTTCCACTTTTGATAAAGTTAGGGAGAACTTAGTCATGAAGAATAAGAAAGGGCACTTATTACAAGCTGATAACAAAAATGGGAGATCTTGTTGTTTTGTAGAAAATATTTGCAAATCTTAGTTTTTTTTTGTTTTTTTTTTTTTGCTATAGTACACGTGCACTCGCCAGAGAGACAGAGAAACAGAAAGCGAGACATCACCCCCCAAGGGGGATGGCCACGCTGCAATCCCTTCTCCTCCACTCTCCTCTCAGGATCTTGGGCATGCATGCACATGTGCCCCGCGTGAGTTTAAGCCACCTGATCCGGGACTCGAACTGTGGTCGACTACAAGGGAGTCCAGTGATATAGCCATTACACTAACTGCTGGTCCCAGCAAATCTTAACATTAAAGTGTTTTATGACTGCTGTAAAATACTGAAAGGATGCAACCACATGCAGTTGTGTTTGGTTTTTCTTCATGACAAGGACACTGTAAGTGCACTTAAGCATCATTAAATCTGTGGATTTCCTTGGAGAAAACTTTCCACATGCTAATTTATAAAACCATAGATACGGATATGGAAGAGAGAAAGGAAGGAGACTTAAAAGGGACACGTTAAATTCCAGTAACTCATTTTGTGCATAGAAGAGAATGGATTCTTCTTATTTTTTTCTTCCATTATTATTATTACTCTTTTTATTATGCTAAAACATTGATTACAAAGAGGCACATTTGATGCAATTTGCTATAGCATGGAAAATAAAAATCTTCTAAATAACTTTCTTCCTGTTTATTCATGACTAAAAAGCTAATTTTGGAGTTGACCGAATTTGACATTTAATTCAAAATGATAAGTTGGGTGTCCATGATTCTTGTCATCCAAGTGTAATGCCCATTATTCACAGCAGTGCACATGGAAACCTGTTATTCTGCAGAATGTAAAGTATATGGCAAATGTTGTCATATGAATATCATTTCATGTCTAGGATTGTCAAAAGCAGTTATATTAACCTCAAATACATATGTTTTGGAATGTGTGTGAGGCATAGCAGCTATAATTTTCTTACAAGTGCTTGGTTTTTCTTCCATTGCCTTTCCTAAATTGTGCTTGAGTCCTGATCATAATTTTTGGATTTTTTTCTGGGTGTCTTTCCTGAAATGGCTGCTCTTTTCCTCACATATTTACTATGTACACAGTAGCCCATCAATTAGTACTCGAATGCATGACTGAAGCAGGACTCTCCAACTCCCTGCTTGCTAGGTGACTATGTGGCAGGAGCCCAATTACTCTGAGCCAGGAGTTAGGAAGACATCCTGTATCTCTGGCTACTCATACCAAGCCCCTCTGTGCCTAATATGAGTAACAGCTGAGTTTACTGGGGGGCACTGGGCCTGGTTTGTACAGGAAGATCAAGTTTGAATTTCTAATCTGAATAGCTGGGCTGAACATCACCATGGCGACTCTGTATAAAGCTCTTTACATTTTTATCTTATTTAATACTAAAAAACCCTGTGTGGTAGTTTCCCTTAAAAGGTGACTTCAGACAAGTTAATAAGCAAGAACCAGGAAATGCACAAGGCTAGAAGGATAGCAAAAGTCTGGGCAAGTAGGCAGAAGAGGAGGGTGCAAATCTGGAGTATCCGGGTTCATGAGGCAAGAATCAGAGAGCCATCAGGAAGATGGTATGAGTGAAGAGGGGACTGCAGCAGGCTCTGATTCCAGGGCTGGGATGGCCGTGTGAATCCTAGGAGGGGTAGGAGTGTATTTGTCTGATACAAGTGCATGAAGGCACTTCAAAGAGTGTGGGGGAAAATGGAATTAAAGTATAAGTTTATTTTGGTGCCAAAAAACATTGAAATCTATAGATAGGGTTTTTTTTTTTCATAATACATATTTTTCATGAATTTTTTGAAGGCCTCCTCCTCTAGGTGGAGACTTCATCAGCTGATAGGCTCCCTGAGGGGCTGCTAGGATTCCCAAGGTTGTGCACACACTCTCAGGGTCTGGAGAGAATAGAATTTCACAGATTTTCTCTGCAACTTGGGCAGTTATGTTATCAATGCTGTTTGACAATGGTTACCTAAATCCTTGCTGGTCAACATATGGTATTTCTAAATGCTATATGTCTGGGTAAGTGTTTTTTATTTCTGAATTGTTCAGTGGAGGAACATTTGCAGTATGACACTACCATTCTTATGGCCATCTGGATGGCATAACTAAATTGTGACATTATCTCAACCCAGCCTTAAAGTCCTCAATATGAAATTCTGAGCAGCCGGTCCTGTTGGTTGTAATTAAGCCCCACTTGCATCCTCCCAGTTTATAGAATGTAATAACAAGGTTCTAATAGCTAGATATTGGGCTTTCTGAAATGTTGGATTACAATGGCTTCTTAAATTATAGCATTTCTTTCTCTTTTTTTATAGAGGTTTGTTGTTGTTGTTGCTATAAGGCACGTGTGCTCACTGGAGAGACAGACAGAGACAGAAAGTGAGAAATCAACCCCCAGGAGGGATGCACACACCGCAATCCCTTCTCCATTCCCCTCTCTGCATTTTGGGTACACATGCACATGCACCCAACATGAGTTTTAAGCCTCCAGATCCAGGACTCAAACTGCAGTCAACTATGTAGGAGTCCAGCAATGTAACCATTACACTGTCTACTGGCCCTGGATTATAGCATTTCAACAATAAGTTGTCCCTACATATTTTATCATTTATTTATATGGGCATAGTGTGCTGTATCCTACCATACCATTATTGCTGATTGTACTTTTATGAGAACAGCCTTCTCTCCAAGAGCAATTCTTGTTTTGTGTGTAGGAAAGGTCACTGAGGCAGCTGTGTGTGTGCAGGGTGCCAGTCAGGACATTGCCACTTTGCCTTAGCTGGTGTGGGTGGGGTGGCTCTCCTCACCTGTATGCTTTCTTCTGTGTTGTCCTGTGAGATCTGGAAGGTTCTTCTGCTCTCAGTGCTTTCATCCTTGCTTCCAAGCAGAGAAGACTGAGAGTAAAACTGTAACACTGCTATAATAACAGCCCTTCTCTGCTACTCATTTTGCTAAAAGCAGCTTCCCAGCAACTTTTCTAGGTAGGGAGTAGCAGCATCTTCATCTCTTACATCTTCATGTAAGAGATGGAGAAATTGAGGCTAAGAGAGGTTAAAGACATTGTTTAGAGTTACACAGTAGGTGGCAGAGGCAAGATTAGAACCAGGTTCATCTGATGCCAATGTCTATGATTTGTTCTATAGTCTTAAACCCGGGTTGTTTGGGAAAACTCATCTTTGGCTCAGAGAGGAAACTAGATTAGGGCATAATTCATGGGACCAGTGTATTAGGAAACTTGTTCTCAAAATCAGTCTTCCTGGGTTCCCCAGAAGCAGAGTGGCCTGAGGATGGTCCAAGGTATCAACAGGGGCTGAATTAGCACATGACAGACCTCACCAGAGCAAGAGGTGGTGGATGGCACAAGCTTTGTGAGAGATGTGTGGAGAGCAATAGAAACTCAGCTCTGGGGGGTCTTAGGTCTTCCTGGGGCACCCTCACCTTGCTATTGTTTATGGCAGAGGAACAGGTTTTGGTTTGTTTTAGGAGGAGAGGGACTGAAGGAACACAGGATATTGAGAATTGGGTTGAATTTTGGAGTTCAGGAGGTTAACAAAATCTGAATTCAAGTAAATTCTCCTCTTCTCCTTTCTCAAAATACTGTTATATGTGTGTGCTGTGTGTTAAAAAATCAATATAAGGTTACCTGAATTAATATTCATAACAAAAATGAAGGTCTGAGAGGCTCTACTGGCCTGGGCTCCCCCTTTTATATTATTGACAGCAATTTAGCACTTTCAGAGAAATGATTAGATTTTAATGTCCTTTCCCATTTCTATCTAAATAGGAATAAATGTCATTTTCCTCTGGTTGTAAATTTAGCTTTTAGCAACTGTATACCGACAATGCCTGAGATCCAAAATGCTGTGTGACCACCGCCTCATCCAGGTGAATGAATATTAATGAGACGTAGTCATTGGTGCAAATACCACTGGCTTCTTGCAGAATTACAAGAATGATAAGCTTGGATTGAAAAAAACATTTACTCCAAAAGTTATCGAAGAGATTATCGGGAGCATTTATAAAAGTTTATCCATTTATTTCTTCTGAGGAAGAGAGAGAAATAGGAACCCTAACAGTGCCTTGATGCCACAATCCTCGCTTTTAATCTCAGCCCTCTGAGGTCATGAATACCCACATACACAAGCTCATGATCACAGAGGTCTTGAGACTTGAACCTAGGACCTTTTCATGTGGGCCCAGTTATGTTACCACTGCACCACTGCCTAGCGTGTTAGAAGCATTCAGTGAACTGGTTGTGTGTCAGAGACCCCTAACGCTAATTTTGCCCTTAGAAATGCATGTGGGGAATTCCTGAGGGAGACTGGATCTTTACAGCATGAGCTGTCCATTTTCCTTGCTTTGTGCTTTGCAATAAAGCTGTACTTTTCAAAAAAAAAAAAAGACAAAAAAGGAAACATTCTTTATTTTATTTTGTGTGTTTGGATGTGTTGACAGATAAAGTTTGTGTACCTGCCGTCTCTCCGCATTTGATAGCAATTAGTGTCTGTTACCTGGGATGTTTTCTTGGTCTGGTGACAAATGGTTGGAGTGTCCATGGGACTTGCAAAGCTCTAAAAACCAAGCAACTGTTAAACTATCTTAAGTCTGTATTGTCTCTGAGGTTTGAAGTAGCCTTTCAAAAGGATCTGGGCTGGGAATGTGTCCTATCCTTCTTCAACCAGTTGTTGTGCCCAGAAATGCCTGCTAATACCTGCATATTGGTCCATGTGTCAATGGTGCTGGCCAAAACTGAGGGATGACATGCTTTTATGGGGCTAAGCCTGATTTTTTTTTTTCTTATTTGCCAAAGGTATGGAGCTTACCAGTGGGAGTAGAAAGCACAAACCTGGGGGAACAGGGTCATACTGATATCTCTTTTCTTCCACTTCTCCATTCTGTCAGGATTGGGGGCATGGATGCACATGCACCCAGTGTGATTTTCAAACTGCTGGAGCTGTGACTTGAACTGTGGTTGGTTGTGTGGGATCTAGATCCCTATGCATGGCATTCAACCACTACACTGCAAAGTCAGTCCTAAACCTATTTTTCAGCCTAATTTTTTTTAAACAGTTCGACTCTTAACAAACATGGGGATGTTTTTATGCTTCCTCTTTGTTATCTACATCAAACAGCTTCACAGGATATTCACATGTGGCTACGTTAATCTCAGCTCTTCCTTGAAAGGTTTTCTTTTGGAAGGATATTGGGGCCTTCTTACACTGTTAGGTACTGTATGAAGATGGTTTTTCTCATGAGTGGCGGTCTTCTTCAAATAGGAGATGTTCTGATTCTGTTTCTGTCTTCCTTGGTGCTAAGGTGTTCAACCTGGTCACATCATTCCATATCTTCCTTCACGGAGCCCTCTCTGTGCTATGGGGTTCTGTGGCATTGAAGAAACACTCAGAATCTTCTTGTTGAGCATTTGTGAAACATTACATGCTTTTATGTAATAGAGTGTATAAATTATTTTCTAGAGAAAGGACTCATATATATCAGAGTCCCGTAAGTACAATAGTGACACTTTGCTGTTTACAGCAGTTCCCCAAAGAAAGAGGAAAATACTCAATAATTGTGGAGCATAGATGAGGGAGCTTGGGAACCACAATGGAAATTGACCAGGGATCTCCTGGTTCACCATGTCAACCTGCATATTGGTCCATGTGTCAAGAAGCCTGGGTTGAGAAGGAATTAAGCAGCCTTGGGTTTTACTAGGGAACACTGCTATGTGAGAGGAAATGAAGAGAAATGGAGAGGGGCAGGCTGGGAAAGCCAACAAGCCATGATACAAATTTGGTCCTGTGGGAGGGAGAGGGAGACCAGACTGCAGTGCTGCAATCTCTACAAGGTTGTTTCTTTCTTTATTTTTTCTTAAGAGATTTTTTTTTTTTTTTTTGCTATAGGGTACATGCACTCTCTGAAGAGACAGAGAGATAGAAAGTAAGAAATCATCCCCCAGGGGGATGAAAACATTGCAATATCTTCTCCTTCATTCTCCTTTTGGGATCTTGAGCATGCATGCACACATACCCAGAGTGAGTTTTAAATTACCAGGTCCAGGACTCGAACTATGGTCGACCATATGGGGGTCCAGCAATGTAACCCTTACACCATCTGTTGGTCCCGTCTACGTTTCATGAAACTGTGTAAAGCCCCTTTGTTTATCTCAGTGACCTGCCACACTTGGCCACTGGTAGGAATAGCCCAAAGGAAGTGGAGCCTCATGAAAACATAGTGAAGATGGCTTTGGAAGGGTGGCATCTGGAGTCCTCATTTGATCACATTCCCTGTGGTTGAAGCTCTGCAAGGCACATCCCAGTGACTGCCACAGTCCACTTCTTGAGAATGTTCTTTCATTAAATACCTGTTTTGTGTCAGACACTGGCTACACCGTGGAGTCCCAGAGGGCTTTCAGGGGGAGCTAAGAGGGAGACTATGCATGTCGCAGTGCAGAGGGGCCTCCTTGCTGCTTCTTCCACAGGCCAGCATTTCACAGGCTTCTTGGCCAGAAAGCAGCAGAGCCTATGCTAGAGCCCAGACACACCGGTAATGAAGCCCTGACATTTTCATGTCCTCTGCTCCACTGCATCTTGGTCAGGATGACAGGTCCTGTACACACAATCCTATGATAGATTTTTTTTTTTTTTTGGAGAGATTTTTGCTATAGGGCACGTGCGCTCGCCAGACAGACAGAGAGAGACAGAGAGACAGAAAGCGAGAAATCACCCCCCAGGGGGGGATGGTCACACCGCAATCCCTTCTCCTCCATTCTCCTCTTGGGATCTTGGGCACGCACGCACACACGCCCAGCATGAGTTTTAAGCCACTGGGTCCGGGATGCGAACCGCGGTCGACTACGTGGGAATCCAGCGACATAGCACACCATCTGTTGGTCCCGTCTACGTTTCATGAAACTGTGTAAAGCCCCTTTGTTTATCTCAGTGACCTGCCACACTTGGCCACTGGTAGGAATAGCCCAAAGGAAGTGGAGCCTCATGAAAACATAGTGAAGATGGCTTTGGAAGGGTGGCATCTGGAGTCCTCATTTGATCACATTCCCTGTGGTTGAAGCTCTGCAAGGCACATCCCAGTGACTGCCACAGTCCACTTCTTGAGAATGTTCTTTCATTAAATACCTGTTTTGTGTCAGACACTGGCTACACCGTGGAGTCCCAGAGGGCTTTCAGGGGGAGCTAAGAGGGAGACTATGCATGTCGCAGTGCAGAGGGGCCTCCTTGCTGCTTCTTCCACAGGCCAGCATTTCACAGGCTTCTTGGCCAGAAAGCAGCAGAGCCTATGCTAGAGCCCAGACACACCGGTAATGAAGCCCTGACATTTTCATGTCCTCTGCTCCACTGCATCTTGGTCAGGATGACAGGTCCTGTACACACAATCCTATGATAGATTTTTTTTTTTTTTGGAGAGATTTTTGCTATAGGGCACGTGCGCTCGCCAGACAGACAGAGAGAGACAGAGAGACAGAAAGCGAGAAATCACCCCCCAGGGGGGGATGGTCACACCGCAATCCCTTCTCCTCCATTCTCCTCTTGGGATCTTGGGCACGCACGCACACACGCCCAGCATGAGTTTTAAGCCACTGGGTCCGGGATGCGAACCGCGGTCGACTACGTGGGAATCCAGCGACATAGCCATTACGCTAACTGCTGGTTCCCCCTATGATAGATTTTAATCTATGAATTAAGCACAGCAAGAGGTCAACAATAACTAATAATATAATAGAGTAATTACGGCAATATACTATAATAAAAGTTAAATGAATCTGGTCTTTCATTCTTGGATATATTTTTTCAAGCCATGGGTAACTGAAACTATGAAAATGAAGCTGCAGATGAAGGGGATATGTTGTAATTCTCATTATTAACTATTATGGCTATTCTGAGTGTGATAATACAAGTGATCTCTTACCACGATGCTCAAAAGGTGTCAGCTGTTGCCATTTTTTTCAAGTTAAAAGTCATTACACTTTGGCAGTTTTATATGGCTCAACCAAATGATTGGACAAAGCCTTTTGGTTTGGAAATGTCCTTTCCCTCTGTGGGGTACTTGCCTGCCTGGTGGAGCTTCCCTTGCCTTCCTGCCAGGACTCAGCACATCTTCTTCCCAAGCCCTATGACATCAAATGTTCATGAGGGTGCAGAGCCACTGGAACTCTCCTGTGCAGCTGATGGTAGTGTAAAGTGACACATACACTTTGGAAAACTCTTTGAGAGCTTTTTATAAAATTAGCAATACACCTTCCCAATCACCTAGCCATTCAATTGTAAGACATAGCCCACGATGAGTGAAAATGTTTATCCATTAAAAATAAAAATGTTGTATAAGAATATGTATAGGATATTATTTATTCTATTACAAACTGAAAGTAATCCATGTGTTCTTTGAGAGGAAAATGAATGAACATATCATGGCTTATAGATAAGTGAGTACCACTGATCCAGACAATAGCATGAATGAATCTATTGTAAGAGACTGGGTTGAGCGTGAGGAATCTACAAAGAGCACACACAGTATATATCGATTTAGGTGATGTTAAAGAGCAGGCAAACCTGATTTATACTGGGAGGAGTCAGAACCGTAGGTGCTCATGGGAGTGGGGACTAACTAGAGCATTCTGAAATAATGGAAGGCTCTCCATCTTGATGATGTTGATTGAGGTGGGGCCATGTGTCAACATGTATCTTTCAAAATTCACCAAATTCTACACTTCAGATTGCATTCATTTGCATATTTTATTCAAATTGAAAAATAGTATGGGGAATAGGAAGTGAGAAACTAGAGACAAGAAGAATAGTTGGTACCTTCACGTAGATTTACTTGTAGAAGAAAAGAGAAATGGAGTGATAGCTAGGGGGGAGATGATGCCTGGAGTTTGTTTGTTTTTACACAGTGGAGGACGTAACAGCATGTATGTAAACTAATTAGAAAAGTTATCAAGAGAGGAAAAATGAATGGCTCATCAGAAAGTGGACAACTTACAGGAGTGGTATCTTTGAGTAGGTAGGATGAAACAAATCTGGAGTACAGACAGGATGTTGGTTTACAATGGAGTTGGGGCAGTTCACCTGCAACAAGAGAGAAGGCACTGTCAATGAGCATGGAGGCAAGATTAGTATCTGAGAATTTAAAATGAGGCCAACCTGCCATGTTGAAGTTCCTTTCATTTCATGTGGCTCTGTCAGGGTAGTTGGGCAATGAACATAGATCTGGATTTTAATCAAGTTTTGGTTTTGCCAAGTGAGTAAAACAAAGTGAGAGAGAGAGAGACAGGAGAATCAAGGAGTTGTCATCCTGGTTGATCTGGTCTATCAGTTGGATAAAAAATCAGTGAGAACAAGAGGATGGTGAAGAACAGGAAAAGTAGGACTAATAGACACTGGAGGGGGGGTGAAAAGCTATAGGAGTTGAGCTAGTGGAAGAAAGGCTGGGAAATGTGAGGCAGTGCTATGAGAGTGAGATGGTGGAGACCAAACAAAATAAAATTACTGGGGATGACAGAGTCTAGGAACAGGAAGGTTGAGGAAGAGTGAGGGTAAGATATTTATAAGAGAGGTCAAGAAGTGGAGGAGACAGATACTGGAAGATTTATCTCCATGGATACTGAAACCTTGAGTAAGCATATATTCCTTTGGGCTGATGAGAATGCTGGTATGCTGGGGAATAGTTCTCTGAGAACAATGGCAGTGAACTTGGACCAGTCAATCATGGTGACAGCAGGATAGGTAAGTGGATAGTCGGATGAGATAAAACTCAGAGCTCAATGTTTTACTGGAGGAGAAAGGAAGGCCTTTCAGTAGGGAGTAAGCAACCATCTCAAATTCTGTGGAAAGATTGCACTCACCTCCAGGCCAGAAAGTGTGAAAAAAGGGTCCAGGAGAGAACATGCCATCAGCAAAGTTGTTAGGAGAATATAAAGAGGAGAATGACCTGCATGTATTGATCTGGAAAAGTGTTTGAGACTTACTGCTAAATGGGGAAAAAAGTTGCAAAATATCTGTGAGTGTAAACTCTTTGATCAATAATAAATGTGTAGAAAATGAATGTTATATTCTCAAAACTATGACTGTAGTTACCTCTGCATGGTAGCACTGAGGACAACTTTCATGTCCTATTTTCTTATTTTGCAATATCTAAAAAATGTGAGTGCCAATTCTGGATCACGGTTCTTGGATTTGATTCTTACATCTGCCATCTGTGGCTGTAACCAAAACCTGACTCTTAGCCTCAGTTTTTCCACCTATAAATAAAAGAAGTCACATTAAGACACATAGAGGTAGTCTGAAATAATAGTTGTTATTGTGATTGCATTTTACGTAACAGGCATTGTTTTCATATTCAGAAAAATTTCACATGGGGATTTATTTTTAAAGAAAATTAGTTAAGACACAAACCTGGAAAGATGGTCATACCCACTTCTGCACAGAAATGGCTGAAATTAAGAATAAATGGGATGATCAGTATTGGTGGAGAACCAAGTGATTTTGGGGGATATTAATTGATTTGAATCTAAAGTCAATGAAAGAATTATTTTCAGTTCACATGGGACTGGCAATCTATTGATAGTTGTTTTCCAAGATGGTGTTTTATTCTGCCTTCTGTAAGTTCCTGGTGTCTCTTGTGTGCTGTAATTTATATCTTGTGCTGTGGAAGGCAGGTGCTCTTAGCTTCTCCTGCCTGTTGATAGGCTAGGTGTGTGACAGGGTCTTGGAGAGAAGACAAGTAAAAGAGGTGAGAATTGCTATTGCGGCAGTTTGTCATAAAATTTCACCTAGTTGAAGATGGGTCAGGAGAAGGCATCTTTGAGATAAAACTGAAGACTGAGTGAGGTAGCCAGTGGTGCAAACCAAGTTACACCAAGCTTGTACCCAGCTCCGTACATAACACCACAAGATGCTTTGGTTTGTAGCTCCACTCCTTACTTCCTGTGACTCAGAGAGGAATTCCTTTCTATCGTGTATCTCAAACCAGTGGGAAAGGTACCTTACTCTATGGAGAGTTGGGGCCAATTCTATTTGTGAAGAGTTGGAGGCAATTGTATTTGTGGAATGAGTTTTGGACACTAGAGAACTCTTCATTTTGAGGCATTGAACCAGTTTGTAATCTGAGATATAGGTAGGGTCTTTCTCTCTCTTTCTCTGTGTGTTTCTCTCTCCTTTTTCCCCACAGAAAATGACCTGTAATCACAGTGCTTGCCTTTGAATCATGTGAACTAGGAGAACACATGTGAAAACATATGTGAAGTCCTTTTTATTGAGAGATTTTTGCTATAGCGTGTGACTCTGGTATATGCAACAGTGAGTACTTTGATGTCTGTCTTAGTAACCCCCTTATGAGTACAAGGACTGTGAGTATTTGAACTGGTACAAGGGGCAGTACACCTCGCTTGCATATTTTGGATAAAAATTTTCATCACCTTTCCTGACTTTAACTTAGGAATCACTTTTCTTGAGCCCTTTATGACACTAAATTTATTTCCTCACCTTTTTTCAGCTAGAACAATTTTGGGCACACATATAATGTCCCTTTCATCTAAACTTGGAAGACAGAAGCCATTAATTAGAAGGAATGAGATTTCCTTCCTAAGTAAACTTCCAACCCAGGGCATATTGAAATGTTTGCTTACCTCTAATTCTTAAAAACAAAACAAAACAAAATATAAAAAAAACAAACTTAGATCACACAGGGCCAATAAAAGCTTATTTTTCCTCACAGACATGGGTTTTCTTTGGAGAAGTTTAGATCTGCCCTTTGTATTAACTGAAACTATTGTTATAGGAAATATATCAAAAATACTTTATTTTTTAGATTCTATTATTAATATTAGGCCACTTTAGACCAATCAGTTATCTATTTGTAAAGTTCAAGGTCTTTTTATAAAAATTTTCCCCTCCTTCTTCCACTTTCTTTTCCCTTTCTTCCTCCCTCCTTTTCCTCCTGCCTTCTTCTATATTTCCTTTTTATAGTTAGAAATATGTTTCAGAATTATTAGACAGCTCCAGGACCTTCTTTGTGAATGATCATTTTACATGGGAGTATTGCCTGTCAAAGATTTTGCTACTTAGGTGCAGAAATAGATGCATGCAGTGTTATTCTATAAACTTACAATTAAATCAGCACTCTGGCTTCCTAATCTGATATCCCTACCTTCATTTTTTCCTCCCTGTAAGTGGCCAAGCAGGTAGAAGTATTAAACATTCTAGATGACCAGTTTCATGAAAATCTCAAAACCCCTTGCAGAGGAATAGTTATTGCATAAAGAATAAAATGCGAAGTCTTACTTTCCATCTGGAATAGCAAAGAGCTGACTTCCGTGCTCCTGTTCAATCTTCTGTTCCAGAGCTGCTTTGTCCTGAAGCAAGGATGGGATCCATGTTGTCCTCAACTACCAAATACATTTCTAACTTCAAACATTGGCTCATAATTTTCTGTCTCCTGGAACACCTTTTCTCTTTGTCTTGCACAAATTCTACTCACCCCAGGTTTGACTCCTGATCAGTGCTCCTTTTATTTTTTTTCTAGAAAGCCCTTAATAGCTCTAGTTCCCACCAATTTTCGTGTTCCCGAAACTCCTTCAGTGCTTAGTACTTAAAGCACCTCAGCTATGGGAATGCAAAAACACCCACATTCACCCATATTACTGTCTACATTGGCCTCAGCTGTCTTCAGTATCCCACTGTCTTCGCTACGATGCCAGGAAACTCCTGCCCAAGAGTTTAAACATTACAAATAAATTTACTTGCTGAAGGTTTGGAAATTTTCTGAAAAAAAAAAATTTAAGTTAACATCAAACTGCTAGAAATTTTAGATAGCATCAAACAATTGTTTACTACTGAGCCTTTATAAAATCTCAGTGTGTCTTTATGTGTGACTTTATGTGTCCACCAGCCCTGAACTATGATATGATGGTAGTTCCCCCAGTCTTAAACTGAAATCACAGCTTTTCGTGAAAGGTCTACCTTAAACCAAACACAAAACTCATATATGTCCCTAACTTTTCCCTCTGTCTTCAGAGGCACTGCTCAGATTGTCAAAAATATAGTTTCCCTTACTGTGATGGTAAATAATAAACTCAGCTCTGTCTTCCCAGCCAGTGTTTTTGGTGCTGTTTGGGGAATCAGGATTAAACAAGTGCAATATAAACCCCTTTCCTATGGTCCGCTCCCATAAACAAGATGCACCTGGGGTCCAAAATTTGTTTTGGATGTTGAGTTGGATGAGAATATACATACATGTACACCCCCCAAAGGATAGGAAGAGGTTTATTTCTTACTTAGTGAAACTTTCTGGGCAGCCTCCAGAGCAGGTCTGACAGAGACTTGAGAGAGCGGGGAGAAAAGACTGGCTTGACTTTTCAGGGTAGTTAGTGGAGTAGGGTTTGTAAGAGGGGTTCTGTACGCAGAGCAGTGGGAATACACTAAAGTATTCAAAAATTCACATAAATTGTGTATTATAAAAAAACCTGGATTTCATAGTTTTTGCACCAAAATGATTTCATACTCTATTTTTTTTTTCCTGCAAACTTTTTGAAGTCTCCTTGCACATGGGCTGGAGCTTGCACAGTTTGAAGCATCTACTGGTCCTAAAGGAGGGGCACTTGGGTTTCTTACTTTGCCTAGATGTTGGGAAAGGAGTAAAGGGAGGGATGGGGTCTCAGAGCTGCAGTCAGTTAAACACCAGAAATGGTCAGACTGTGTGATACTTCTACTCATCCCTCCCACTTTCCCTGCCTCCTTTCCTTTAGCATCTCAAGAATCCCACAGATACTCTATCCACGCATACAAAGCATACTGGGGGAATACAGGAATGAAAAGTTGTTATAATCAATGTTTGTAAGAATTTAATAGAAGTACTAGTCTTTGTGATAGTCCCTCTTTATCTGAGGTTTTGCTTTCCAAGGTTTCATTTACCTTTAGTACAGTATGGCAGGTAGTGTGGTGGTTAAGGCACAGGATCCCACATGACCAACTCCACAGTTCAAGTCCCAGACCCAGTAAGCCAAAAAACATGTTGTGTTTGTGTATGTGCATGCCCAAAATCCTGAGAGGAGAATGGAGGAGAAGAGATTGCAGTATGGTCATTTCCCCAAAGGTAACTTCTCACTTTCCCTCTCTCTGGCTAGTGCACAGATCCTTTGGCAAAAAGATCTAGGAAAAGAAAAGATATTTTGAGATTATACCACATTCACATAATTTTTATTATATTGCTATAGATGTTCTATTTATTATTATTATTTTTATTATCTCTTCTGTGCCTAATTTATAACTTAAACTTTATGTTAGATATATTTGTATAGGAAAAACATACTGTATGTAGGGTTTGGGACTATCCATGGTTCCAGACATCCACTGGGATCTTAAGACATAGCCTATACAGATAAGAAGGGGGCTATGGAGAATGCTATCATACTAATTTATTTTTTTTAGAGGTTTTTGCTATAGGGAGCATGCGCTTGCCAGACAGAGAGAGACAGAGAGACAGAAAGCGAGAAATCATCCCCCAGGGGGGATGGCCAACCGCAATCCCTTCTCTTCCTTTCTCCTCTCGGGATCTTCAGCACGCACACACACACACGCCTGGTGTGAGTTTTAAAACACCGGGTCCGAGATGCAAACTGCGGTCAACTGCGAGGGAGTCCAGCGACATAGCCATTATGCTAACTGCTGGTCCCACACTAATTTTTTTTTTTTTTTTGGAGAGATTTTCGCTATAGGGCGCGTGCGCTCGCCAGCCAGACAGAGAGAGACATAGAGACAGAAAGCGAGAAATCATCCCCCAGGGGGGATGGTCACACCGCAATCCCTTCTCCCCCATTCTCCTCTCGGGATCTTGGGCACGCACGCACACGCGCCCGGCGTGAGTTTTAAGCCACCAGGTCCGGTACGCGAACCGCGGTCGACTACGTGGGAATTCAGTGACATAGCCATTACGCTAACTGCTGGTTCCCGATCCCACACTAATTTTTTAAAAAAGTTTGCCATAGGGCATGCACACTGATCAAAGAGAGACAGAGAAAGAGAAAGAGAGGGAAAGTGAGAGCATCCTCCAGGGAGAATGTCTATGTCCCAGTCCCTTCCCTTCCATTCTCCTCTTGGGATTTTAGGCATGCACACACATGTACCCAGTGTATTTTTCAATCTGTTGTGTCTGTAATTCAAGCCATGAAGTTGGTCATGTAGGATCCAGCTAACTGTAACTACCTTGCCACTATCTGGCTCTGTAAGTACTGCATTTAAAAGCAGGACACTAAACTGTAATGTGATGGACAAATCCTAAGTGACTCCCATGGACCTGCCTTCTGGTCTCTATGCCCTTACACAATTCCTAACTTGAGTATGAGCAGGACTTAAAATTTCTTCTAGCCAATAGCAAAGATCAAGGTATTCTGCAGATGTAATTAAGATCCTGAATCAGTTATGTTTTTATTGAAGAAAAGGTGATCACTGCAGGCTTGGCTTAATCAGTGAAAACTTAAAAGAAGGGGCCAGGACTTTCTTGAAAGACAGAGAGAGATAATCCCTTTGCTGATTTTGAAGAATTGAGGTGCCTTGTGGTGTGTCTATGGGGAAAGTCCTGGAGCAGGAAACTGTCCAGGCCTCCAGGAGCTGAGATTTAACTCTGCTGACATTTAGGGAAAAAGGAAAAATAGGGAGCTCAGTCATATAACCTCAAAGAGATAAAATATGTCAACAATCTGGGTGAGGAAGGGGATCGTAGCATGACCAGACCTTGTGGAGAGTACTCATCTCTCTCTCTTCCACCTTCTTCTCATGCATGCACATGTGCTCTTTTATGAATAAAGAAAAAATATTTTTAAAATAAAGGAATGAATGAGCGACTGGTGGCCTCATGGTTAAGTTAGCTGGATCACACATAGTTGACTGTGCAGTGCTAGTCCTGGCAGATTGAAAATCATGTCAGGAGTGTGCGCGTGCATGCCCAAAATCTTGAAAGCAGAAATGGAGAAGGGGTTGCATTGTGGCTGGCTTCCATGGGAGGAGGTGCTTTCTCACTTTCTTTTTCTATTCTCTTTTCCTCTCTCTTTGTGTCTCTGGTGAGGGCATGCATCCTCTAGCAAATTAAAAAAAAAGACAATAAAAAATTTTAAGAAGGAATGAAGTACCGATAAATGCTATGATATTCATGATCCTTGAAAACATTAGGCAAGTGAAAGAAGTTAGTCACTTACAGTATGGTTCCATTTATATGAAGTGTCCAGAACAGGCAAATCTACAGAGACAGGAAATAGATTAGTGGTTGTCAGGGGATGTAGGAAAGAGGGAATGGGGTGTGATGGCTAATAGTTATGAGATTCTTTGTAGGATGATAAATGTGTTTAAAATTAGAATGTGAAAATGGTTATACAACTAAAGCCATCAAATTGTATACTTTAAGAGGGTGACTTCGTGTTTTCCCTCACATATGAAAAACGGGAAAAAATTATTTAATAGAAATAGAGAGATATAGAACGACTACTAGATGCTGGGAAGGATGGGGAGGGGGAGTGGAAGGATGTTGATTAATGGAAACAAAATTGCAGATAGATAGAACAATGTTTATTTAATTTAATTTTTTTTTTTTTTTGGAGAGGTTTTTGCCATAGGGTGCTTGTGCTCGCCAGACAGACAGAGAGAGACATAGAGACAGAAAGCGAGAAATCACCCCCCAGAGGGGACGGTCACGCCACAATCCCTTCTCCTCCATTCTCCTCTCGGGATCTTGGGCACGCACGCACACATGCCCGGCGTGAGTTTTAAGCCCCCGGGTCCAAGACGCAAACCGCGATCGACTACGTGGGAGTCCAGCGACATAGCCATTACGCTAAGTGCTGGTTCCCAACAATGTTTATTTAGTTGAGATCAGCAGTTGGTGTAATGGCTATGTCGCTGGACTCCCATGTAGTTGACTGCAGTTCGAGTCCCAGACCTGGTGGCTTAAACTCACACCAGGTGCTTATGCATGCGTGCCCAAGATCCCAAGAGGAGAATGGAGGAGAAGGGATTGTGGTGTGACCATCCCCCCTGGGGGGTGATTTCTATCTCTCTGTCTCTCTCGGTCTTTCTGGTGAGCGCACACACCCTGTAGCTAAAATCTCTCTCAAAAAAAAAGTTTACTTAGCACTGTAAAATGTAGTGGAAAGAATGTGGTTAACCAGGACTTACTATTAATGTATAAGATACTACAAATGGCTGAGATGATGGGTGTGCTATTGATAATTACCCTGATTTAATTATACATTAGGGACCAGCAAATGGAGTAGTTATGTCACTGAACTCCCACATGGCTGATTGTGGTTTGAGTCCAGTATCCAGTGGCTTGATAATCATGCCGGGCACATGTGCATGTATGCCTAAGATCCCAGAAATAGAATGGAGGAAGGACATTAAGGAGAAAAATAGAGAGGCATAGCAATAACAGGACAAAGAAATGGGTTATCATGTGTTGAACTGGACTCGGGAGAAATGTACACACATTGGAATATTTACTTTGCAAGCTAAATAATGTGATTGAATGTATAAAAGAACTTGAAATAAAATTTTAAAAAGAGAGACTGGAGGAGAAGGAATTGCAGACTGGCCTCTCCCCCTTAGACGGTGATATCTCACTTTCCCTCTCATTATCTCTGTCTCTCTTTTTCCAGCAAGCCCAAGAGCTCTATGGCAAAAACCTCTAAAACAAACAAAATCATATATTGTGTTCATATACTGAAAAATCATATTGTAACAATTGTAATGTTAATACAATTATTAGTTGGAAAAAAGAAAAGGCCAAATTATTTCAAGAGCTGTAATTTTAAAAATACTCTACATAAAGAACTTTAACCAGAAAACATTCCAAGAGTGTTGATTTTTTGAACTTTTTGTTGTTAGTTTCTAAAAGTATTACATTGTTACCAGAGAATGTTACATGTATGATTTTTTGCATTTTTGCAGACTAATAATTCACTTTAAAAATATTCTATAGGTATTTACAAAATAAAATGCATTCTATATTTGTATTAGGTAATTTCTCAAATATATATAAATGAGTAATCTAAAAAATTAATGGAAATGCATGTTATGAAAAACTGTGCATGTATTTGAAAAATGTTCTGCACTAAAACGAACTCACTTTAACTCTATTTTCCACAAACTTTTTGAATTTATTCATACATACATTAAATAGTTTATTCTCTCCAGCTAAAGAACAGAAATTTTGGGGCAGAGCCTCTAACACAGCAGTTAAGTGTCCAAGTCCTTGCTGCCCTGCCCATAAAGCAGGCAGTTGGAGAGTCTAGCTGGCCGACTTAGTTCACAGATGTCACAAATATTATCTCCTTCTAATGAAAGACTCTTTCTAATTACAGACTGACTATTGGATCCATTCCAGTCTTATGATTTTCCAAATTATCTGTATCAGAACACAACCCATAAGAATTATTCCAGGTATATTGCATACTATAAAACATAACCTAAATTAACCTGACTAAGGTTTCACAGTCTGTAGCTAAGTATTTGCTAGCTAATATTTGCACGAGTCATTACCACCCATTTTATGTGTATAGACAGCTTATCTCTCATTTCTCCTCATAACTGGCATTTTATTTGCATGTAGTCTTTTCTCTGCTGTTTGACACAGCCTCTTGGGCAGGGGCTTGGGATGGTCCCTTGCCTTGTATATGGGGCAAATGACTCACCAGGGGCTGCCTTCCAGGTTGCCTATGGCAGCGAACATGTGCCCATGAATAAGTAAAGCTAACATATTTTCTTTCTCATAAAAATCTCTACCTGCCTGGGAAAATAGTAAGCTCGTCCTCTTTCACATTTGTTTATTATTGTAAGGATAGCACCTTTATTAATTTGCCTACCACTACTGTAATGGATGCTACATGAAAACATGATTTAAAGCTTTTTTGCCAACTCAGAATTGTGTATATCCTTACTCTCATTCAAGACAATCATTTCTAGAGAAAGTAGAGGGCAGAATACATGCCTACTAAAATTTAAGTGGGCCAATGCCTACTTTGTGACAAAGCCTATTTTGTGTCGATTTATTGCCACTTCCTTCTCTGTGGGAAGCCCTTCGGCCTCTGTATTTGTTTGTTCATACTGCCATAGTAAAATACCACAGACTGGTTGGCTTACACAACAGATATTTATTTTCTCACAGTTTTGGAAGCATAATCTGTGATTAAGATGTCACTGGGGGGGGAGGGGAAACTAGCAGGTGGCATAGTGGTTAAGGCACTGGACATTCCCACATGGCTGACCACGGTTTGAGTCTCAGATGTGGAGGCTTGTTTTCTCACTTTCCCGCTCTCTCTGTCTGTTTCTTTGTAGTCAAATTGAAATAAATGAATGAATAAATAAAATTAAATAAATAATAATATAAAAGAAAGATGTAATTAGGGTTTATTTCTCGTAAGGCTTCTCTTTTTTGGGTCTCTTCTCTGTGCATATATATCCATGTCCTAATTTCCTCTTTTTATCATCAATCAGATTGGATTGAGATCAGCATTTATGATTTCATTCTACCTTAAAGGTACTATCTCTAGAAATAGCCAATGGATTTTCTAGAAAGATGCTAAGAACATTCATTGAGGAAAAGAATAGTCTTTTCAATAAATAGTGCTGGGAAAATTAAATATCCATTACACAAAAGAATAAAACTAGACCTAGGGACCAGCAGTTTGTGTAATGGCTGTCGCTGGACTTCCATGTAGTTGACCACAGTTCGAGTCCCAGACCTTGGCTTAAACTCACGCCAGGAGCATGTGCGTGCCTGCCCAAGATCCTGAGAGGAGAATGGAGGAGAAGAGATTGCAGCATGGCCATCCCCCCCCGGAGGGTGATTTCTTACTTTCTTTCTCTCCATCTCTCTGTTTTTCTGGTCAGCACACGTGCCCTATAACAAAAACCTCTAAAAAAATAAAAAAAAAAAAAAAAAAAAGAAGAAGACTAAAATAGACCTCTATCTTTCACCATATACAAAAACCAACTCAATATGAACTGAGATATAAATTTAAGACCCTAATTGTGAAAGTGCTAGAAGAAACTGACAGTAAATATTTCAGGACATTGGTATGGGCAAAATTTTTAGATAAGATCTTAAAAACTTGGGTAATGAAACCAAAATAAATGAATAAGATTATATCAAGTTGTGAAGTCTCTGTATAGCAAAGGAAACAATTAACAAAGTGAAGAGACAACCTATCAGAATGAGAGGAGATATTTGCAAGGTTTAAGCAGATGTGCGATTTAAAACCAGAATATACAAGAAACTCAAACAACTCAGCATAAAAAAATATCTGATTAATAAGTTTAAGAAGTGAAGGACCATCATGGCATAATGGTTATGTTGCTGGACTCTCATGTAGTCAACCGTGGTTCGAGTCCAAGACCCAGTGGCCTAAACCTCATACCAGGAACATGTCCATGAATGCACAAGATCTTGGGAAGAGAATGGGGGAGATGGGATTGCAGCATGGCCATTTGCCCTGGGAGGATGATTTCTCACTTTCTGTCTCTCTGTTTCTCTAGTAAGCACACTATATGCCCTATAGTAAAAATCTCTCTCAAAAAAAGTTTAAAAAGTGGGAAAATAGTTGAAATAGATTTGTAGCAAAATAAAATATTTAAATGGTAAACAAGCACACAAAAATAATCATTAGGGAAAAGCAAATCAAAATCACAGTGAAATATTATCTATCGCAGTTAAACTGGTTGTCATCAAAAAGACAAAATGTAAGGACTAACAGGTGGCATGGTGGTTAAGGCGCTGGACACTCCCACATACCTAACCATGGTTCGAGTCCCGGACCTGGTGGCTTGCCTTCTCACTTTCCCTCTCTCTCTCTCTGTGTCTCTCTCTGGTCAAATTAAAATAAAAATGAATGAATAAATAAAATGGAATAATTCTTTTAAAAAGTTATTAAAAAAAGACAAAATATAAAAAATGCTGGTGAGGGTGTGGAGAAAAGGAAACTCTTACACTGCTTGTGAAATGTAAATTAATATAGCTATTATAGAAAACTGGGGTTTCTAAAAAAAAAATAGAACTGCTGTATACCACTCTTAGGCATATCTATAGGAAAGGGAATCAACATATCACAAGAGGTATCTGCATTTCCAAGTTCATTGCCGTACTATTCACAATAGCCAAGATATAAAATTAATCCATGTATTCATTAACGGATGAATGGTTAAAAATAATCACAACTGTACACTAGAATATTACTCAGCTATTAAAAGAATGACACCTTTTCATTCAGAGCAGCATGGATGAGCCTGTAGGACATTACAGTAAGTGAAATAAGCCAGGTACAAAAAGAGAGAAATCACATGTTTTCATGTGTATGTGGAAACTAAAACCGTTGTTTTAATGGAAATAGAAAAAGAAGTTCTTAGAGGTTGAAAAGGATAGGGAGCAGGTAGAATAGGAGATTATGATTAACAAATACAA
Source organism: Tupaia belangeri chinensis (assembly GCF_000334495.1). Taxonomy (NCBI): domain Eukaryota; kingdom Metazoa; phylum Chordata; class Mammalia; order Scandentia; family Tupaiidae; genus Tupaia; species Tupaia belangeri. The sequence continues at coordinate 2,200,445 of NW_006159650.1, forward strand.
AATTATAGTTAGATAAAAGGAACAAGTTCTATAGTACAATAAGATAACAATACTTGATAATAATTATATATAATAATTATATATAGATATAGCTAAAAGAGGGGATTTTAAATGTTTCCAATAAAGTACTAAATGAAACAATGTTTAATGTGATAGATATGCTAATTACTCTGATTTTATTATTACATATTATATATATGTACTGGATAATCACATTGTACCTCCAAATATGTACAATTGACATGGGAGTGCTGGGTGATCTGCCTCAACACTGTGCTAATCCTTGTCTGACACTTTTGAAGAATTAGAGATGCAGGAACAAAAAGGAGATAGCAAAGAGGAGTTTATTAAGAGAAGGAAGGAAGAATAGAGCTTCCAAGCAGGGAGGGGTCACAAATGGATTGCCAAAAAGGAACTAGGGGCAAGAAGTTTTTAATCTAGCAAACTGAGCAAGGGTTGCCTGTCTGACAAGGAAGTGGGCACAATAGGCAGGCTCTTTGGTAAGGAATGGGCTTTTGAAAATAGTTACATGCTAAATGGAATGATTTATTACCGTATTCTTTTGTAGAATGATTTATTACTCTATTCTTTGTGGGGTCAACATATCATAGTGTTCTACACTTCTTATTAGAATAGAGTTACTAAATAGAAACTATTGCCATTAGCTTCAATTGTTTTGAGTCCCAATGTTCCCAACCTTTGGCTGTGAAAACTTAGCCACTGGGACTCCATCTTGAATCTTTACCCTGTCTGTGTGCTCAATATATCCCTATTGCTTGCCCCATTAGCAAAGAGCATAAATTCTTTGCAGACAAGTAAAAGGGGTGTATATTACACATTAACCAGATTATAGAGGAAAAACACAGAGACTTCATTAAAAGGAAAAATACAGCGACTTCCTTTTGGGGCCCTTACCCTACCTACCTGTAAATAGCATCTAACACCTATCTTACATTTATTATGTTCCAATTAAAGAATACAATCACATTCTGAGATCCTGGGGTCATAATGTCAACAAATTATTGGAAGGACACCATTCATCTTACTGCAGAAACTCTCTTGGAATCCAACTTAATCAGTGAATAAGGATTGATGCTGAAGACAGATGAGATTCTGGAGACATCTGAAAAAACAGCTAGCTGCAAAATTACTTTTCATGTGCTCCCTAAGTCTTCCAGGAACAGTGAGCCAAGCATGGGCCATAGCCATTCTCCAGAGGTTAAGTCCATTGAGACAGATCTTGTGCCAATTTTGTGAAAGACATAAGGAAAGGTAATAGAAATCTGGAGTTCAAATTTTCTCTAGGGCATTTCAGAAGTAAGATAATGTCTAGAATAAGTTGCAAAGAGTTTCACTCTGTGCTCATAGAGGGGTTCTTACAGAAATATAGACAGAGCACAGGACCGTGATAGGAACCAACCCTGTGCTCCAGCATTCAGAGAGTGTCACATGATTCAAGGTGCTATGGATAAAAATAACCAGATAACCAGATGATGAAAAAGTAGAGATATGCCAATGAGACATGTTGAACGTTTGTGCATCCACAAAATTTGTTGAAGCCCTGACCCTGGTGTGGAAATGAGCCTCTAAGGAAGCAATTAGTGGTAAGTGAGAGACCAAATATCAGTCTCAATACAATAGAATTAGTGTCCTTTAAGAGAATATACTAGATGTCTCTGTCTCTTAGGCACATACACCCCAGAAAGGCCTTGTGAGGATACAGCAAGAAGGCGGCCATCTGCAAATCAGGAAGAGAGCCCTTTGGCATATTTTGAGCGGGTTATTTTGAGAAAGTGAAGACACAGGAGTAGCTCTGAAAAGCTGTCCTTTTGTAAAGTAAATTTACATTTTTAAAGGAAAACAATTGTCATAAAAATCTCATCGACCAGGGAAGATCTTATCATAGGCTAGGAGGCTGAAGGTCACATCTTGCCCAGATTGACTTTGTCCCAGACAGACTTTCACCTGTTCTGATAGGCTGCTTGGAGACAACTTTTATGACTAAGAGATTTGTTTAACCTACAAAACAAGACAACTTTTGTTCCCTCCTCATATCCTCCCATAACTGGTCACCATCTCCCACCAGAAGCCCCAAGCCCTTATTCTTTTCTGTAGCTCTTTTCTGCTATACTAACTTCTATCATCTTTTGGCCCTTCTTCAAGTCTCATATTTTGTGGGACTACCATACATTTGTATCTAATTAAAGTGCCTGTTCTGTTAATCTGTCTATTGTCAGTTTATTTTCTAGATTTATCAAACCCAGAGGGTAGGGAGAAGACTCTTTTCTCTCCCCTATTAAATCCTGTAGGAAATCTCAGAAATGCCAAGGAACCCTACTCTTGCTTTGCTTGGATCTGCTCCTGTAAACAGAACTGTTTTGTTGAAAATCAAAGGGGATCAGGTCAGATGGTGCCATCAGATGCCTCCTGATGTCGTTGGACTCTCCGTGTCCTCTTCTCAGTATGTGTGCCTAGGGCTGCAGGACTCAGGTGATGCACCTGTTACCATGTGGTATCATTATAGTCTGATGACACATCTGTGGTGGGATGCGACCTGCCTGGGTTCCCTGAGAGCCTCATGGGGGTAGGGTGGAGCTAACATTTTTGGTTTCTGTTGCTGATCTTTAAGGCCTCAAAGAGGATGTTAATCTGCTATCCACCATGCACTCCTTCCACTCACCTCTGAGCTTTGGCCTCTTATCCAGGACCCTTAAGTCACAAAACTTCTTGTGGATGCACCTTTAGCAATGTTTTTCATAGTAATCAAGTGACTTATGGACAATGTCCTGAGCACTCATTAACAACAAGAGAAGAAAGAAAAGACAAAGACTTTTTCCTCTAATGTTATATGAACCAGGATGCTTTCTGGTCATGGTAGACACACATCCAACCAAATGTGGCTAAAACAAGCAGGGGCACTCTCTCTGGTAGTGGGTTTGAAGAAAGGCAGAAGTTCAGCAGATCTGTGGTGCTCGCAAGCTGAAGTTTCACATCTTTCTCCTCTCTTAGCCTCGGAGTGTGAGGAATGTTGCCTCCCACGGTTGCCAGATGGCTGTCCTCAGATGACAGTGTCTGAAACTAGGAAGGTAGGTGTGGGGAAATAGAACTCCCCTGGATCTCTGTCTGTAAACAGCCTCAGCCTCCTAAGACTCTTCACATGTGAGAAGAATCCGTTCTGTAGCCCTTTGTTCAGCTGATTGTTCTGATCCAAAAGGGTAGTCGTGGCCCCTCATCCTCGGTTTCAGTGGCTTGCCATGGTCTGAAAACATTAAATTTCAGAAATAAATAATTCATAGGTTTTTAAATTGTGCACAGTTTCAAAGTAGCATGACTAGCATGATGGATCCCTGCACTGTCCTGGGTGTCCTACCTGTACATGCCACCTGCTGTGGTCAGTCACTTAGCAGCCATCGAGGCTGTCATCGCACATCATCACAAGAGGTGTACATACAGGACTGTAAGCTATTTTGAGAGAGATCACACTTACATAGCTTTTATTATAATGTATTGTTACAGTTCTATTTTATTATATTGCTATTAATCTCTTACTTTGCCCACTTTATAAATTAAATTTTATCGTAAGTATGTATAGGAAGAAAAGCAGTTTATATAGGGTTCAATACCATGCATGGTTTCAGACATCCACTGCGGGTCTTAGAATGTATTCCCCATGATAAGATGGGAGGACTGTAAAGCTTATCTTATCTTTCCTAAAGGGCTATAAAGCCAAGAGGAGGAATCCAGATTCAATCTCCAGGGTACTAGGAACACCAAGGGCTACCTGCTTGTGCATTTACATTTCATGGGATAATGAACCAAAGAACACAGCCATGTCTTAAAAGCTGAAACAAACCTGGGCACATCTGGCTTCCATGAGAGACTTTGTTTTCCAAAGGGTCAGAGTCAGAGAGGTTACTTTAAGAAGGGGGCACTGGATAATTTGCTTCTTTCTTTCTTTCTTTTTTTTTTGGGGGGGGTGCGATTTTTGTAGGAATAAATTCCTGTCAGCTCTTATCTCCCTTCTTGGCCAAGCACTGGAGCAAGTGAGTGGTATATTCTTTATTGTCAGGTTTCTGTTTAGTAAGTCCGACCCAGAACCCCTTGTGTGTAATTTAGGATAAAACAAATAAAGATGACTATTAAAACTCAATAGTAGGGTCAGGTTTCTCCTCCTTAATCTTTCTCTCTCTCAACATGGAGGAAATATTTTCTAGAAACCTTCCCTGCAGAATTTTTACTGAGCTCATTGGTCAGAACAATTGAATGATACACTTAATTCTAGCTGAGGTGGTGAGTCTCTGGCATCGTTAGCCTCCCTATTGGAGGAAGGGATGGTCAGAAAGGGAGAAGGGCAGGGGCATGGCCGTGAGCTGGCAAACAGCACTGGCCATACATTGTTGGTATTAACAGTGGCAAATGTAGTCTGTCTATGTTTTAGACATTAACAACAAAGTATGCTTTTAGTCAGTTTTAGAATATTCATTACATTTTGTCCATGGCTCAGCAATACAAAATTTTATTATCCATACCAATTTAATTTGAATTACTTTGAAAATTACATGAGGAAAAGGTGCTCCAACATAATTATCTCCTGAAAAAAATCCAGGCTGATTGCAATTCTTCTGGGCGCTGAGCTGCGAGACCAAGCCAGGCACGCGCTTTTTCTCAAGATGGCTACATCCTGTGTCTAAGGTCCGTTCACAACCCAAGACAAAGTTCTTGCAATTAAAATATCATTACTGGGCAAGGAAGAATATGTCTCCCTATTACAATACACCAATTTACCTGTTAGGGGCTCAGAATGGTGTTGTAATTTAGGGATCTCTAGGGGTTTCCCTGTCCTTCGATTGTGATCTGAAGTACGTGCCTATGATCAGGGTTTCATCATCCTTGGAAAATAGCTGTGTTTCTTGCAGGAAAGAATAGAGGCAATTTCATATCCTCCCCAAAGAACAGGTACAGAGACTCTCTTAACCTACATGTATTGATCTAGAAAAATGTTTTGAGGCATACTGCTCACACTATCCCTCACACATAATATCACACGGACACTGGCACATTCATTCTTTCTCATATTCATGTACTCACACTCTCATACATGTAGTCTCACATATACACACTCAAACTCACACACTTACATTCTCGTACACACACCCACTCATGTGTAGTCACACCCTTTTACATTTGAACCTTCTTATCTTTACATTCACATTCATACACACACACTCTCTTAGACACACACACACACACACACACACACCCTGCATTCTAATCCACTAATGAAGAGGGCCATACTGTGGACTGACACTCATTTGGCAAATATTCTAAATTTCTCCAGCTTGTTTTTCCCTAATCTTTCAGATCTGAATATAACATACCAACTACAGTTTGAAACAATTAGAAAAGGACAGAATATCACCTAGGTTTTGTTTAAAATATTTTTCTAGGGCCATCAGGTGGTGTGGTGGTTAAAGTGCTGGACCCCACATAGCTGACCCCATGATTCCAAATCCTGGACCCGGCAGCTTGAAATTCATTCTGGGTACATATGCATATGTTCCCAAAATCCCAAAAGGAGAATGGAAAAAATCCTGTCTTTCTCCAGGAAGTGTATGGACCCTATGGCAAAAATATTAAATGTATATATGTATTTTTTTCTGGTCCTACAGTTTAATATAAAATTTAGTCTTGGATGCCTCATTTGTGTTTCTCATTCCCCAAAACCTCTTGGTTTTGTTTTTAAATCCTCATTGCTATGGAACCATGTCTCCCAAATGTAATTTATGTCAGTAGTTGAATTTTGGGACTTCAGCAAAGAACATCCACCCACTCCTTCAGCTATTTTTTCTTCCTCTCTCTCCTATGTCCAGACTCAATTTCACCTGTTAAATTAACAACTTATTTTATATTTGTAACTGTTGTCTACACACCTCACATGTAATTATTGTTCACCAACTGTCCATGTAGTAGAAGTCATGACCACATGCTGCAAGCCAGTTCCAGGTCAATTCTAAGAGCCGGTGACTGAGCCTCTGGTTTTCCTACCACACTCACTGTGGACAATTGTCTTCCAGAAGGTACAATTCTAGGGGGTCTGAGTTGGTATAAGTAATAAAATATCTCATCATTTGAATAGTTATAAGTGTTTGTGGTCAAACATATGAAATACTTGACATCGTGCCTACCAGCTAACTAATATAGACCTAATCACTTAATATTTACATAGTGTGATTTAGTCTTAGCATAAAATTTTAAATTAATGTTCATATTTAATTAAAAGCAGCAGACACTATTATCTTACCAATATTAAAAATATTCCTGGTTGAAACCAGTAGCTGGCCTAATGACTATGTTGCTAGACTCCCATGTAGTTGACCATAGTTCAAGTCCCGAACCCAGTGGCTTAAACTTACTCTGGGCGCATGTGTGTGCATGCCCAAGATCCTGAGAGGAGAATGGAGCAGAAGGGAGTGCAATGTGGCCATCCCCCCTGGGGGGCGATTTCTCACTTTCTGTCTCTCTTTCTCTTTCTGGAGAGCGCACGTGCCCTATAGCAAAAACCTCTCCTAAATAAATAAATATATAGATAGATAGATAGATAGATAGATAGATAGATAGATAGATAGATAGATGATAGATAGAGTTAGCTTCCTGGGCCAGGAAGTGATGTGAAGTCACAGACTTGAACTCATAGGTGAAAGGTCTGGGCTTGACTCCTGGGGCCTCTCTGAACACTTCAGGTATGGGTTGAGGATCCTGCTGGAGTTGTCTTTCTCTGTCTCTATCTTGCTGTTTCTCTCTAATGGAAGAAGTAAATGAATAAACTTTAAGAAAAGAGTTAGCCTCCTTCAGTTACTATTATGACTTTTAGTAAAAATTCTTAATATTTTCTGAATAATTATCTTCACATAAAAACTATATTAGATTGTGATCATCTATGTTTACATTGTATATTATGAAACGTTGCTAGGGTGACAATTTCCAGTTTCTTCAAATCACTAGATGATATTCTTTCACCGAAAATTCCTCTCTGCATTGTTTGAAGGAAGGTTAAGAAGAAAAAGAATAAAATAAACCTTAATACTTAGATCATTATACAAAGTTGTATCATCATATTTATTTGTAGGCTGTATGTACAAAGTTCTTTCTCTTTTTAAAATTTTATTTATTTATTTCTTCCATGAGCAAGAGAGACAGAGAAATAGCACCCCAATTGGGTCTAGACACTACAACACATCCCGAGACTTGGCCAGCCCTGGATAATGTACACACACTTGCCCAGTGTACTCAGGGAGGTTTCAGGATGTGAACTCAGAACCTACTCATGTGGGTCAGCCTCACAGAGAATCACATTTTACTGTTATGCCACCATTGCCCACTCTTCCCCCTTTAAAATAGGGGAAAAAAATGACAACTGCAAGATAAAAGTGGTAAGGAAAGGGGAATGTATTACTCTTATGCATAAAGTAAAGGTAGACCTTGGAACATGCAGTCAAAAGCACCAGCTACAGGGCTGAACAGAAGTGACAGATATACCAACTGACTCCAAGAGAGTAAGGATCTTTCATACTAGTAACAGGGGTACAGTACATACCTTGTCCTGAAAGAGCCTACACTGAACAATGATAACAGAGGAGGGTCTTACGGACATGGGGAAAAGAACAGGATTGAACAAAAATCTATTAGCAGAAGCTGTCTGAACCAAACTATTGGCAGTAGTCATAGTATGTTCAACTCTAAGGAAGACTGTCAACGTTATCTGCAATTATCTTGAGAAAAAATATCTTGGGTAGGTCAGCTATGCAGTTGGCAGGGAGTAACTGATAAGTAGCCTGTCAGCGACTCTCTCCTCTTCTTTTGTCCTCTAGGTTTTTATTGTTTTTTTTTTTTTTTTTTTTTTTCATCATAGAACACACATGCTGGAGAGGAGAGAGACAGAGAAATACACAGAGGGAGAAAGTGAGCAATAACCCCTCTCTCCAAGAGGGATGTCCACATTCCACTCCCTTTCCTTTCATTATCCTCTTGGGATTTTGGGTATGCATGCACAGACACATGCCCAGCATGGTTTTCAAGTCTCTGGGTAGAGACACCAATTGCAGTTGACCCTGTGGGAATTCAGCGCCTTAGTGCCACCATGCCACCTGCTGGCCCCATGTTTTCTAACTTCTAATTTATTATAGCAGTACCTTCTCTGGTAAACTTAATCTTCATGCTAACTAGCCTATCAAAGATGATTTCTATCTTATTATATTAGAGTGAATTAATAACCTTATTGGCCAAAGTAACAAAAACAAATGTGCTGTGTATCAAAGCCTCTTCACATGTACACTGACTGTTCTCTATTAGATCATTTGGTTCTGCAGCTAGCAAACTCCAACACTGGTGATTTTTGCTCCAACTCCTTCCTGTGCTACATCTACCACTTACAGATCATCTCTGGCTAATCCTGCTACGCTGGCAAAGCTGAGTTGTTGCTGAAGAGATCATATGGTCTACAAATCCTAAAGTACATTCCAAATGGCCCTTTAAGAAAATGTTTACACACTCTTGGTTTCAGTAAAATTCAAAGGATCTGAAATGGAAATTGGTATTATTAGTCACCCAAATTTCTAGTTTTCATGAAATAACAAGGGATCTCCCTGCATTGTCTTTCATATTTATAAATTTTAAACCAAAACAAATAAGGCTCTTTGCTATGAAGTATGTTGTTCCCAACTTATTCAACTTTACTTCATGCTAAAAAAAAAAAAGTGCTTGCTTTGGCAGCACATATACTAAAATTGGAACGATACAGAAAAGATTAGCATGGTCTCTGCACAAGGATGACACGCAAATTTGTAAAGTGTTCCATATTTAAAAAAAAGATAAATGTCTAATTATCGCTGTGATAAAAACCATGAGAAGTCTCAAAAATACCATCCAATGGTAGTAGATGTTTTAGGTTTTAATCTTATGCCCATCTGGAACCAACCAAAGAGAAGCAGTTTTGATGCACATTCTTGGAAATAGGTTTTAGATACTGCTGAGTCATAGAAAGGTCACCCCATTCTGGCTTCACTGGAGAACAGAGATCATTGCCAAGAAACTCTCAGCATCCCATTTTCATCCCCATACAAATATAGCCCGGTAAAAATGGCCTAATTTCTATATTTATACTCTTGCTTTTTAGCTTTCTTTTTCCCTTATAATTTAAGAGTAGTGGTTTATTTTTGCTACTGTTTGATCAATGATTCTGATGACAAATTGTAGAAAAAAATTACTTTTTCCCTGAGAGTTATTCCTAAATTATCTTATGAGAACATATTTTACATTATACTAGATATTAACAAAATATGTGAGTTTAAAAGTGGGTCTGGGGAGCCAGATGGTAGTGTAGTGGTAAAGCACCATGCAAGATGATCCCACATAAGTTTTCCTGTTCAAGTCTGGAGACCTCCCTGAATACATTGTGTCCATGATCCAGGGCTGGTTGTAGGCTGGATGGTAGGATATGATGTTAAGATCCTGTTGAAGGTACTGTCTCACTCATGAAAGAGATAAATAAAATTTAAATGGGAGAAGGGGGTAAACCTGGAAAACTAGGAGAAGTTCCAGAGAATTTAACAATCTTTTTTTTTTTGGGAGATTTTCGCTATAGGGTGCGTGCGCTCACCAGACAGAGAGAGACATAGAGACAGAAAGCGAGAAATCACCCCACAGGGGGAATGGCAACGCTGCAACCCCTTCTCCTCCATTCTCCTCTGGGAATCTTGGGCATGCACGCACATGCGCCTGGCGTGAGTTTTAAGCCACTGGGTCCGGGATGCAAACCACGGTCGACTACGTGGGAGTCCAGCGACATAGCCATTATGCTAACTACTGGTTCCCAAAAATCGTGCGCGTTGAGAAAGACAGAGAGAGAGAGAGATGGACTCGATGCTGCAATCCTCCAGCCTCCATAGATTTTTGCCACAGGGCAGGCGCCACCACGCCCGAGAATTTAACAATTTTAATAGAAGGGGTGCGGCGCCCCGAGGTGTGGACCGTGCCATGGCAGGGACTTGGCCCCAGATTCCAGCTCCTGCAGGTGACGATATTTCCCTTGGCCTTGGTCCTCTCCGTGGTGTTCCCGCCCATGGATAGCAATGTCACCAAAGTCACCACTGCTGGCCAAAGTCACTGGACCTACAGTTTGGTATGCCGCGACTGTGTAGCCATAAACGACTTCAACTATGGAAACCAAAGGGTGTGCCCTTATGAAATCAGAGGCTGACGATTGCCATCCATGTGAACTCATGTGAGCTACTTACTTACAAGAACTGTACAAACAACTGCACATTTTTATATCCATCTGAAGTGCCTCCTGAAGCCCCCCAAAAAACCTTCAAAACAAACAGTTTCTATTTTGTTCGTTGTTGTAGTAGCATGCGTTGCAATGAAGGAGGCCCTACTAATACCAAGAGGGACTTGTTACCTGATGATGCAATTGAGGAAGAGCTGACAGAAGGAACTGTGTGTGCACTTGTGAGAGTCAAAGTTTTTATTAAGCTTTGTCACCACCATCTCTATCATAGTCAGCAATCCCCTGACATGAGACCCTCCTTGGAGGGCTTGATCTTCCCCATTCCTCTGAGCAGTTTATTCTCCACTCCTCCCTTGAGAACCAGAGATCCCTCTCTGTGGATCTTCACTTAGCCCATTGACGGTTTAAGACAGAAATAAAATTGTTTGGTGAAAAAAAAAAATCTTAATAAAAGGGAAAAAAAAAACAAACAGTAGGGCTCAGGAGGCAAGATCTTGTTCAAGCCAGGTAGATGTGACTTACTTCTATCTTCTGCTGCCTGGAGGAAATTTATGAGGACAGGTATGGAATGATGAATTTAAGGACAAGCTAGCTTGTTGGGCTTTTTTTTTTTTTTTTTTTTTTTTCTTTTGGGGTCTGGAAAGAAAGGAAAAAAAATATTTAAAGGTGGCTAGGGAACTCTAATCTTGGAAGTTCTCTCAAAATAGGATCACAGCCATCTGCCTTGGAATGTTTAGGTGTATGTTTCTTGCAGTCTGGGTAGGGATGGGGGCGTATTCAGTTTGGTGGCTCTGCACTAAGCCCTTGAAAATGGATTCAGCTATTGGATGAATTTCTCTTTGTGCGAGAAGGCAGAGATACTCCCTGGCTTATCACCAGTGGGAAGAGTTGTTCTTGTTTAGAAAGGAGGCCACTGGAGTAGAATTAACTCTTAGTGTATTAGTTTCCTAGGGCTACAAACCAGTTGGCTTAAGACAATAGAAATTCACTCTTTAGCAGTTCTCACGACTAAAAGTCTAAAATCAAGGCCTTAGCAGAGTTCATCACATTTCAGGGTTCTGGAGAGAATCTGTTCCATGCCTCTCTCTGAGTGTTTAGTGGCTGATGGCAGTCCTTGGCATGCCTCTTGCAGCTACATCGCTCCAGTAACTGTCTATGTCTTCACATCATGTTCTCCTTTTTGTGTATGTGCCTGTGTCTAAATTCACTCCTTTTATTAATCTCTTTCATGAGACAGGAACGCAGAGAGAAATAGAGCAACAAAGACACGCCTTTATTCTGTGATCTCCCCTAGCTTCAACTAACCTAGATCATTAACATGCATGTATCCAACATGTGTAAGTAGGCCACAGATGGGAACTTGGGATCTTTCCATATGGGTCCAGTTGTGTCACCACTGTGCCATTATCTGGTCTCCTTCTCTTCATGTAAAGACATCAGTCAAGGGCCTACAAAAACCCTGATGCCCTCATCTTAACTTGATTGGAAAGACCCTCTTTCTAAATAAGATCACATTCACAGGTATCAATGAATGCCAGGAGGAGGGGAGCTTCAGTGAGCACCTATGGAGTGTCCTAGAATCAGAGATGACTCTACACTGGGGACATGCACACAGATACCCGTCATCAGTCAGCCCTTTACTGAGGTGTCAGGGAGTGAACAAAAGAGTGGTTGATTTATACATTTAATCCAGAGATGTAAAAATCAGCTCTTATGCAAAACCTGATGGGACAATGTGAGGAGAATCACTGTAGCCTTGTCTTTCACAGAAGAAAGAATGACCTGAAATATTAGGCTAATTTAAAGTCAGGGATGTAGAAGCGAGTTTCAGGCCTACCATTCACTAACCATGGCTATTGGAAAGTACACTTGGTGGAGGTGTACTCCAGGCCCTTCAGATAGAATACATGTAGAAAAAGGCCACGCTCTTGGACCGGAGCAGGCGTGGGACCCGTGGTCTGAGACAAGTAGTTCTTCTCTACCACTGTGTCCTGTCACAGGGGAGAGCTGGAGAGGCTGCAGAGTTAAATCCCCTGATTTATCATGCTCTTGGTGGTTCTTAGGGTAAAATTATAGCAAGGTAGTATTAAATAAAAAGAATTTTTAAAAAAGTTTCTTTACTAACTGCTTCTGAGAGAGAGAGAGAGAGAGGAAAAGAAAGTGAGGCACCTGTGACAGGGTCTCCAAACCATGATCTTCCCCTAGTCTCGGCAACCCTGGATCGTGAGCATGTATGTATGTGCCCAGGGGAAAACCCAGGACCTTTTCCATGTGGGTACAGTTGTGTTACCACTTTGCCTCTGCATGGCCCCAGCAAATTGTTTTGAAGGGTGAAGAAGTAAAAAAAAAAAAAAAAAAAAAAAAGGTGCAAAGTATTTGTTGAATGTCATGTAAATCAAAAATTCCAAACCCCAACCAAACAAATGAAAAAAGACTCAAGAATCCACCAGTTCCTTCGCTATAGCCTTAGCCTTATCACCAAACAAAGTAAATTTAATTGTACTGAAGTATTTGAAAAATAGGACCCACCTTGATGGGTTAGCAAATAGAACCTGAGGATGTTTTCTGAGTCCTTGAATCAGCCTGAACCTGCAGACCACAATGCCCTTTCCTCATCTGTAAAATGGACAAGAAGAGGTGGCTGTCTCATAGGGCTTTTATGAAGGTAAAATGAGTCTTGCACATAGATCTCTTGGAACAATGCTTGGTATATATGAATGCCTAATGTTCTCGTATTGCTATTAATTGGAATGTTTCTTTATATTATTCCCACTTGTAAAGGAGCCTTTTAAATTTTTTTTTTAAATTCAGATTTTGCTATAGGGCATGTGAACTCCCCAGAGAGACAGAAAGTGAGAACTCACCCTCAGGGGGGGATGGCCACACACACTACAATCCATTCTCCTTCATCTCGTCTTAGGGCTTGGGGCACGTAAGCATGTGCACTCGGATGTTTTTCAAGCCAACTGGTCCAAGACTACAACTGATTGGTCAGCCTTGGGGAATCCAACTGCCTTAATCACCATCACTGGTTGGATCTGGGAGACTTTTTAAAAGAAATTCTATCCACATTTCTTTTATTACTGTTTTTTTTTTCCACTTTGTAAAAGTAATATTTTCTCTTGGTGTAAAACCTAGAAAATATAAATGCAAGAAAACTCATGCATAAGCTTTATTATTTTTGTTGTATTTTATTTTAGTCTTTAAAAATGCATGTACATCATTGTTTTTTACAAAATTTGAAAAACATGACTGCTTTTTATGCTTATTTTTAAATTTAGTATTAGGTTCTAAAAATTTTTCTAAGTCATTAAATATTCTTTGAAAATAAACATGACTAGGATGGTTCTACAGTGCAGCTGAAATGCACTGTATAAGAGAAGGAAGATCCAGGGACCAGCCGTCGGCATAATGACTATGTCGCTGGACTCACATGTAGTCAACTGTGGTTCAAGTCCTGGACCTGGTGGTTTAAAACTCATGTCAGGCATGTGTGCATGTTTGCGTGTGTGCATGTGTGCCTGAGATCCTGAGAGGAGAATGGAGGAGAAGGGATTGTGACTTGGCCATCCCCCCTGGGGGGGGTGATTTCTCACTTTCTGTCTCTGTCTCTCTGGTGAGCACACATGGCTTATAGCAAAAAACTCTCAAAGAGAGAGAGAGAGAAAGCAGATCCCACAGTGTGACCAGTGTTTGAATTCCCAGGCAGTCAGACTGAAACATGCTGAGCCCATGTGTGAATGCCCAAAATTGGCAGGCTGAAGGACTGGAGGAAGGGGATCATAGCGTGATCAGACTCTGTGGAGGTGCTCCTCTCTCTCTCACTCATGCATGCCCACACTCTGACATGAATAAAAAGAGAGAGAAGGGGGGGAATAAGCATGATTAAGAACACAGGGAGAACTCCCATGTGAAGATGAAGGTAGAGATTGCGGTAATGCATCTACAAATGCCCAAATGACCAGTAACACAAGAAACTAGTGGAGATGCATGAAATAGTTATCCCACACAGTCTCAGGAGGCACTGACCCTACCTGATCTCGGACTTAGGACTCTCAGAACTGTTTTAATTCAGGGACAATAGAACAACAAAAGATCTCTTAAACAATATCATGATTGGGCATTGAAGTAATCTCATATGTTAATGATTTCAGTTATTGTATATGAAACACTCACTTTTCAGCATGTGCCAACCAAAGAAGCAAATATAAGTCAACTCATTCTTTACCTTCCTGACAATGAAGACATATAGTATAACCACTAGATCAAATAAATGATCAAATATAACAGCCAGCAAATAAATGGAATGTGTCTTCTCAAACTTGATGTGGTGTGATTTGGTTGTGATGGGATGAAGAGGGTGAAAATTTAATCTGAAATTTGGGTTGAAAGGTGGGGCTTCTGGGAGGAGAGGAAGGTTTAGGTTGCGGGGTTCGGCTCTGATGACTGACTCCTTGTACGTTTATGAGGAGAGGAAATGAGATAAAGGCACATGGATACACACGTACGCTCCTGCTCTGCTCCAATACAACATCAAGAAGCCCCTCCCTAGGGCACCAGCAGTTAGTGTAACGGCTATGTCACTGGACTCCCATGTAGTCGACTGCAGTTTGCGTCCCAGACCGGTGGCTTAAAACTCATGCCGGGTGCGTGTGCGTGCATGCCCAAGATCCTGAGAGGAGAATGGAGGAGAAGGGATTGTGGCGTGGCCATCCCCCCTGGGAGGTGATTTCTCGCTTTCTGTCTCTATGTCTCTCTCTGTCTGTCTGACGAGCTCACGTGCCCTATAGCAAAAACCTCTCAGAAAAAAAAAAAAAAAAAAAAGACCCTCACCAGATGAGGCCTTTGGCACTTAACATACAAACCATGACTTGAATGGAGGTTCTACTTTTATAAATCACCCACTTTCAGATATTTTCTATTACTAGCAACAAAGAAAACTAGAATATAATCAAAATCAAGAGGTTTGGAACATAACATCTGGATGATTTGGAGAACTCTGATGATAAACGGGTCTTATTTAATTTGTTTCCACATCAGTAAGAACTGTATTTTAAATTACACATCTCCCTCTTTCTGCCATGCTGTCTCTGACATGAATCAATACTATGTATGATCTGTTCCCCCCCCGACCCGGGCTTTTTAAGCTTTTCCACTGGTCTCACCTGTCAAAGCTTTGCACATCCTTTGACAGATTTATTTCTGGTTTCTTGATTTTTTTAAAAATAAAATTAGCAGCATTTGAATGTAATTTCAAAATATTTTGTCACTGGAATATATATTAAAAAGTTGTACCTTGAACCCCCTGCAGACAACGGAAGCCTTGGATGTTTAAGTCCCTTTTATAAAATGGTATAACATTTGCATATAACCTACACATATCCTCCTACATTCTTTAAGTCATCTCTACATTACTTATAAGTGACTTTTGTAACAGGTATAAGTGAAAAGGAAAATACATAAACTTCAGCATTTGCCTTTTAGGGAGTCACCTCTTCTCCCATTTCATAAATATTGCTGTGGGCTGGCTGTATCTGCATTGGTTGAATGCTTGGATGCAGAACTCATGAATATGGAGGGCTGACTCTACTTAGAGCAACTTTTATATTTTAATTTGCCCATTTATTTCTTCCATGAGCAAAAGACACACACAGACACACACACACACACACACACACACACACACACACACACACAGAGAAAGCACCCTCAGTAGAGTTTTGACACTGTGAACCAGCTCCAGCCAGCCCCAGATAATAGGCGGGCTCATTACCAATGATTTCACGGAGATCTCTGAGAACAAATCAAGAATCTTCCCATGTGAGCTGGCCTGCTAGAGAGCACTGCCTTTTTCCTCTGTGTCACTGTCCAGTCCCCAGCAAACTGTTAATGTATCACTAATTGTTAAATTATCTTTGGACCTATTTGGATTTTTAACTTACTCTGTTATTCATGAGAATTTTGTTTCTTTATCATTTTTAAAGTTGTCATTTGTTTTTCTTGTTTTGGTATGATAAAGAAAAGACAACCTATAAAAAAAAAATGATGCTGAATAGAAATTGTGACAATGGGCTTACTGTTGTGGTCCAGATCCAAAAGAAAAGGTTTTCAGTGGTTTGACACTGATTCATAGATACGTTTTATTGGGAAGAAAAAAAAAGGACTTCCTTCTATTACTAATTTGCCATGATTTTTTTGTTTTGTTTTGCTTTGTTTTGTTTTTAAGACTTAATGCAGCTGCCAAGATGGTCTTATTTTTCTTTATAACTAATGATTGTGGTCAATTTTAATGTGGTCAGCATTAGTGGACATTCAGTTGTTAAACTAGAAGTGAGACTATACAACATAAATAATGTAAACAATCATTTAGGGATAGATACAGGGATTTAAAAGGAATCATTGACTTTTTAAAATGATTATCCAATGAGCCTTCAGTAGAAGTCTTTCCTTAATTTTCCTGAATATGGAATTAGTAGGTCCAAGATTCTTCAAAAATTTTTTTGGAGAGGTTTCTGCTATAGGGTGTGTGTGCTCTGTGCTCGCCAGAAAGACAGTGACAGAGAGATAGATAGTGAGAAATCACCCCCCAGTGGGAATGACCACGTCACAATCCCTCCTCCTCCATTCTCCTCTCGGGATCTTGGGCATGCATGCACACACACCTGGCATGAGTTTAATCCGCCAGATCCAGGACTTGAACCGGGGTCAACTACATGAGAGTCCAGTGACGTAGCCATTATGCCAACTGCTTGTATCCCAAGACTCTTAAATTTGCTGTCAAATTCTTTTAAAAATGTATTTTAAAATTCCTGAGTGTGTGTGTGTGTGTGTGTGTGTGTGTGTGTGTGTGCATGTAAGGTTGAGAGAGAAAAGTACCCTGAATGGGGTCTCATCACATCACCAACTCTCCTCGGCTCTTCATCTCTGCAGTGTCTTAGTTGTCTGTGCTTGTGCCTGCTGTGTTTTCAGGCCAGCCCAAGAATCCAAACCCTTGGTCAGCCATGTGGCTTCCAGGATATCATCCCAGTACACTACAGACTTTGTCACTTAGGCCAGCCTGTCAAATTCTTTTCTAAAGTACGTACGTACTTAGGATCCCTCCAACAACATTAACAGCTCTAATACCTAGCAACAGGAAAACTTGGAAAAGCTGACTATAATCCATCTGTTATAAGTCTCTGGTAACACTCTCTGTATTAGTTTGATATTGCTGTCTAGTGAATTATTACACTTACTGGTTTGTGGTTCTGTAGGTCAGAGTCCAGCCCAATGCAGCTGGATTCTCTGCAGAGAGCTTCATTAGGTCAAGTCAAGGTGTCTGCAGAACTGGGCTCCTAACTGGAAGCCGTGGAGAAGAATTTGTTTCCAAGCTCATTTAGCTCATTTTTGTTGGCATAATTCAGTTCCTTTGAAAAGTATGACTGATTTTGTTGATTCCTTGGCTCCACCTGTAGTCCTTACTCGTGTAGCACCCTACATCTTTAAAACCACAGTGATTATGAAGGCTGATTCATATGCTGAATTTCTCTGACTTCTGCTACCAGCTGGAGAAAGTGCTCTGATTCTGAGGACTTGAGGGGTTACACTGGACCCCTGGGATAAAGCAGAAGAATCTTCCAATATCAAGTTCAACTGTACCATGTAATATAACTTGGTCCTGGGAGGAATATCACATTCACAGGTTCTGGGGAGAGGGTAGAACAATATTGGGGGCTCATTTTGGAAATTCTGTGAACTATACCATTCAAGTAAAACTTATCATTTTAGGCTTATCTTCTCTGTTCAAAGTGGTCCTCTGTAATAATCTTATGCCTCTTAATTCTAATATTTTCAACTCTGTTTTTTTTTATATTTATAAGACATGTTGGGGTTAATGATGTTCCTGAGGAATTTAAAATTGAACTGAACATAATAAACAAATTATAAACTAAAAGTTGACCTGATGACTGTTATTACTGTTCCGTACACTTGTTAACAAAGTCTCTAGAGGAGGACAAGTTGATTAGTTTTGGCTCCAATGTTTACATTTTTTTAATTTAATTTTGAAGGTTGTTAAGGTGAAAATTTATACATGAGATAGAAGACCATTTCTCCAGGATGCCTGGGATCTATCCTGTCTCAGATTACTTGGCATTTCCAATTTTTTGGTAATGAAACCCTAAGTAGTGAACTTACTGATGCTGTGACCCACGAAGTCCTATAAGCACCAAAGGAGTACTGTTAAGATTCAAGCCACATTGTCTTTAGCATGACATGGACCCATGCTGGCGTCCAAATTGTAGGTGGCACCAACCCTTACCACACACACGACAGAAAAAAATGTTCCTTTGTTACAAAGCTATGCTTCTTTCAAATGTTTCATTGTGAAAGTTCCCTTTGAGATAATTCTAGTGGTTCAATATACTTTTTGAACACTGCTATGTAAAAAAGGTCCATTTTGCCACAGTTTTACCAACAGTGGAAGTTATTATTGGAAGAAACTTTGTCAGATGAAGTTCTCTCTCATTTTGAATGAGCCTAAACCTTTTATGTTAATTAGCCATTTATGTTTCCTTTTCTATGATTCTGCTCTTGTCCATTTTTCTTTGAGTTGTAACTACTTTGCATATTCAGAATGTTAACATTTTCTCTGTGATATTTCTAATACATGTCTTGTCTCAATTTGTTCTTTTAACGTTTGTTCATTTTTTTGACATATGGACATTTCACATTTTTATGACATCGTTTTTCTTATGTGACTTCTTTCATACTTTCCATGCTCAGAAGTTCACTTTTTCATCTTAAAATTAAATACATTTTTTCTAGGATTTTTATTGTTGATTTTTTTTTTTGCCATAAAACGTGTGTTTTTGCTGGAGAAAGACAGAAAGTGAGAAATTGGGGGATAACCACATCTCAGTCTCTTCTCCTCTGTCTTCCTCCTGGGCACACACACGTGCCCAGGGTACTTTTCAGGCCACTGGGTCTAGGACTCGAATTGCAGAATCAGCCATGTGGGATACAGTGTCCCAACCATCATTCCCTTGCCACTTGCTGGCTCTCAATACTGACATCTGTTAATCCAACAGGAATTTGTTTTGGAGTATATTATGAATTTGGAGCTCTAACATTTTTCTCTAAATATTTACTGTTTATTTTAGACTATATTTATCAAATAATTATTTTTCTTTTTGCCAATATTTTTATTCCATCTCGCATGATACATTGAATTCTCATGTATATATTCAGGACTCTTCAAGAACTTTTAATTCGTTCTATTGTTCCCTTGCCTGCTGATTCTTTAGCCAGAACCATTATTTGTTAAATTAGTATAAATTTTTAAATATTCTCAGATATTAGATAGAATATTAGAATCATTTCTTTTATTGTTGTTGTTTTGAGAGGTTTTTGCTCTAGGGCATGTGCACTTACCAGAAAGACAGAGAGAGACAGAGAGACAGAAAGACAGAACCCCCCCACACACACACACACACGGGGGATAGCCATGCTGCAATCCCTTCTCCTCTATCTTCCTCCTGGGATCTTGTGCATGCATGCACATGCACCTGGCATGAGTTTAAGGCACCAGGTCTGGGACTCGAACCACGGTCAACTACATGTGAGTCCAGTGACATAGCCATTGCACCAACTGCTGGTCCCTAGAATCATTCTTTACTGAAGTTATTTTTCAAAAATTCTGTCATTAGGTGCACTTGAGAATTAATTTTTAATCCCACTTTTAAAATGTTATTTTATTAAATATTTAATTTAAAGAAAAAATTAATACTTTTGCCATATCAAGTCTGTTCATCTACAAATAGGAAGAATCTAGGTAGTGACTTAAGTCTTTTTATATCTTTCCATAACATTTAAATATTTTTCTCGTATGTGTTCTGAACATTCTTATTAATGTATTATATAGTGGGCCCAGCTCCATGCACAGTGGCATGTGCTACTCAAGTGAAGCCTGATCCTATGTGGCAAATGCAATTTGAATTCCTGACTGTGTCATCCTAACACACACAGGTAAGTGCCTAGGATCTGATGAGCTATAAGACTGGAGGAAGGGGATTGTGTTGTGACCAAATCCCGTGGAATATGCTCATCTTTCTCTCTCATGTGCATGTACACATTCTGTTTTATGAATAAATAAAGAAATTAATTTCTATTAATACTGTAAAATTTTTTGTTTCCCCTTCATGACTGAGAGAATGGTTAAAAGAGAAAAGAAGGGAGAAAGGCAGATAAATGCATTTTGTTTGTTTGTTCCTCAAGTGTTTATTTATTTTTTTTTTATTTGTTGACTAACATTTATATAACATGGATTTTTGGCAGGGTCTTGCTGTATTGTAATCTCCTGCCCCAGACTCCCAATTAGCTAGGGTTACAGAAACAGGCAACGTCACCTGGCATTTTCAGGTTGGGCTGGGGACTGAAACCAGGCCTCCCATGTGGCCTCCAGCCTCCTGATTGGTGGTGTTAGCTGTGTACCACTAGGCCTGTGTTAATAGCTTTCTCTCTCTTTTATTTATTTTATTTTATTTTTTATTTTATATTTATTTTATTTGCTATGAAGAATGTGTGCTTGCTGGAGAGAGATGAGGCAGAAAGGGAAAGTGAGAAATCAGTCCCTAAGAGTGATGGCCATGCTTCAGTCCCTCTCCTCTCTTCTCTTGGGATTGTGGGCACCTACACACAGGTGCCTGGTGTGTTTTCTAAGCTGCTGGCTCTGGGATTTGAACGTGGTTAACTGTATGGGATCCAGTACCCTAACCACCATGCCACCTGTTGGCCTTAATAGCTCTCTTACTAATTAATATCCTTTTAAGTTTTTATTGCTATTGTGATTAAAATATTTTCTCAATTATATTTTTAGTTGGTTGTTAATGATACGTAGGAAAGCAATTAATTTTAAAAATTTCTTTTGTATATTATACTTGCCTCTTATATACCTAACTCTTTATTGACAAAAGAGATAGAATAAATTCTGCTCCTTCATTAATCATGAGGAAAGTTAAATCCTGTAGATTTGTCACTATAGAATATGTTTGTTTTTAGGCAGAGCTATCCTCCTAAATGCTGTTGGGTTGTTGGGAAAGTCATGATGCATTTTTGCACAGAAAAACATAGAAAAATATGTCACGACTTTCCTGATGATTTAATATTTATTGTCTAATTTCAAACACAAATTTATTCTCTTATCCAGGTGTTTGTTAAATTACCACTGCCAATTTTTGTTAGGACCCATGATAAGCAGCATAACATTTCCTCAAATATGCTCTTGTCCTAATCGCTGGAACCTGCGAATGTTACCCTTCATGGCAAAACAGACTTTGCAGATGTGATTAAATGAAAGATTGTGAGATGGGGAGATTTTCCAGGATTATTGAGGTGGGCCTAGTGTAAACATAGGGTTTCCAATAGGAGAGAGGCAGGAGTGTCAGTGTCAGAAAAGGTGTGAAGCAAAGAAGGAGAATGGAAAATGCCAAATTTGAAGATGGGGGAAAGGAACTCAGGCTGAAAAATATAGAGTTCTCTAGAAGCTAGAAAAGGTAAGAAAATGAATTTTCTCCCAGAGCTCCCAAAAGGAACACAGCCTTGAAGATTATTAGAAGGAAACAAACACAGGAGCTTAGCATGGAAGTGCAAAGACATAGGAGACTCAACCCATACTCAAAGTTATTTAAGCTGTTGAAGTTCTAAAAACAATACAAAAGTACAAATATTTCAGAGAAGTATAAAACATGATGAATGTACCAAGGGAAAAAAATAAAAAATAGAAACATTTAAGGGACAGAAAAATGGAAAATTATCTGTTGGTGATAATACCTATGGTAATATCTTTTTAAAAATTTTATTATCATATTCTTTTTATATTGCATTGAATAACATATCTCTACAGTGTATTACATTTCTTTTTCCAGCATAATTACCATGCATATCAGTCAAGACAGACATTACTATCTACATTATCATCAGCAAATAACTTTTCATCATTTTTTTCAGATTATTATTATTATTTATTCTGATTTTTTAAGACATTCAATCACTATATATCACTTTTGTATAAAGAATTTACCCAACATGAATTAATTCTCAGACCAGTCCCATTGAGAATACTGTACATGTTATCATCAACAGGTAATAAATCATTTCTGTGTCCCACTAATGTCATACCTCTTTATTTGTTCTCTTGCTATCCTTCTCTATACTCTTCCCTTCTCTGTTCCCACCCTGTTCCACACTGTTCAGCATCTGTAATTGTTTTCGCTGCTTTTATGCCCTCCAATATTTCGATCTCTACCATAAAGTATGGATAGTCGGTATATATTAAGTGGATATGTACAATATCTTTCTTTCATATCCTGGCTTGCTTTACTCAGCAATAGATTCTTCATATTTGATCACTCCCTATCAAATGCCTGGGTCTTGTTTTTTTTATGGCTGAGTAGTATTCCATAAAGTATATGTGCAGCACTTTTTCCAACCATTCATCTGTTTGTGGACACTTGGGCTGGTTCCATGTCTCAGCGATTGTGAATATTGCTGCAATAAACATTGATGTGCAAGAACTTTTCTGACTGAGCAGTCTCCTGTCCTTTAGGTAGATGTTCAGAAGTGGGATTGCTGGATCAGATGGTAGTTTTATTTGTAGATCTTTAAGGAACCTACATATTGTTTTCCACAGTGGCTGAATCAGTTTACATTCCTACCAACAGTGTAGGAGAGTTCCCCTTTCACCACATCCCCGCCAACACTTACAACTTCTTCTATTTTTAGTCTTCACCATTCTGACAGGGCTTAGGTGGTAGCTCATTGTGGTTTTAATCTGCATCTCCCTTAGGAGCATGAGGTAATTCTTAACCGCCAAGTAGTCACAGTGTGAACTCACTGAAGTTCATCATTATCATCATCATCTTTGTGTAGGAACACAGCCTTACTGATTGACCTACGTGAAATAGTCATAAATGCTTTTGAAGTCATAAAAGGACTCCAGGTGGAATACGAAGTGCAAGATCAGTGCCAACTTTATGTATAGGCCAAGTTAGGAAGCATTTCGGGCATAATGTGATTATGTGGAAAAAGATGGGGAGTGCTCAAAAAATCTCCCTTTACGCAAATATCTGTCTTTGTCTCTATTCTCACTTTGG
>NW_006159650.1:2223890-2282673 GCF_000334495.1 Tupaia belangeri chinensis
CAGGAATTTTGCGTTAACCTTCAATCATGAGGAACTAGCATTTATTCTAGGGAGATCTAAACTGCACTAACCTCCTCTTCTCATGAATACTGTCCTGGTATCCTCCTCTGTTCACATGCCAGGGGTTAGGTGATATCTCATTGTGGTTGTAATCTCCCTTATGATGAGGGGTGTGGAGTATTTATTTATTTATTTTTGGAGACATTTTTGCTATAGGGCGTGTGCACTCGCCAGACAGACAGAGAGAGACAGAGAGCTAGAAAGTGAGAAATCACCCCCCCTCCAGGGGGGATGGCCACGCCGCAAACCCTTCTCCTCCATTCTCTTCTCGGAATCTTGGGCACGTACGCACATTCGCCCAGCGTGAGTTTAAGCCACCGAGTCCAGGTCTTGAACCGCGGTCGACTATGTGGGAGTCCAGCGACATAGCCATTAAGCTAACTGCTGGTCCCGAGTATTTCTTCATATGCTTTTTGGCTGTTCATATGTCTTCTGTGGAGAAGTGTTTTTTTCATCTCATTTTTCCATCTTTTAATTGGGTTAATAATTTTTTTAGAGTAAGTTGCTTGAGTTTCCTGTGTATTCTGGTTATCAGTACATTGTCTGATGCATAGTTTACAAAAATATCCTCCCATTCTAAGAGTTGTCAATTCACAGTAATTACTGTGTCCTTTGCTGTGCAGAAACTTCTTAATCTGATATAGTCCCACTTGTTTATTTTAGGGATTATTACCTGTGCTTTTGGAGTCATATTTAAGAAATCTTTGCCTACCCTAATGTCTCCCAGAGTTTCCCCAGTCTTTTCCACCAGTAGTTTATAGTTTGAGGTCTTAGGTTCGAACCTTTGATCCATTTTGAGTTGATTTTTGATAATGGTGATAGATGGGGATTCAGTTTCATCTTTCTGCAGATGGATATCCAGTTTTTCCAGCACCGTTTACTAAAGAGGTTTTCCTTTTCCCAATGGATTGACTGGTATCCTTTGTCAAAAATGAGTTGTCTATAAGTTTTGGGGTTTATTTCTGGGGTGTCTATTCTATTCCATTGGTTCACATGTCTGTTTTGTGCCAAAAGTTTATAGTATATTTTGGGATCAGGGAGTGATATGCCGCCCACTCCACTCTTCTTGCACAGGATTACTTTGGCAATATGAGGCCTTATATGATTCCAGACAAATTCTATGATTGTCTTTTCTAGACCTGTGAAGAATGTCTCTGGTATTTTGATTGGAATTGCATTAAATTTGTAGGTCAATTTGGGTAGAATTGCCATTTTGATTATGTTAATGATTACAGTCTAGGTACATGGGATGTCCTTCCACATTTTTATGTTATTTTCAATACCTTTTTAAAATTTTTATTTTTATTTCTATTTCTTTTATACATTCAATCATGCTACCCAGCTTACAAAGTGAATATTCCAACATGTGTACATTTCTGACCAGTCCAGTTCACCATACTAGAAAGTTATCTTCCTCTCCTCCTTTACTCTCCCTCTTTCCACACTGTATCTGGTGGTTACAACCATTTACTTAGTTTCTATAGCCTTCAGTCATTCAGTTTCAGCCATAGAGTACAGACACTCAGTATATATTAAGTGGAGATACATAACGTCTCTCCTTCATCTGGCTTGCTTCACTCAGCAGTAAATCTTCCATATTCATCACTTTCTGTCAAAAGCCAGGGTATTTTTTTTTTTATGGCTGAGTAGTATTCCATAGAGTAAATGTGTCACAGTTTTTCAATCCATTCATCTGTTCATGGGCATTTGGGTTGGTTCCATGGCTTAGCAATTGTGAATAATGCTGCAATAAACATTGATGTGCAAGCACTTTTCCAATGAAGAATTCTCCTGTCCTTTGGGTAGATACCAAGAAGTGGGATTGCTGAATCATATGGTAGTTCTATTTGTAGGTCTTTAAGGAATCTCTAAATTGTTCTCCAGAGGGGCTGGGCCAATTTACATTCCCACCAGCAGTGTAGGAGAGTTCCCCTTTCAACACACTTCTGCCAGCACTTATTGTTTTCTTTCTTTCTTTTTTTAATCTTAGTCATTCTGACTGCAGTTAGGTGGTATTTCATTGTGGTTTAGAACTGCATCTCCCTTTTGCAGATAAAAACTACAGTAAGATACCACCTAACTGCTGTCAGAATGACAAAGATTAAAAGTATAAAAAGTGATAAGTGTTTGCGGGGATGTGGTGGAAAGGGAATTCTCCTACACTGTTGGTGGCAATGTAAACTGGTTCAGCCATTGTGGAGAACAATATGGAAGTTCCTCAAAGATCTACAAATAGAACTACCATTTGATCTAGCAATCCCACTTCTGGTATTTACCCAAAGGACAGGAGAACACTCAGTCAGAAAAGTGCTTGCACATCAATGTTTATTGCAGCTTTATTCATGATCACTAAGACATGGAACCAAACCAAATGTCTACAAACAGATGAATGGATTGAAAAAGTGTGACATATATACTCTATGGAATACTATCCAGCCATAAAACAAAACAAAACAAAACAAAACAAACAAGACCCTGGCATTTGATAGAAAGTGGTCGGATATGGAGGATCTATTCCTGAGTGAAGTAAGCCAAGATAAGAAAGAAAGGTAGTGTATGTATCCACTTAATATATACTGACTATTTGCACTTTATGATAGAGATAGAAATATTGGAGAACATAAAAGCAGTGAAAATAGTTAATGAGGACAAGACAGTGTGGAGTATAAAGACAACAAGAGAACAAATAGAGAGGCATGACTTTAGTAGGATACAGATATGGTTTATTACCTGTTGATGATGACAAGTATAGTATTCTCAACTGGATTGGTCTGAGAAGTATTTCATGTTGGGTAAAGTAATAATTGGAATAATAATAATGATGATGATGATCAGAAAGAATAATAAAAATAATGAAAAGCTATTAGATTATGAAATGTGGATTTTAATGTCTCTGTATTGACTGTGTGGTAGTCCTCTGGTAAAAGAAATATAACACACTGTAAAGTTGTATGTGATTCAATGTAATATAAACAAGATTATGATGATAATAAATAAATAAATAAATAAATAAGAACAAAAAAAGAACTGCATCTCCCTTACAATGAGGGATGATGACCATTTTTCATATGCTTTTTGGTTATTTGTATGTCTTCCTTAGAGAGTGGTATTTTCAACTCATTCTTCCATTTTTTAATAGTGTTAATCATCTTTTTTTTTGGATACCTGCTCGAGTTCCTTGTGTATTCTGGTTATCAGTCCCTGACACATAGTTTACAAAAATATTTTCCCATTCTGAGGGTTGTTGATTCACACTAATTACTGTGTCTTTTGCCATGCAGAAACTTCTTAATCTGATGTAATTCCACTTGTCTATTTTTGGAATTATTGACTGTGCTTTGGGGGTCTTATTTAAGAAGTCTTTACCTACCCCAACGTCTCTCAGAGTTTCTCCATTGTTTTCAGTAGCAGTTTTATAGTTTGAGGTCTTTGGTTTAGATCTTTGATCCACTTTGAGTTGATTTTTGTCAATGGTGAGAAGTAGGGATTCTGTAGGTGGATATCCAGTTTTTTCCAGCACCATTTGCTAAAGAGGTTTTCCTTTCCCCACTGGATTTACTGGTTCCCTTTGTCAAAAATCAGTTGGCTGTATGTCTGGGAGTTTATTTCTGGGGACTCTTTTCTGTTCTGCTGTTCCACCTGTCTACTGCTGTGCCAATACCATGCTGTTTTGATTACCACTGCTTTGTAGTATATTTTTGAGTTAGAGAGTTAGATGCCACCTACTCCCCTCTTCTTGTGCAGAATTACTTTGGCAATATGGGTCGTTTATGATTCCAGACAAAGTGTATGATTGTATTTTCTTTATCTGTGAAGAATGTCTCTGTCACTTTGATTGGGATTGTGTAAAATATGTAGGTTAATTTGGGTAGAATTGCCACTTTATTATATTAATTCCTCCAATCCAGGAACATGGGATGTCCTTCCACTTTTTTATGTAATTTTCAATGTTTTTTATTTATTTATTTTTTTAGCTTCTTATAGTTTTCCTTGTGGAGGTCTTTCACTTCTTTGGTTAGACTTATTCCTAGGCATATTATACTTTTTGTGGCTATGGGAAATGGAATTACTTTTTTCACTTCTATCTCAGTCTACCTGCTGTTTGTATATAGAAATGCTATAGATTTCTGTATGTTGATTTTGTATCCTGCAACTTTACTGTATTCATTTATTACTTCCAGGAATGATTTTTATGGATACTACTGGGTATTCTATGTATACCATCATGTCATCTGGAAATAGAGTTTCACCTCTTCTTTTCCTATTTGAATGCCTTTTATTTTATTCTCTTTTCTAATTGCGTTGGCAAGGACTTCCAGTACTATATTGAAAAGGAGTGGAGAAAGTGAGCATCCTTGTCTTGGACCAGTTTTTAGTGGAAAATCTTTAAACTTTTCTCCATTCAGGATGATGTTAGCTATGGGCTTTTCATAGATAGCTTTTATTGTGTTGAGAAATGACCTTTCTACTACTTTTGCTGAGAGTCTTTATCATGAAGGGATGTTGTATCTTAGCAAATGCTTTTTCTGCATCAATTGATATGACCACATTGTTTTTATCTTTCTTTCTGTTAATATGGTGTATTACATTTATGGTTTTATGTGTGTTGAACCAGCCTTGTATCCCTGGTATAAAACCTACCTGGTAGTGATGTATAATCTTTTTTATATGTTGTTGGATGCAATTTGCTAGTATCTTGTTGAGAATTTTTGCATCTATATTCATCAGAGATATTGGTCTATAGTTTTCCTTCTTTGTCCTGTCCTTATCTGTTTTGTGGATAAGGGTGATGTAGGATTGATAGAATGAATTTGGGAGAGTTTCGCCCTTTTGGATCTTTAGAAATAACATGAGCAAAATAGGAGTTAACTCTTCTTTAAAAGTTTTGTAGAATTCAGAGGTGAAGTCATCAGGACTAGGGATTTTCTTTTTTGGGAGGTTATTTATTACTGATTCAATCTCCTGGCTTGTTATGGGCCTATTCAGAATTTCTACATCCTCCTGGTTAAATCTTGTTAGATTATATGTGTCCAGGAATTTGTTCATCTCATCCAGATTTTCTGGTTTGTTAGCATATAGTTGTTCATAGTATCCTATAATGATGTTTTGTGTTTCCATTATGTCTGTTGTTATATTGCTAGCTTCATTGTAAATTTGACTTACCTGGTTTCTTTCTCTCTTTTTCTTAATAAGTCTTGCTAGTGGTGTATCGATTTTGATTATCTTTTCAAAGAACCAGATTTTACTTTCATTTATTTTCTGTATAGTTCATTTATTTTCTATTTTATTTATTTCTGCTCATACTTTTTCTTTCTTTTTCAAGAGGTTTTCGCTATAGGGCGCACGCGCTCGCCAGACAGACAGAGAGAGACATAGAGACAGAAAGCGAGAAATCACTCCCCAGGGGGGATGGTAACACCACAATCCCTTCTCCTCCATTCTCCTCTCAGGATCTTGGGCACGCACACACACGCGCCCGGCGTAAGTTTTAAGCCACCGGGTCCGGGACGCGAACCGCGGTCGACTACATGGGAGTCCAGCAACATAGCCATTATGCTAACTGCTGGTTCCCTCTGCTTGTATTTTTATTATTTCCTTTTTTCTGGAATTTTTTGGATTACTTTGTTGTTGCTTTGCCAATTCCCTGAGGCATGATGTTAGATTGTATATTTACCACCTTTCCATCTTTTTCTTATGTGCCTTAATTGCTATGAATTTCCCTCTTATGACTGCTTTTGCAATGTCATATAGATTATGAAACTCATATACTCATTATCATTTGTTTTCATAAATTTTTTGATTCAGACTTAATTTCTTCATTAGTTAAGAAGTCATTCAGAAGTAGATTGTTTAGTTTCCATGTGTTTCGTTATTTTTGAGGGTGTTTCTTGAAGTTAATATCTAGTTTAATTCCATCATGTTCAGAGAAGATGCTGGGTGTAGTTTCTATGCCTTTGGATCTATAAGGGCTTGACTTGTGTCCTATCATGTAGTCAGTCTTTGAAAAGGTTCCATGATGGCGTGAGAAAATGTATATTTTATGGTCTTAGAGTGGAAAGTTCTATAGATGTCTGTCAAGCCCATTCAATTTATAGCATCATTTACATCCTGTATCTCTCTATTTTTCTGTCCAAAAGATCTATCTAAAGGAGATAATGGGATGTTGAGATCCCCAACAATTATAGTGTTGCAACCTATCCCTCCTTTTAGCTTCAGCAGTTTTTCCTTCACATATTTAAGTGCTTCTGAGTTGGGTGCATAGATATTTATAAGTGTGATGTCTCCTTGACGAACTAACCCATTTACTATTATATGATGACCTTCTTTTTCTTTTACAGCCTTTGTCTTGAAGCCTATATTTTCTTAAATTAGTATCGCAACTTCAGCCTTTTTGTTATTTCCATTTGCATGCAATATCTTTTTCCAGCTCCTCACTATTAGTCTATTTATATCTTTATCCATAAGGTACATTTCTTGTAGGCAACACGTAGAGGGTTTCTTTAGTTTTATTATGTTTGTTTGTTTTCCATTCAGCTAATCCGTGTCTCTTAATTGGAGAATTTAATTCATTAACAGTCAATGTTATTATCGATATTTTCAGACCTGTTCTTATCATGAAGTGAGCAATTTTTTTTTTTTGGAGAGGTTTTTCGCTATAGGGTGCGTGCACTCGCCAGACAGACAGAGAGAGACAGAGAGACAGAAAGTGAGAAATCACCCCCCAGGGGGGATGGTCCCGCCACAATCCCTTCTCCTCCATTCTCCTCTCGGGATCTTGGGCATGCACGCACACGGGCCTGGCGTGAGTTTTAAGCCACTGGGTCCGGGAGGCCAACCGCGGTCGACTATGTGGGAGTCCAGTGACATAGCCATTACGCTAACTAACTGCTGGTTCCCAAGTGAGCAATTTTCTTGGTTATTTTTTTTTGTTCTCTTATAACTGTCCATCTGACCTTTTAGTTTTCATGGTATAGCACTCCCTTTGGTACCTATTGAAGAGCTGGTCTAGAGTTGGTAAATTCTTTCAGGTTTTGTTTAATCTGAGAACGTTTTTATCTTTTTTTCCCAAATGAAGGATAATATTGCTAGGCATAGTATTCTTGGTTAAAACTCTTTTTCATTTATCACTTTAACTATATTTCCCCATTCTTTCCTTGCCTGCATTGTTTCTGGTGAGCGGTCCAATGTTAGCCTTATGAGATGACCTGTGTAAGTACCTTGATGTTTCTCTCTTGCCAATTTTAGTATATTGTCTTTGTCTGTGATTTTGGTTCATCTGACTATAATGTGCCTTGGAGAGGATCTTCTTGGGATGACTCTGTTTGCGGTCTTTCTTTTGTCTATGTATTTCTTTTGTCTGGCTATTTGAATGCCTCTCTAGGTTTAGAAAGTTTTTTTCCAGGATTTCATGAAATAAATTTTCAATGTCCTTATTGTTTTCTTCCTCTTCTGAGATACTAATTATCCAGATGTTGGAGTGCTTAATGGTATCTAGTATTCCTCATATATTATCCTCATTTTTTGTTGTTTGTTTTCTCAGTCTTTTTGATACTTTTTTCTAGGTCAGAGGTTTTGTCTTGTACATTTGAGATTTGACCTTCTGCATGATCTAATCTACTTTTAATACTTTAGAGGAGGTTTTAGTTTCATGTATTACATTCTTCATCCCTAACAATTCCATTTTATTCTTTTTTATGGTGTCTATTTCTTCTTTCATATCGTGAAAGGACTTCCTCATCTCCTGAAGCTCATTGTCTCTTTTCTTTTGCATCTCATCTCATTTAGTTTGGTCACTACACATATTATGAATTGCTTATCTGACATTTTCATGACTTCCATTGTGTTGTCTTTGGGTGATGAGGAATTGATGTTTTCCCTTGGGGGAGAGACATTTTGTTGGTTTCTCATATTTCTTGTGCCTCTGTGATGGTTTCTAGTCATCTGGAGATCTATACTTACCTTCCTAAATTATTCAAGGTATCTCTGAACATTCAGTGGTGTGCAGGAGTAGAAAATTGGCAATCTCTCTTCTGCTCTGCCACCCTGTTTCTTACCAGCACTCTGCACTGTTGTCACCAGTCCAGGGTGACATAAAGTCTTCCCTGTTTCTGAAGAACAATTGCGCCTCAAACTGAGCTGCTAAGCTTCACCTCAGGAGCAAAGAAAAGATTGTGTGTATGCTATTCAAAACACTGAAGTCCTGGAAGTTCAAAGGCAAGTGGGGGAGAGGATGAGCCATGGGTCCCACCCTTATGCCCTTATGCCCTGCAGCCACAGGCAACCTGGCTTCCAGCAAGGCTGCTTGTTCACTTGAACGAGGTCTCTGGATGGGGTGGAGTGGGGTGCGTATGGTAATGTCTTTGTTTAAACCAACATACAGTATATTCAGGATGGGAAAATATATTTGATATGCTATAATGATACACAGTGATTAAATGCAAAATCGAAAAATAATAATAATAATGATGAAAAAAGATGAACGTGTGAATAATAAGTGCATTTTTTGAGAACAGTAATAATTTTGAGGTCACCTGCTCTTATCCCTTTGGCCTTTCTCAGAAATTCATTCCTGCCTTTGGCCTTTCGCAGAAATTCATTCCGGCTACATAGCCAATGCAGAGAATTACCTGGGACACTGAGTTTCTCACTGAATGTGCGACACTCATTTTGAGAAGAGTTTTGGTAATTTCAGTGATCTTCATTTTCTCCTTTTCAGAGAAATTTGCCTCTTGTAGACCTGAGCTCCATGTAGCTCTGCATGTGGCTCCAAGTGGCTTCCCAAATGGCCCATGCTTCTTACAGTCCTGCTGAGGATGCAGCTTTATTTGCCAGGTTATACCCATTGGAGCTATACAGGTGTTGTAAAGTAGGCAGTGTCAGGGAAGCCTACAGCTCACAGATATTAAAATAAAAGCTGAATTTATAAACACCATAAATCAAAGCTCTACTTTCTTCATCATTCTTTAATGGAGCAGAACTGTATTTCTAGAACATGTGTAATGCCAAGCAGTGTTGTTCCTATATTCTTACATACCAATTTCCTACTAAGGCGATATAAGTAGTAACACATTCTCCATATGTTCCTGCCTTTTTTTTTTTTTTTTTTTTTAAGGTCTCTCATACTTCCAGATTAACTAAAGGTTCAGATTGGGGCTATTTATTTTTATTGTCTGTAAGTTTTTATTTTTAAATAGTTACAAATCTGCAGGAAGTTGCAAAAATAGTACAGAGAGATTTTAAATTCTTTATG
This sequence comes from Tupaia belangeri chinensis, assembly GCF_000334495.1. NCBI lineage: Eukaryota > Metazoa > Chordata > Mammalia > Scandentia > Tupaiidae > Tupaia > Tupaia belangeri. Next base: position 2,233,201 of record NW_006159650.1, read on the forward strand.
CAGGTTTTCCTGAGGATTACATTATACAAAACTATTGTACAACACAAAATCAAGGATATTGACAAAGGTATAATGTGTGTATAGTCCTATGTGATATACAATTGTTCCATCAACACAAAGACCTCCCTTATAGTCATATCCTCCCCTTTATAATCATATCCTTTTATAGTGTCTCTCCCAACCCTCACCCTTGAGAAACATTATTTTGTTCTCTATCTCTGTAATGTTCTTATTTAAGGAATGTTACATAAATAAAATCTTACAATATATGATCTGTTGACATTGGCTTTTTCCACTCAGCATATAGCCTTCAGATCCATCAAAGTTATTATATGTAACAATATTTTGCTCTGATTCACTACTAGGCAGTATTCCATAGTTTGGAGATCCTGTAGTTTACTTAACCATTCACTTATTGAGGGACATTTTGATTGTTTCCAGGTTTCGGCCATTACAAAAAAAAAAATTCTATAAAAATTCATGGAGAGGTTTTTATGTGGCTCTAACTTCACTTCTCTAGGATAAATACTTAAGAGTGCTATTTCTGAGGTTGTTCAGTAGGTATATGTTCAGTTTTTAAAGAAACTGCCACATTTTCCAGTGTGGCTTCACACTTTTCATTCCGAGCAGGAATATATGAGAGATCCAGTTTCACTACGTCTTTGCAAGCATTTGGTGTTGTCACCATTTTTAATTTTAGCTGTTCCAATAAGTATAAAGTTATATCTCATCATTGGAATTTGCATTTTTATGGTGACTAATGATGTTGAACATTTGTCATGTGCTTATTTGCCATCTGTGTAGTTTCTGAGTGAACTGTCTCTTCATGTCTTTTGCCTATTTTTCAACTGGATTGTTTGTTTGTATTACTTAGTTTTAAGAGTTCTTTTAGAGCCCTACTTATATTCTTTTAAAAACATTTAGTTTACTACAGGGTGCTTGAGTGTGCATGAAAGAGAGAGAGAGAAATCATTTCTTGGGGGGATGACCTAATCACAGTCCCTCCTACTCTATTCTCCTCTTGGCATTTTGGGCACCCACACATACATTCCTGGCATGTTTTTGAAGCCACTAGGATCCAGGACCCAAACCACTCAGTTATGTAGGATCCAGCAGCCTGAACTCCATGCCACCTGCTGGCCTGAGTTCTACTTATATTCTGAGGATGAGTCCTTTGTCAGGCAAGTGGTTTGCAAATATTTTTCTCTCAGACTGCAGCTTATTTATTTATTTTTATTTTAGAAAATAATTCAGTTTATTTATTTATTCCATGAATAAAGAAGGTGGGACAGAGAGAGAAAGAGAGAGATACAGCATTGCAACAGAGTTTTAATGATGTGATCTATCTTCAGCTTTAACAAGCCCATATCATGGGCACATGAGGGCTTGGCATACTCCAGGGGTGTCCAGATGTAAACTGACAACCTTCCCCTGTGGGTTAGCCTCACAGAGCATCACATTTTACCACTGTTTTGCAATCCAGCCCCTCCATTTTCTTGAAGGGCTCTTTCACTGAGCAAACATTTGAGTTTTAATGAAATTAAATTATAGATTTATTTTGTTTATTGTGTTCTTGACATCATGTCTAGAGCTTTTGAACAGCCCTTTCTACCCTGTTAACCTGTAAAAGTTTTATGATTTTACCTTTTGTCTTTAAATTAACAGTTCATTTTGAGTTATTTTTTGTATCAGATGTGAGTTTTTGTTGAAGTTCATTTTCTTTTGCTTATGAATATATCCAGTTGCTCTTGTACAATTTTTTGAAAAGACCATCTTTCCTCCGTCATGTTGCTTCTACACTTTAATAAAAGCTTTGAGTCTTTCCTCTATAGGATTTACAGTTCAAGTTCAGGTGGAGTGGGAACATCCATTGGAAAGCCATGTTGAGACTCAGTGGCTGTTTTGTACTTGCTCTTGTTGATCAGAGTGTCATGGAGAGAACCTCACATCAAGAACAAGTTGCTAGAGCCAGCAGGTGGTGTGGTGGTTAAGGCTCTGGTGTCTCACATGGCTGACCAAAGTTTGCATCCCAGACCTGCTGGCTTGCTTTCTCACCCCACCTTCACCTTTCTTTCTCTCTGTGCCCTATAGCGAATTTAAAAATAACAACAACAATAATAACAATAGCAATAAATAAAAATCTAAAAAAGAACAAATTGCTATCAAGGCTAAATACAGCAAGCATTTACTGGCAGGGAAGTGAACAAAAAATGGAAAATTATAGGTTGTAGGCCAGAGAAAACATTATTACTAAGATGTACTGGATTAGAAGCAAGTGGCTTATGAAGCTGTCAAACTGCTTAGTTGAGAACACTTGGTAGGTTCAGAAAAAAGCTGGTGTATTTGGTTTATTGTTGAGCCAGTCCTTGGGATACAACTTAAAACCAGTGAGCCCCTTCTATGTTAACAATGTGACATTAACCAGGCCTGGAAAAGATAGAACTGTGATTTGAAAGTGGCTCTTGTCATAAAATCTCCCCAGAGAAGTAGAATAAAAGTCAGCTCTGTTAGGTCTTTTTGTACAAGATACGAACTGAAGTCAAACTCATAGGTAAGATGAAGTTTACTTGCCTAAGTCATTGAACTCTGGGTTTTTCTTTCTTTTTTTCTTACGTTAATTTAATTTCTTCTCTCTCTCTCTCTCTCTCTCTCCTTTTTGAATGAGTGTCAGCCTGCATACAAGATACAGAGAGAGTGGGAGATAGAGAGAGAGAGGCAGGCACTATGACAGGGTCTTATCATACCATGATCTTGTCACACTCCTACCCCAGCCCTCTGGCTAGTCAGGATCTCGGGCACACTTGTTCATGGTAAATTTCAGATTGATTCATGATCCATATCCACACTCAGCCATGTGTAGCTTCAGCAAAGAGTTAACTACCACCTGCACGAGGGAGGACAGGCCGCGATGGCAATCAGGTATGGCCACCGTAACATGAACTTCTGTCTGCAAAATCACTTCTTCACGTAAGGATAAGCAATGAGGTTACTTCCTGTTTGGTTGGCTTCCTCTCCTTTGGATACATCCCCTGCTCTGGACTTGGGACAGTACCACATGTAGGGACATGGTTGGCCCAAATAAAGCATGTCCAGAATTTCTGCTGAGGGATTTGCAAAGAAAAATGGTTACCAGACAGCTTTTGGTGTCCAACAACACCGTCTGTTCCATGGAAACCATTACCAGCCTTTCGCTAAGAGCAAATATCTGTTTAAATGATATTTAAACAATTGTACTTATGTATGGCAGAAAAATTTTAAATGTTCATGATATGGTAGGTGGTCAGTTCAAAGACCCAAACACAATTTAATTTCCCAACCAACAAAATCTAGGAAGTAAAAAGAAGAATGTTCAACAGAGAACAAGAATAAATTTGAAGGACACCGAAGGAGAAACAATAATCATAAGGACAGCTGCTTCATTTGATCCGCCGGGGGCCCAGCTCATTGTCATGGGCTCAGGGGTGCTGTGCTCACCTGTCATGAATAATTTGTAAATTCACACAGGACTCCTGCTCCACCATACCTCCAGCAGCTTTTATGTGTTCACCATATTTATTGAGTTCACTCCCTGGGTCTGATGAACAGACTGTGGGCCATAAGGTAAAAGAATATTTGTGCAAATAGAAAAGAGCCTTTGAAGAGTAAGTTAGCCAATTTTCCAGAGGGCTTGTGTGATTGCCAGACGAGAGAGAGAGAGAGAGAGAGAGAGAGAGAGAGAAAGTGAGGAAGCACTCTCCATGGAGATTGGTCACACTCAATCCCTTCTCCATTTCTTCCTCCTTTTGGGATGTGCCTGGCATGTTTCTCAAACCACTGAGTCTGGGACTGGAACCACATAGTTGGCCACGTGAAATCCAGGAACCTTAACCACCATGCCACTGGCTAATTCTAGTTAGATTTATAAGAGGGATGAAATGATTATTTATTAAAAAATAAAATCTCTAAACTTATTGCGGCCTAGAAAACCAAGCCTGGAAGTGGAGGTTAAATACCTATGCCAGACTCAGAACCAAACTGTCTCATAATTTAGCCAATAACTTAACTTCTATGGATCTCAAATTCATGTCCCTTCATACAAATGCCAAACTGGACTTTCATAAACTTAGAGATTTTAAAGATATTTTTAATAGTAATTGTACTGGTGTTTCAATGACATCTTTCTTTTAAAAAAAATTACTTAATTTATTTAGTTAGTTATTTTAATTTGACCAGAGAGAGACAGAGTGAGAGAGGGAAAGTAAGAAAGCAAACCACCAAGTCTGGTACTCGAACTGTGGGTTGGCCATGTGGGAGTTCAGTGCCTTTAACCACCATGCCACCTGCCAGCCCCATCCATTACAACTTTTGCCATTTGAATTGGGCCAGTCTCTGAAAGGCCCTTAAATAAGCCAATACTTTCAATTAACTCAAGTGTCAAAAGTAAAGCCTGAAAGAACCAGAGCATGGGCCTGTTACCCAAGTAGGGCTGCTTTTATTTCGCACTGGTGTTTTCCAACTATATCAGGAATGGGGCCAGTGTCTACATTCTGCCCCCTCCATGATCAGCTTTGCCTCATGCTTTCCACTGGTTGATGGAGTTGAACCCTAGATCCCAGTGATTGTTATGATTCTGTCCGCATGCTTCTTCAATTTCTGCCCAGCAGATGTCTGTCCTTAGGGAAATGTAAATTGAAACCACAATGAAATACTACTTCACACCCACTAGCATGACTATAATAAAAAAGACAGATGGTAACAAGTGTTGGCAAGTACGTACATAGATTGGGACCCTCCTCGATTGCTGGTGGGAATGTAAAATGGTGAAACTGCTTTAGAAAACAGTCTGGAAGTTCCTCTAAAGGTTAAACATAGACTTATGTTTAACCTAACAATTTCACTCCTAGGTATATACCCAGGAGAAATGAAAACATATTCTATTCTATGGTACTGGGAAAAATATTCAGAAGCTGTTATAGCTGTTACCCATGTTGGCAGCCAACCTGCATCTATTCGTTTAATTCACTTATTCAACAAATATTGAGTGTCTATTATGTGTCTATTATTGGGAAACAGTAGTGAGCAGAATAGATGTAAAGTCCTGTTCTCATTCACCTTACTGTGCAGTGGGGATCAGGAACAGATCACCAACAACATCAGTAGATTATGTGATAAGTTAGATAGGGTGCTAGGGCTGGGGGAAATATTATAGTTTTAATGATGATCAGGGAAGGTCTTAATGGGAAAGGCGTAATTTGAATAATGACCTGCAGTAGGTGCAGGAGAGAGTCAGGCAGATATCTGGAAGAAGGATGTTCCATACAAAGGGCCATCAACTGCAAAGGCCTTGAGGTGGGAATGGAGCTGCCAGATCTGGTAGAGCACACTCCATGAATAGCAGAACCAGAGGGGCTGGATGTGAGCGGGTTGAGTGAGTGGGTGCTACAGCTGCTGTAAGGGCTGTGCTTTGTTCTCTGAATGAGATGAGAAGCTGTGGAAAGTTTAGAGCAGAGGAGTCATATGATAGGATTTAAGCTTTAGAAGGGTCACTCTGGCTACTTTGTGGGATATAGAGTGACTTGCTTATTGGTAATCAAAGCATGAGGGGGATGCAGGAAGGCCAATGAGAGGTCTTTGTAATAATCCAGCAAGAAATGTGGGATGTGTGATAGCAGTGGAAATGGTGACTTGGAGGGGTTCTCTCAAAGCCATTGGAAGAGAGATGAATGAAGCTATGTGATAGTTTGTTGTAGAGCTAGAGAGAATCTGGATAAATAAAGATAGGTGAAGGAATGGTGAGAGGAGAAATGAGCTTCCAGGCACGTTTCTGGGTATTTACCCACAGTAGAGAGAAGTGGCCGGTGTCCTAGCCCAAGGATCCTAGCTATTAATCTGCCACAAAATTACAGAATTAACCTGGTTGTTGGGTTCATGTCAAATAATGGCTGCAAATAACAACAGTAAATTGAGAGGATGAAATTGCTTTATTGGTTTGGTTTCCAAATCAAACACCGCTTCAGTTCAGTGAGCAGACACACTGAGGTGCTTCTGAACAATGAGGCAGAAAGCCATTTATGTTTCCTTTCATAATCAGTCTTCTGGATGTGCCAAGAATATCACACCATCATTCCCTTCTGTAACAGAGGGGAAATTAAGATTGCTTTTTCTCTCTAACATGTTCATTTCCTCCTTCCTCTGCTCTGTTTTGATTGTTACAGTTGCCTCTTTTGGAAGATTTAACTGCAGTCTGTTGAAAATAAAGGAAAAGAATTCTATAAATAAAGTATAACATAGGTAATTTGGGGAGAATCTTTTTTTATAAAAAAAGAATATTTTATAAACACATACATATTTAAGTTTAAAAAATGAGTTCCTTGATTGGATTTAAACATGTTTGTGTCCTGGAACTTTGATTCCCTTGCAGATTTTTGGGAACACAGTAATTAGTTCAAATCTTATGAGCCCATCATAGATGATGAGTATTCAGCAGTGAACAAAACAGAACCCTCACCTTATGAAGTCCTAGACTAGTTGGAGGGGAGAAAACAATCAGGTACCTAATTATACTATGTACCTAAGCACAGAATTGTAAGAAGACAAAGCAATGTAATAGCTGATGAACTCCAGAGTAGAGAGGAGATTGCCAATTAAATGGAGTGATGGAAGAAACTTTCCTCTGAGTAAAGACCCAGAGGAGAAGAGGGAGCCATGTAGATACCTAGGAGAAAAAGGAATAATAAACAAAAATGTCCAGTGCAAGAGATTGTCCAGGAGATCCCTGTGGCTGGGGTGAAGTGAGTGAACAAGGAGTAGTAAGAGATAAGGCCAGGTTGGTAATGGAGAGGGAGGCAGACCAAATAGGAGTTTGCAAAAATCAAAGTTTTCATAATTATTTTCTCTAATGAGAAAAGACATCATAGGAGTGATAAGATGTTTTTAAAGGATTATGAAAAGAGAATGGGCAAAACTATTTGCAAGTCATATATCTGATAAGGAACCTGTAGATAGAATATAGAAAAAAAAACAAAACTCTTATAAGTTAATAATAAAAAAATAACTCAATGAAAATGGACAAAAGATCTAAACATACATTTCTCCAAGGATCTTCTAATGGCCCACACACATTACATTTCTCTAATGATTGGCATTGTTGAACATGAAAGACACTGAACATCATTAGTCATTAGGGAACTATAAGTTAAAACCACAATGAGATACCACGTAATACCCACGAGGACGGGTATAATCACAAACACAGAGAGTAACAAGTGCTAGCAAACACGTGGGGAAATTGAGCCTCTCCAATTGCTGGTGGGAATGCAAAATGGTGGAACTAACTTAGAAAACAATCTGGAAGTTTCTCCAAACTTTAAAAATAGAATGACCATATTCCATTTCTAGGTATGTAACCAAGAGAAATGAAAACATATGCCTACACAGAAATTTGTATACAAATGTTCATAACAACATTTTTTTTTGGGTGGGAGAGGTTTTTGCTGTAGGGCTTGCCAGAAAGAGACAGAGAGACAGAAAGTGAGAAATCAACACCCAGGGGGATGGTCCCACCACACTCCCTTCTCCTCTCAGGATTTTGGCATGCACGCACACGTGCCCAGCGTAAGTTTAAGCCACCGGGTCCGGGACTTGAACAGCAGTCGGCTATATGGGAGTCCAGCGACATAGGCATTATGCTAACTGCTGGTCCCATAGCAACATTTTTATAATAACCCCAAAGTGGAAACAATGGAAATTTCTATTAGCTAATGAATGAATAAATGAAATGTTATATAGCCATATATAACAATGAAATATTAACTGGCAATAAAAATAAATAAAAAGCTAATAAGTGTTACTACACGAGTAAATCTTGAAGACCTTATGTTAAGAAGAAAAAGGTCAGACACAACAGGCCACTATACTGTTGATTTCATGGATATGAAATGTCTAGAACTGGAAAAACCACGCAGACAGTCTATTAGTAGATGCCAGGGCCTTGACAAAGAGGAGAATGAGAGTGTCATGACTAAGGTGTGTAGGGCTTCTTTTTGGGGCAATGAAGATCTTCTAATAATAATCATGGTCATAGTTGCACAACTCTGAGAATGCACTAAAAACTACTGCTGAATGGTACACTTGAAATTGGTGAGTCATCGTTACGTGTATTATAACTCTACAAAGCTGTTAAGGAAAACAATAAGGGCCATTCTGGCTGCTCTATAAAGAATTCTCACAGAGGCACCCAGGATCCTGAGGACCTGGAGGAATGGGGATGGGGGATCCCCACATATCAGGACTCTATCAAAGATACTTCTCTTTCTTTCCCTCTCTCTCATGCACACACCATGCTCTGTCATAAACAAAAAGAAACAAAACAAACAAAACCAAAAATTCCTTTCCAAAGGTAGTTATGAAATTTGTGAATTTACCCCTGGAATGTGATCTACAGTATCCCTTTCTCTTCCATTACCCTTTGCATCCAATAAAGCTTATTTGTACTGGATGGGGTGAGGAAAGAACCTTCTGCAGGGCTGTAGGGAGAAGAGGAAGGATCTCAGTGAGGAGACTTTTGAATTAATCCAGGGAAGTAGTCTTAGAAGTGGGGAGAAGCAGTGGAATTCCTGTTTTAATAACGAGACTGGCTACCCTGTGTTTCAGTGTGAAGACTAGGTACGCTGACACAGTGAGGAGCCAGAGACTCAGAATAAATCATAAGTGAGCAAATCTATGATCCATTTCTATGGACAGTTATTGTGCTAAGATCCAGGAAACGCAGGAGATGCAGACCCCTGGTCCTTGACTCAGGAAGGTTACTATAGGAGCATAGATTTCTGCACAGGAATGCAGAAAAAGTGAAATAAGGACAAGATTTCAATAAAAATCAGATACCACCAGGAGAGTATTCCAGGAACATAATCTAGTAATTGCCATAGGAATTCAAATATACAATTCGGGGCTGAAATAGCCCCAGACAGGAGTACTGAAGAGACGAGGATAATCACTCACTCAGGAGGGAGCACAGGAAGATCCTGTGGTTTTAGGAGTCAGGAAACAGACCACTTTGGCTGAAGCCAGTTTCACACGGAGATGTCAAGGGAGATAAGGCTGAGAAAAGTAGAAAACAGTGGCCTTTTAAAATACAGAGGGGAACATACTTTGTCATCATTTGACTTCTCCTAAGAATGAGCTCAACAATTTTGTTCCAGATCATAAACCAATTGCCCTCCTGTGCAATATTAAATACTAGAAAGACCAACTGGATTTCTCTGATGAGGAGATGATAAACAACACACATGACAGATTGCTTAGAAAAATGAGACATAATAACGAGGGTCAGACACTGTGATTAAATCCGTGTGGACAGGGAATCAGGAGACGAAGACGCTGCTGTTGATTATGGTGAGAAACCAGCCAGAGAGCTATTTTTCCTTTATTTCCTCTCCTCTTTAACAGATGCTTGAATTCAATCATGAGACTGTCACAGAGGCACATTACAACCATTAAGGATACCAGGTTACATTAGAAACAAATTGCCTGCTCTCTTTTTCAGAAGAGGTATGTAAGATGGCCATATGATTTTTTCTTTTTTTTAATAACTGAAGAATGTTTCTTGGATGTAGGTTTATTTTCTTTTTCTTGGGTAAGATACACATCTCATCCCCAGATCTTGGAAATGGTGTTCTTCTTTTTCTTCTCCTTTTTTTTTTTTTATCAGAGAGCAGGCACTCATGAGAGAGAGAGCGGGAACTCCTGTAGGACATGGTCATGCTGCAATCTCTTTTTTTCCTTCTCATCCTGTCCTGTTGAGATCTGGGACATGCTTGTATAGACACCTGGTGTATGCCACCCAAAGCTACTGGAGTAGGATTCGATCTACACTTGGCTATGTGGGATTCTTAACTTCTAGGTCACTGGACAAGCCCCCAGATAGTTAACTTTATAGCCCAGAAGGTAGGAGCTTGTGCCTTAGAGAGAGGCTGTCTCTGCTCAAATCTAGCTCCTTGTTTTACTACTACTTAATTTGTCTGTGTCCTAGTTTCTTCATTTGTAAAAGGGGGTGATGGTAACAGCAGTACCTACTTCATGGTGTTGCTGGCAGAATTGGGTTACTATTTATGCAGCAGTTGCAATAGTTCTTAGCAGTTTATAAACACTCCAATAATTTAGCTGTGAACCCAAACAAGCCTGCTTTTCTCTCTCTTCCTCAGTTCCTGCTTACTATTAGTGTATTGATAGCTAAGCAGTGTGTTTTTTCTTTATTACACATTTTCTTGTGCCTCCAGTGGAAGGGTTACCAGTGTTTCTGAGAGTGGCTACTTTTTATTTGTGGTGACTGATCAGTGGGTGGAGGAGGGATCAAGAAACCTCAGACCAAAACCAGATGTTGCACACGGATGCTGGAGGGAGGGACCATGGGTTTCTTCGCTCACTCTGAAGGCTTGCCCAGTCCCTTGAGGACTCTGGTGTAAAGCAAGCGGTATCAGGGGGCTCCAAACAGATTGGGCCAAGCGTTGTGATCGACTATGAGATCAAACTATAAAAATGGCCATTTTTATAGGCCATTTTTATAGGTGTTTTATAGTGAAGACTGGCAATGTTACGCTATTCAACTTCATAGTCCAGGTTTCCAACTTAAATTGATTAATGGCTACAAATAGTTATATCATTTTCTATTAGCATTTCCTAGCTATAGCCAAAACCATTGGCAAGTTCCTCCATTAATGAGCCCCTGTGGGTGGACAGAACACATTTTTGTTCTTTACTCCATCTCAAGTCCCTGATAAATACTTCTGAAATTCATTCAATAACATTTATTAGGCCCTTCTATATGCTGGGCATGAGGTAATTCTTTATTTTATTTATTATTATCATAATCTTTTTATATTACATTGAATCACATATATCTTTACAGTGTATTACATTTCTTTTTCCAGCATGATTACCATGCATATCAGTCAAGACAAAAGATATTACTATCCATATCATCAGCAGCAATAGCTTTTCATCATTTTTTAGATTATTATTATTATTTATTCTAATTTTTTAAAAACATTCAGTCACTATATATCATTTGGCTTGTAAAGAGAATTTACCCAACATGAAATACTTCTCAGACCAGTCCAGATAAGAATACTGTACATGTTATCATCAACAGGTAATAAACCATTTCTATGTCCCACTAATGTCATGCAGCTCTTTTTGTTCTCTTGGTATCCTTCTCTCTATTTTTCTTTTTCCCCCTACCTCCCATTTCCCCCTGTCTTCAGCATCCATAACCATTTTCACTGCTCTTATGCACTCCAATATTTCAATCTCTACCATAAAATGCAGATAGTCGGTATATATTATATTAAGTGGATACCTACAGTATCTTTTTTTCATATCCTGATTTGCTTCACCCAACAACAGATCCTCTATATTTGTCTATATTTGACCACTTTCTATTGAATACGAGAGTCTTGTTATTTTTTTTTTATGTCTGAGTAGTATTTCATAGAGTATATGTGCAACACTTTTTCCATTCACTCATCTGTTGTGGACATTTGGGTTGGTCCTGTGTCTTAGTGATCGTGAATATTGCTGCAATAAATATTGACGTGCAAGAGCTTTTCTGACTGAGCAGTCTCCTGTTCTCTGGATAGATGTAGATGTTCAGAAGTGGGATTTCTGGATCAAATGGTAGTTTTATTTGTAGATCTTTGAGGAACCTGCATATTGTTTTCCACAATGGCCGAACCAGTTTACATTCCCACCAACAGTGTAGGAGAGTTCCCCTTTCACCAACATCCCTGCCAACATTTACAACTTCTTGTATTTTTAATCTTCGCCATTCTGACAGTTAGGTGGTAGCTCATTGTGGTTTTAATCAGCACCTCCCTATCTCCCGTAGGGGCATGAAGTGATTCTTTTTTTTTTTTTTTTCTGGAGAGATTTTTGCTATAGGGCGTGTGCCCTTGCCACCTCGCCAGAAAGACAGAGAGAGACAGAGAGACAGAAAGCAAGAAATTGTTGTAGGTGAAACCGAATTAAAAGGAAAAACTTAATGTGAAGAATAAACACATCACATCGTGACTGGTCAGCTCATAGGCCAGCATTCTTCTCGGCTAAAAGTATCTAAAAATGTCCTATTCCAAAAGCTGAAAATACAGATACAGATGAGCAAGAACTGAAAGCTGTAAGAAAGAGAGGAAGGAACAGAGCAGGAAGGAAGGGGAAGAAAATACGTATTTATTAAACATTTGCATGCTGGTGTAGTGCTGTCTACATTCAGTGTGCTTTGCTCACTTAATCTGTATAGTGGTCTGAAAGTAGACATTATTTCTGTATTTCCAGTGGAGGAAACTGAAGTCTAGGTCTACATAACTGGCAAGTGGTGGGTTGGGACTGGAGCCCTGTATTTATGACCCCAAAGAAGAGAGAAGACCAGTGGCTGTCACTGGATATGAGTGTACTTGTCAGGATTCTCCAGAGAAACAGAACCAACAGGACGTGTGTGCATACAGAAAGACATTTGTTAGAAAAAATTGACTTACACAGTCATGGAGGCTGACAAGTCCTAAAGGTCTGCAGTCAGCATGCTGGGGACCCAGGAAAAAATGATACTGCTGTTCAAGTCTGGAGGCAGGAAGAAGCCAATGTATCAGCTTGAAGTTGACAAGCTGGAGGAGTTTCCATTTAGCCTTTTTGATCCAGTCAAGCCTTGATGGATTCAATTAGGCACACCCACATTATGGAAGGCAATTTGCTTTATCCAGTCTATCAATTTAAACTTTAATCTCCTCCAGAAGTGCTTTCATGGATAAACCCAGAATAAGGCTTGACCAAATGTCTGGTAATGCCATGGCCCAGTCAAGCTGACACAGAAAATTGACCATCATACCAAGGTAGCACAGAGTTGCCAGCAGAGATGAGACATATCTATCTATAGGAGCAAAAGGGTGGCCAGGACAGCCAGTGTGTAAACAGGTAGCTCCCAACACTAGTGGACTTATGCTACCTGTCTTAGTTGAGGCTTCCCAACATTTTTCAGGGCACAGTCATGTGCTGTGGAACATTTTTGTCCATGATGTACTGCATACATGACGGTAATCCTATTGCTAGTAATAGGCTATCTGGTGGAGCCTAGGTGTGTAGTAGGCTATACTGTCACGGTCTGTGTAAGTGGACTCTATGATGTTCTCACAACAGCAAAATGGTCTAGCAATACATTGTTCAGAATGTGTCCCATCATTAAGTGACACATGACTATTAGTAAAATAACTTGGAAGGAAAGGGATAGCACTGCTTGAGGTTGGCCTGAGAACTGGGAGATCTAGTCACCCCAACTGCACCATGAAGTAGGGACTCAATGTCTGGGCACATCTACACCCCAGAGTCTGTATACCAGTGAGTCATGGCACCATGCTGGGAAGCTCTGCCCTAAGAGATTGATTATAATATGGAACATGGAGCATGAGCAAAGTTATGTGATTGGGGCTGGGTGTGGTGGTGGGAATAACCAGAATGCAGTTTTCTGGTAAGGCTGAGAATGTGGTTTCATGTTTTCGTCAGTGACCTAAAGGAAGGACTTTGTGAAGACTGAGGAGTAGAGAAGAAAGGGAATATTTCGTTCTCTATTCCTGAGGCAAGTTCATCTCCAGAAGTTGTGGCCTTTGAAGTGGAAACTGCTGAGGGCCTCATACCTGGAAAGGAATTATAGCAACAGGTGATAATCTTCCATTGTAAGATGAAAGGGCGGGTGGGGGTATAAATATGTCCATATGAAGGTTTGATTTTTTTTATACTAATAACAAAATAGATTTCTAAAACCTATACTTATTGTGTGTATTTAAGATTCACAACATGATGTTATGGCATACAATAGATAGTAAGAATGTTACCATAGTGAAGCAAATTGGCATATGCATAAATTCACGTAGTTAACCATTTGTGTGTGTGTGTGTGTGTTTATGTGGCAAAAACAGCTAAAATCTACTTATTTAGCATGAATTTCAAGCACAGTACGATGTTATCACCTACAGTCCTCATGTACCTTAGGTTTCTAGTCTACTTCATTTCACATATCTGTTTCTTCTCATCCTCTGACCTACATATCCTCATTTCTTTCTGCTCCCTCTTTACTTCTGGTAATCATGGTTTTAGTCCCTATTTATATTTGATTTTTTTAAAATTCAAAATCTCATTCTTTTTAGGGCAAAATAATATTCATGTGTATATGTATCAGTTTTGTTATCCATTTATCTGTCAGTGGACACTTGAGTTTTTTCTTTATCTTGGTTGTTGTGAATAATGTTGCTATGAAGATGAGAATGCAAATATCTTTATGAGATAGTGATTTCATTTCCTTTGGCTATATGCCCAGAAGAGGGATTACTGGGTCATAGGTAGTTCTATTTTTAATTTCTTTAGAAATCTCCATACTATTTTCCACAGTGTTTGTACCAATCTAGATTCTCTCCCAAGAGTTGTGCCAAGTGCCCAAGGGTTAGTTTTACCTCTGTGCTCTTGCCAACAGTTTTTTATCTTTTGACTTTTTGACGATAGCCTCACAATGGATGTGGGGTAGTACCTCAGAGTGGCTTTCATTTGCATTTCTCTGATGACTAATGATAGTGAGCACCTTTTTTATATGCCTGCTTGCTCTTTTTTATGTTTTCTTTGGAGAAGAGTCCATTAGATCTTTTGTCCATTTTTAAAATTGGGTGATTTGTTTTCTACTATTGAATTGTATGAGTTCTTTGTACAATTTGGGTATTGACCTCTTATCAGAGATATGGTTTGCAATTTCCAGATTCAAATGCAGCTGTTTCATTTTGCTGACTGTTTCCTTTGCTGTGCAGAAACTTTTTAATTTGATGTATTCCCCTTTATTTATTTTTGCTTTTGTGGTCTGAGCTTTTTGTATGACATCTAGCAAAGCATTGCCAAGATGAATGTCCAGGAGTTTATAGTTTCTAGATTTACACTTAGGTCTTTTACTATTTTGAATTAACATTTGTGTATGGCATAGGATAAGAGTCAAATTTCATTCTTTTGCATGTGGGAATTCAGTTTTCCCAGCATCATTTACTGAAAGACTGTCCTTTTCTCTTTGTGTCCTCTTAGTGCCCTTGTCAAAAATTAGCTGATTATGTATGTTTTGATTTATTTCTAGGTTCTCAATTCTCTTTCACTGGTCTATAAGTTTGTTTGTTTGTATGCCAGTACCATATATTTTGACTATCATAGCTTTGTAATGTAATTTTAAGTCAGGAGGCATGAGGCCTTTAACTTCACTTTTTTCCCCCCTATTATTGCCAGGGGGTGCATATGCTCTTGTTGGGGGAGGTAGAAAGCATCCTCTTTTGATATGGTGTGGTCACACCACAGTCCCTTTTCCTCCATTTCTCCATCCTTTTAGGAGTTTAGGCACTCATGCATATACACCCAGTGTGTTTTTCAAACATCTGGTGTTGGGATTCCAATTTCTGTCAGCCATGTAGGACCCAGCTCTCTTAACCACTAGGCCACATATCGGCCATAACTTTTTGTTTTTTCTTCAGAATTATTTAGACTATTCAGGATCTTTTATGGTTTCATACAAAATTCAGCATTACTTTTTCTATTTGTGGAAAGAATGACATTGGTCATTTTTATAGGGATTATGTTGAATCTGTATGGTTCTTTGGGTAGTATGATCATTACAACAATTTCAACTTTCCTGATCCATGAGCATAGGATCTTTCTGTTGATTTGTGTTTTCTTCAATTTCTCTTATCAATGTTTTATAGATTCCAGTGTTAGAAAGAATTTTTATCATAAAATGTTGTATCATATTGATATATTTTATATTACAGTATATTCAATAAATATTAAAATATATATTGACACACTATATTATATATAATATTGTATAATAAAATGTCATTATTTTCTTATAAGAACAATACTTGTTTATTATATTATATGTAAAAGGTGGCCAAAAAATAAAGCAGCAAGAAAAGGTTGGTGAATGTTTATAAGAGTAGTACTTACAGGAATGATCTTTTCAAAAGTTAAATTTTGTTCAGAAGGTTTTATTTTGTTAGATATCAATGCATGGATTGAATGATTTATAGTGAACAATTTTAAATTGGAAATTCTTACATTTTCTTTTTTTAAGGTTTTGCTATAGGGGTTGTGCATTTGCAAGAGTGAGACGGTGAGAAGGAAAGTGAAAAATCACCCTTCAGGAGGGATGTTCCAGCCACAATCCCGTCTCCATTCTCCTCCTGAGATTTTGGGCATGTATGCACATGTGCCCAGCATGAGTTTCAAACCACCAGATCTGAAACTTAAACAGCACCTTAGCATTACATCACCTGTTGGCCCCCAAAGTCTTGTATTTCTTATACTTATGCTTTTTTTATAAATAAATTTAAAACTTGGAATTATTTTAGATCTATAGAAAGTTGCAAAAATAGAGTAGAGAGTTCTCTTGGATATCCCTTGTCCAGTTTCAGTTTCCCTTATTGTTATTTTATGTTATCATGGCACATGGAAAAACCAACATTATCAAACTTAAGAAACCAACACTGGCCCATTAATATTAACTAAACAGATGTTTTTAGGTTTACTTTTAGATAACTGCAATACCCCCTTTCTTATCCATTTTTCAGAATAGTTATTAAAGATCTTAGGTTTTTTTATTTTTCATTCTTAAATAAAATATAATTACCTGGTTCAAATAACCTATTTTAAATTTCTGGACTTCATTTTCATTTGAAATGATTCTACCTATGATTATCAAATATGTGCCTTTATATGCAGTAGTTTAACAGAATTACTAAGCAACAATTCAATAGGCTCTTCTCATATTCAATAAAGATTTTATTGAATAATTTCACGTATTGAAGTTCCCAATGAAACAGAGTCCTTAAATGCTTGAAAGATTATTCTTTTCCTTTCTTTATTATAAATTTTCAAAATAGAAAGGTCAGCTGTATCAGAGTCCTGGTAGAAAACAAATGACACATTCGAATGGAACAATTGTGGACACTTTAAGAATGTCTTCTCAAAGCTATGGGCAAGTGAAAGAAGATACAAGGGATAGTATAGTACTTCAGAGCTGGCAACAGAAAGACTTGTTTGGTCTGTGTTTTAAAACAGACTTTTAAAGTAATTTATAGCCCAGCCCATGGCATGGTGATTAAAGTGGCTGGATACCACATGGCCGACAGCACAGTTGGAGTCCCAGACCAGGTGGGTTAAAAAATACACTGGGTATGTGTGTATGCATGCCCCCGATACTGAGAGTAGAATAGAAGAAAAGGGATTGTGGAGTGGCCATCCCTTCTGCCAGGTGATTTCTCACTTCTGTCTCTTTCTCTCTGTCTCTTCAGTGAGCACGTGTCCCTATAACAAAAAACAGAAACAAAAAAACAACAACAAAAACTAATTTACTAGAATTGTTTGTGTCCTTCAGTATAGACTATCATTCACAGCAACTGTACAGAACAGAACAAAGAGAGAAATCAGAACTTCTGGGAAAATAAAGGATTAACAATTCTTAGTCAACTTTAGATCACAATACCCCTGCCATTTCTGGTAAACTCTGTGGCTAATGAAAGCTGATCAGAATTTTCTTAGTCTTTGAAGAATTAGTGTGGTCAGCATCTTGGATGAAGAATGCTTCCCAACATGAGCTGAACTGTGAATGTACACTATTACCTTGCACACTGCTGCTTTGTACACATTACAGTTTCTTTGTGCATTGTCACTTTGCACACTTTTACCTACTGCTAGTTTGCATACTGTCACTTTGTACACTTAATTTTCACTCTGTCACTTTGCACCTGTTATCAAATATGTGCTTTTACATGTAGTAGTTTAAGCAGAACTTTGCACACTGTCACTTCACATACAGTCACTTTGCACACATTCAGTTTTTATGTGGCCCTTTGCACACTGCTACTTTGAACACTATTAACTTGGCTACTTTTGTGTTTGATGTTGGCTTTGCCTTTGTGTGCATTTCGTTCTTTTTTGTATTCGTGTAGTTAGTAGCTACTTCCTGCCAACGAGCACTATACTCAGGTACAACCCTCATTTTCTATCTGTGCTCTAATATTGAGGTTGGAGGAATTAGTATTCACATTCCTTGTCAGATGATTTGTATGCCAGTTAACCTCATTAAATCCTTTTTTTTTTTTTTTTTTTTTTGCTAGAAGGCATGTGTACCCTTCAGAAAGAAGCAGAAAGAGAGGGAGTGGAGAAAGTGCCCCCAGAGGGAATGGTCATGCCACAATTTTCTTCTCCATCTTTCCTTCTCCTGGAGATTTTGGGTATACATGCACACAGGTCTTGCGTGTTTCTCAAGCTGTTGGAGCTGAACTCAAATCACAAGGTTGGCCATTTGGGATCTGGCTGCCTTAACCACCAGGCAATAGAACTGGCTAACCACCATAATTTTTTTTTTTCCTGATCTCTTGTTTGTGGACATGGATTTGTAAATTGTCATTCCAACTTGGGCATGAAAACAGCCTAACGGCTAGAAGGAAATGTGGGGTCTTCCTCCCTTCATTTATTCGCACATTCATTGTTGACAAAGAAATTTTGGTCCAAGTAATCTTGGTGGCTAAAACTCCATTTTTCTTATCTTAAGAAACAAACTTGTAAAATAGTTTTATTTGTGGGTTTTATTAATAGGTTATGAATTTAAGCTGGAAACAATTAGAAAGTTTTAAAGAGATTGAAAAAATCACTGCACTACTAGGTTTGTAGATTAGAGAAATGAAAATATCAATCATATTCAAAATAAAGTAGGAGAATTAGTTTTTATGTTTAATGACTGATACATGAATCGATATCATGAAAGAGTTTTCTCCTGGTATGCTATAGTGCTTATCATTAGTGTTATTAATAAATACTTTGGGAGTGGGTATTAATGACACTCAAAATATTGTTGCCAGCAATGATAATAAACTCAATGATAATAATGAGTAAGTTATAACTATGTACCAGGCCAAGTATTAAGCACTCTATAAAATGAAAACGGTTAATACTCATATGGCATAGGTCTTATTATGAGCCCCTTATTATAAAGGGAAGGAAAAGAACCAGAATATACCTAAGATTACATAGGGTTGAAGCCAAAATGTGAATCCAGTGTTTCTGATTCCTAGACTCTTCTTTTTTTCTTTTCCTTTTTAAAATGTTCTTTTCCTTCTTTCCTTCTTCCTTCCTTCCTTCCTTCCTCCCTTCCTTCCTTCCTTCCTTCCTTCCTTCCTTCCTTCCTTCCTTCCTTCCTTCCTTCCTATTTCTTTTTTTCATAAGAGAGAGCAAGAGTGAGAGAGCGATACATAGACTAGCAACTCTTCCCATCTCCAGGGTTCCAATGTTGTGATCCAGTCCCAGACTTCAACCAGACCTGGACCATGGGCAAGTGCATGCCCAAGATACTCAGGGAGCTCTCAAATTCCACTAATCTTCCATGTGGTTCAGCATCCTAGCTTGTCACAGCTCATGACTATGCCACAGTCTGGCCCTCTGATTATCAGACTTGTAACCATGGAAATCTACTGTTTCCCAGTGATTTAAGTCCAAGCAGACTCTGAACTTAGGACTGAGGTAGGGATATTTGTGAGAATCTTAACTGGCTTGAAAGATTATGGGAATCTGGCAAAATAAAACCCAACATAATGATCTAATTCACAAAGCTGTATCTCCATTTGCATACTAAAACTCTCCATGTGAATGAGAAGACTAGAGGGTCTAATTATCAGCATTTTTCAACTGAGTCTATTGATTTGACTGCCATATGCTGAACAATATATGGGAAATGTTTTATAAACCATAAATAACTGCAAAGAGTCATGTGTACATACATGTTACACTGATAGGGATTGATTCCGCTATAAACAGTAGAGACAAGTATATGGAAAAGTGTATTGTAAATCTTAAATCATGACAAAATGTCACATGTATATATTTAAGTTTCACTGATAGATTCCGGCTCTCAGAAGGAGGAGGAATTTGAAGTAATTTTCCCCGAGAAGGAGATTTTGTTAAGATTTGCTTCTTGGTCTGGCATTTCAGTTTGAAACTGCACATTTACCATACCTTAGGGGGAACATTTTAATATCCCGGTACATTTGCTTGCTTATTACTTGCTCATTACTTATCTTTCAATTACTTCTCAAAGGGATTTGAGATGATTGACAATATCAGTTCATCTTCTGTGGGCCACTTTCAAATATAGTCAGAGACCTTACTGTTTCAGTCCTAACCCTGAAAAGCTTCTTATTCTCAAGTGAAATGGCTTCAGTGTTTCTCATGGCATCTCAGAAACTTTTAGGAATGTGCTCAAGAGGGTAGAAATCATGTCTATAGAAAATAGATTTCTTAAGGTGTTATTTAAGGTAAATTATTATTATTATTTGCCAGAGGGTGTGTGTGCTTGCTGGAGAGAGAGAGAAAGTGAGAAAGCACCATCCCCATGGGAAATGGCCACATAGGAAATGTAATCCCTTCTCCATTTTTCCTTCCTTTTGGGATTGTGGTCATGCATGTACACATGCTCAACATGTTTTTAAAGCCTCTGGGTCCAGGATTTGAACTTCACTGTTGGCCATGAGGGATCCAGTTGCATTAAACACCATGCCACTGGGTAGTCTGAGATTAATTATTTTAAATCAGGTATGTTCCAGAATTATCGATGGAGGGTTTTTTGTTTTGTTTTGTTTTTTATTTAGCTAGGTATTTGCCTTGAAAGATGTCAGAATCAAATGGAGTCATTTCTGTCAACTTGTGTTAAACTTTGAATAAATCAAGCCAAGGAAAGTCATGGAGGGGGGTGTTTTCTCATGCACTAGGCCTGATAACAAGAACTGTACAAGGACTTTGCCAGAATCATGACATTGCAGAAAGACCACTGCAACCTGGCACAAGATCCACTTCTGCAAAAATATCTGCCCTGACACTGCCTGTCCAAACTTGGACCAATACCACCCTTGTTATTGATATGGTAGGCAAGGGTAATTGTCCCCAAACAACGGTATAACCCCTTTTCCTGCCACGTCTATCCTGCTTGTGTTTTTTTTGCCTTTAAAATCTACTTGAGGGGCCAGCAGGTGGTGTGGTGGTTAAGGCACTTGATTGCCACATGGCTGATCATGATTTAATCCTGGCCCTGACAGCTTGAAAATCACATCAGACTTGTAGGTGACAACGAGTATAATATTCTGGACTGGACTGGTCTGAGGTGTATTTCATGTTGGGTAAATTCTCTTGACAAGCCAAATGATGTATAGCAATCGAATGTTTAAAAAAATAATATAAAAAGAAAATCACATCAGGCATATATACATGTATTCCCAAAATTCTGAGAGGAAAATGGAGAAGGGATTGAAATGTGGCCATTCCTCTTGGGGGGTAATTTCTCACTTTCCCTCTCTCTTTATTTCTCTGTTAAGAGTGCACATGTATGTCAAAAAACCTAAAAAACAAAACAAAACAAACCTAACCACCACCCACCACCACCACCCCCCCCCAAAAAACACACACACACACACACACACACACACACACACACACAACCTGAGGCTTTTATGACCTCAGTGCCCATGTTTGGGAAAACCTGAGTATCCACCCAAATGGCAGTCTTTAAACTAGGCTCCAGTAACTCCTTTTATTCCATATACTTGGCTGTAGTTACCTTTTTAGGTCAACAGAATTGAGAAATTAAAGCTGCAGAGGTGATTCTGGTGCATGCCCAGTTTCAAGACTATTCCTCCCCAATCCATACCTGATATACTTAGGCAATCAATCTCTACAGGGCCAGTCTTTATCTTTTTTGGTTTTTAAATCTAGAATTTTGAAAACAAATGTAACAGTTCACTTATTTGAGGAATGTCCCACACTGTGAATTGACCATAATAGGTGATATATTTCTTTATTCATCCAGTATTTATAGATTTACCTTCTTAGTCCCAAGCCCTGGGCTAGCAGAGCATCAGAGACATATAGGATCTAAATAAAGTCAAAAGTAGAAAGTAGCACCTACTTCTTTCCATTGTGTGCTCTGTGGGGGAATTATTGATTTGTAATTCATCTCTTCAGTCAACATCAGGGAAGAGTGCTCTAAGGAAAGGGCTGGTGTGGAAGACATCTACAAATATGCATCCTTTGATGATGAAGAATTACTAATTTGATTTTTAAAGGAAATTCTTTTGTTTACTGAATGTTTACTGAATAAAATGGGAAAAAGCTGGAGAAAAATATGAATTAGAGCTTTCAGTATCTCTTAGAGCTCAGAAAACAATGCTCTATTTCAAGACGGAAAGGATAGGAAACAAAAGCAGGGACTGAATTCAAAATCACAGAGGTAGACTACCCAAGATTTCTGATATTTCTGAATACCCAGGGCTTCTTGGTTTTCTTCCGCTTGTAGTCAACAAATTTAAACTTCGTGTTCACGTGATGCCAAAAATTTAGTTTTCTTTAAATATGAGAAACATGAAACTATGCATAAATATAGCAAATACAACATTTTAGAAAGAGATTCAGTTAGTGGATGGACAATGCTATTGGTCCCAGTGAAAGGTTTTCTAAAAATGGCAAATAGAATGGGGAGTCTTTCAGTATGGTTAGGATAGAACTGTTGAGCTGTAAGAGAATGACCCATTTTGTATATTCAGTGGTTATATGTCAATCCTAATGAAAAATGCTCTTCCCTTCCCCCCAGCTACTCTAATCCCATGTTCCACTAGACTGATTTTTTACCTTCATTCTTAACTCCCTCATTTGTTTTGTCTTGCAAGCTTAATTAAAGCTTAAGGTAGGCAGACATTTCTGCAGACAGAGTGATCTCTTCTTAATGATTTATCACAGTTGGAAACCTGCTTCTTATGAAGTACAAAACTGGGAGCGTTTGTCTTACTCTTTAATACTTGCTGAAGTAATTCAAGGACCAATTCAAACTTTCTTGAAATTATAGTAACATTTTAGAAAATGACACGCATAAGTGCAACAGATGCATGATAATATAAGCACTAGTTTACAGAATCTTTACCACCACCAAATAGTCATCAAGCAAAGTGTACATTTTTGTGAATATAATGGATAGCACTGAGGTTGTAGATGTTAATATGTAATAGTACATATCATATTACAAACTATTTTTATGCATTTAGTTCACTGATGAAAATTTTCTTTGGACATTCCTTTTAAAATAAATAAAAATTCAAAATTCATTAGTTATCTACTATGTGCTGGACATGTGGGCTATTGGGGAGGTAAAGTGGAGATAAATTACTCTCACAGAACTTACAGTGTTGGAGTCAGTCATTAATAAAGCACAGAGGTTTTGAGGGGCTACAATAGGGAGTGGGTTGTCATAACTTTAAGGGTCAGGGGAATCTTCTGGGAAAAGGTTCCTTTGAGCTAAATCTCAGGAATGACTGGGAGACAGGGAGAATTATGTCAGTCAAGACAATGATAATATCATATTTATCCTGCATTTCAGGTGCAGCTTCAAACTTACATGTGACAATCTTAGCATTATAAGAATTCTCCCTTTCTCTCCTCTACTCCTTTCATTTTTTACCTCCCTTTCTGGATGAGTAGCCTTGATATCCAGAAGTCCAGCTCTGAGTCCTCCTTAGTGCCCTGCTTTCTTAGCCAGCTCCCTACTTCACACCTCCTGGGTCTCTATTCTATTATACATTTTTTTCTTCCCTCCACAGCTCTCCAAATGCTAGATTTTTTTTTCTCAATAGAATTCTATATTAAGAGAGAAAATTTATTTCTTATTACCAATTGTGGGAAGCTAAATTAAGATTGTTCAATAAGGTAAGTGGTGCCATTGTGAGGGCTCCCTTCATAGCAGGTGAGAAAGCATTCCTCCAGCAGAACCAGGGTCAAATTCTCCCAGTAGTTGCTTGTTTACACTGCCAGAGTAAGCACAGTATAAGTAAGTGGGATGTAGAGTTTCCAGACTCTGGGGTATGCATCTGAACAGGATTCTAACATGGTTGGTTTGGGAAAATATGGCTCTTTCTCTTATTAGATGTATGACTTGGACAGAAACTCTACCAGCCTCAGTTTTTTTTTTTCCCATTAATAAATGTATTACTTAGTCTTCTCAAGATACTATAACAAAATCCATACACTGCATGGCTTAAACAAAAGAAATTATTTTCTCTCAGTTCTGGAGTCTGGAGGTCCACAATCAAGGTACTGGCTGACTCAGTCCCTAGTGAGAGCCTTTTTCCCAACTTGTACATGGCTACCTTCCAGCAGAATCTTCACATATTAGAAAGAGGGAAACTCTGGTTTCTCTTCCTTGTCTTTAAGGACAATAATTCCATCATGGGAACTCCATCTTCATGACCTCATCTAACCTAATTATCTCCCAAAGGCTCCACCTCCAAATATCATCACATTGGGTTCAACATCTCTAAGGATTTAACATATGGATTTGGATGGACACAAACATTCAGTGTGTCCAGCAATATTCCAGCATTCAGTATTCTAGCAATAACAAAGGAATGATGACACCATTTGGCATCTGTTGTTTTGTCCGTTCAGCATCCCTTTCCTTGGAGAGCTTTCTTTCATCATCTGGTACTGGGGAGGGGGTGCTGCCAATCACAAGATCCACCTCGGGTCATTGGGGTGGACAGGTAACTCAAGCCTGGTCAGTAACATGATTTATCCTCTGTAGAGTCCAATACTAGGAATGTTACTCAAGTTAAATCCATCAGAGTCTGTCTTTGGGGTCTTATTTAGAGGTGATAAATGAGAGACACTGACACTCTTCTTGGCTCATGAGCTAATTATAAGGTGTTGGCAGCCATGTTTCTGGTAACACAGGGGAAACCCTGTCTACCATAGAAGAGAATAAACCAACGAGAGCCACAAATAAGTGGGAAGATGTTGGGATAAACACAGGGAGAGAGAGAGAACATGACAATCCAGAAGACATCCTTGTCATTGCTAAGGCCAATATCACCCTTAGAGTTTCCTGTATAACAGGGAAATTCCTTTAACATTTCTATTTTTTGAGGCATTAGTTTGTATTGGGTTTCCATCACTTAAAACTAAAAAATTACTGGATAAGTAAAATACTCTAGAGAGTTGTGAGGTTCAAATAAAATTGAATTTTATGTATTTATTTCTGTTATGTATTTGCAAAATGGCAAGTACTTAATGACTGAAAGCTAATCTATCAGTAGGACATATCCATATTTCCTAGAACATGGCTAATAAAGGGTGTTTGGTGTGGCACAGCTGCATCAGCAGCAACCAGGAGCCTGTAAAGAATGCTGATGTAAGGCCCATCTCCGAACTGCTCATTCAGAATATGCATTTGGCAAGGTCCATACATGACTTCTGCACAAAATTGCTGAGACCTGCTAGCCAAAAAGTGGGGGGAGCCCTCCCCCAGAGTGGGAGCAATGGTAGATTTTGGAAAGAACAATCACACACATGAGAAAAGCAGGAACTGGGGTAATGGGACATCTCATGGAGAACACCGCAACCCTGAGGGGTTCCCAGGTTTATTCTTTTATAGGACAGTGGGGGAAGGGAGAAGCTGAGGGTAAAGCCAGGTGACTTCTATTATTAACTGCAACTATGGAACATCTTGTGGCCCTTGGTCTAAATAAGGCCCACCTGGCCTTCTCTGGTTGAAACATAGTTTCCTTTAACCTCTGCTGGCTGTGCAGCATCGGCCCAAGCTTGAGAGTCTGTGCTGCATCGGCCCAAGCTTGAGAGTCTGTGCTCTGCTTGTCTTTAAAGGTCACTATTATTTAGCTCAGATTTGACTGCTCCCTGCGCAAAATAAAATGCAAACAGTATTGGCCTGACACTAAAATCACAGGCAACAAGATACAAAAGGTAAACAAGATTCTCAATATTAAAAACTATATATAATTCGCAGGGTGAAAAAGCAAATTGTATATTTGATAAGCTGTTAACATTCAGAAAATAAAAGTAACTCCCATAGTTTAACAAAAAAATAACCCAGTTAAAAAAAAGGCAAAGGACTTGAGTAGTCGTTTCTCCAAAGATCACATACAAAAACATAACAAACATATATAATCACTAATTATTAGAGAAATGCAATCAATCAAGATATTGCCTCACAACCGTTACGATGCCTACTATTAAAAAAAAATCCAACAAAGCCCCCACAAAAATAACAAGGGCTGGTAAGAATGTAGTGAAATTGGAACTCATGTACTATTAGTGGGAATGCAAAATGGTGCAGCTGCTATCGAAAACGGTAGGCCAATTCTTCAAAGTAAATAAATAAATAAAAAATAAAAATAGAACTACCATATATATAGCAATGCCACTTATGGGTATATATCTAAAATAATTGAAAACAGGATCCAAAAGAGATTTTGCACTCCCAGGATCATATCAGAATTAATTAGTCACTATAACCAATAGGTGAAGCCACCAAATGCCCATCAAGAAATAAATAGGTAATCAAAATGTGGCAAATACATACAGTGGATTATTATTCAGCCTAAAAAGGGAAGAAAATTCTGACATATGCTACAAAATGGCTAAGTCTCAAGGACATGATGGTAAATGAAACAACCAGTTAAAAAAAGCAAATACTGTATGACTCCACTTATACAAGGTAATTAGAACAGTTAATTTTATACTTTACATCAGCTTTATAACCTGATGTAATTCGACTTATATTTTTGGGATTATTGCCTGTGCTTTGGGGGTCTTACTTAAGAGTTTCCCTTGTGTTTCCATGAGTAGTTTTATATTTTGAGGTGTTGTATTTAGATCTTCAAGCCATTTTGAGTTGATTTTTGTTAATGGTGAGAGGTAGGAGCCTAGCAAAAGAAACAATAATTAGAGTGAAGAGACAACCCTTGGAATGGGAGAATATATTTGCAAATTATACCTCAGATAAGGGGCTAATAACAAAATACACTGGGAACTCAAACAACTTGTCCCCCCCCAAAAAAAAAATTAACCCAATTAAAAGATAGGTAAATGAGCTGAACAGACAACTCTCCAAGGAAGACATATGTACAGCCAAAAGCATATAAAAATGCTCAACATTCCTTATCATAAAGGAAATGCACATCAATATCACAATGAAATACCGCCTACCACCAGTCAGAATGGCTAAGATTAAAAATATAAAGAATGACAAGTGCTGGTGAGGCTGATGGGGTAAGGGGAGGGGAAAGGAATTCTTCTACTCTATTGGTGAGAATGTAAATTAGAACAGTCACTGTGGAGAATAATGTGGAGGTTACTCAAAGACCTACAAATAGAAATACCATATGATCCAGCAGTTCCACTCCTGGGTGTCCACCAGAAATTGGAGAAACACTTGCACATCCATGTTTATTGCAGCATTATTTACAATTACTAAGAAACAGAATCAACCCAAAGGTCCAAGAACTGATGAATAGATTGAAAAGGTATGGCACATGTACACTATGGAATACTACTCAAGCATAAAGAAAAATAAGACCCTGGAATTTGATAGAAAGTGAACTAATATGGAAGATTTAATGCTAAACAAAACAAGTCAGACTATGAAAGAGAGGCATTGTGTGGCCTCACTTAATATATACTGAATGTCTGCACTCTATGTCAGAAACGGAAAGACTAGAAGATATAAAAACTTGGAGAGCAACTGTAGACACTCAAAACAGTGTGGAAAAAGGCCGAGAAAAGGGGTAGTGGTGGGAGAGGGAGTTCAAGGGAAAAAAAGAAGCAAAACGTGTAATAGACACAAAAATGGAAAATTATTTGTTGATGATAAAGTGTATGATATCCTTGACTAGTCTAATACGCAGTGTATTCATGCTGGGAAAATTAATTTTATATGCTGTAAAGATGTTCAGTGACTAAATGTAAATAAAGAGAAAAAAATTTTATAAAAACAGAAAGTAGAATGGTGGTTGCCAGTGGTCGGGGGAGGGATAATAGAGAGTTGTTTAATAAGTACACAGTTTCAGTTTTGCAAGATGAAAAAGATGGAGATCTGCTTCACAACAATGTGAATATATTTAACACTACTGAACTGTACACTCAGGATGATGAAGATAAAACAAAATTTTAATTTCGTTATTTCTTTCTTTAATGGGGTAAGAGGAGACACCTTCAACAGGGTCCCACAGCATGATTCCCTTCTCCCAGCCCTTTAGTCAGCCAGATGATAGGCATACATTGGTACACAACTGTGTACAGGCTGATCTAGGAACCAAACCCCAATCTTCAATATGACTTTCAGTACGGCAGATCATTGTGCTACTACTGTGCCAAGACGGCAAATTTTATGTTACTCTTTTTTCAATCAAAATGATTTTCTAAAAGTGGTCAAAAACAAACACACAAACAAACACACCAACAATAAACACTGACCTGGTGGACTGTGGGCTCTTTGTGGTAGAGTCTAAAAAATGTGATGTTAAAAGTGTTTTTCCTAATTCCAGAGACACTCAGATGCTAGTCATGCAAGTTGGAAAGCCAATGAGATAAATAGAGACTTCACAAACAGAAGAGTCATTGGTGAGAATATCACTAGCAACTAGCAGCCTTCGTCTGTCACCTGGATTTCATGGAACTTAAAAAAAGACTTTATAATTTCAGTTTGACTTGGCTCTTTGATAATTGTTACCTTGTTCGGTAAATGTAGTCAGAACTCTCTAACTAGGACAAATTTGCTTCTGGAATAAATGTAACCCTCAAAATACAGAAGAACTCTGTTCTAGGAAAATTCTTTTCTAGGTCAGTTAAGTGAAAGTTTGAACTCATTTGCAGTTTAAAAATAATGCCAGAATTGGTCTGTAGGTTACCAGATGAGTACATAAATGTTACGAAAATACCTATGGTATAAAAGTATTATTAAAATTCCACTGATAAGGGGAACCAGCAGTTAGCGTAATGGCTATGTCGCTGGACTCCCACGTAGTCGACCGCGGTTCGTGTCCTGGACCCGGTGGCTTAAAACTCACGCCGGGCGCGTGTGCGTGCGTGCCCAAGATCCTGAGAGGAGAATGGAGGAGAAGGGATTGTGGCGTGACCATCCCCCCTGGGGGGTGATTTCTCGCTTTCTGTCTCTATGTCTCTCTCTGTCTGTCTGGCGAGCGCACGCGCCCTACAGTGAAAATCTCTCCAAAAAAAAAAAAATTCCACTGATAAGCAATGACCATTTTGAATAAATAAAACCTTTTGTATTTCAGTGAAGGAGGCTTGGAACACATTTATCCTAGCATGGGTTCTGTTCATTAGGAGGCATCTAAGATATGAGTTAAGGGAGACCTTCCTGTATAGGTTAGATTTTGGTCCTTAGCTCTTACCGAGTCTCATGAGACACATTCCCTAAGAAAAACTATTACTTCTTGGCTTCTCAACATCATCAACGAGTTCTAAATCTCTCTACTTAGAAGTCCACAATCATTTTAAATTAACTGTGAAGAATTCTTTTTTTAAAAAAGAATTATTTTATTTAACCCTATTTATTTGTTTACTTATTTATTTTAATTTTACCAGAGAGGGAGGGGGGAGAGAGAGAGAGGGAGAGAGAGAGAGAGAAAGTGAGAAAGCAAGCCACCAGGTCTGGGAATTGAACCATGGTCAACCATGTGGGAGTCCAGCACCCTTAACTACCACACCATCTTCCAGCCCCAGCTATGAAGAATTCTAATCCTGATTACTCCTTCCTGCTAGATTCTTGTCAACATAGTTTAGACATGCAGGTTACTTTCCAAATATAGACCAAAAAATTATATTAATGGATAAACGAGTGCCTGAAACCCATTCAAATGCAAAGCTTTTAGGAAGCCGTGATGGGGAACATGGGTTTGATTTCTGTTTGAAGTAGAGCCTCTGTGTGCAAGCATTTTTCCCATTGAGTTTTTTTCAGTCTTCAGGGTAAATACCCAGGAGTGGTATTACTGGGTAATATGGTAATTCTATTTGTGGGTTTTTGATGCTAGAGAATGACTTTCCTAAAGATATCTATGTCTAATCCCTAGAACCTGTGAACTAGGACAAAAAGGGGTCTGGATTCTAAATATAGTCACATGTGTTGCTTGTAAGAGGAAGGTAGAGGGACATCTGACAACACACAGAAGATAAGGTGACTTGAAGACAGAGCATAGAGAGATTTGAAGATGCTGGGCTTGAGATTGGAGCAATATGACCACAAGTCAAGGAGTGCCAGCAGCTACCGGAGAACATAGGAGTCAAGGGAATGAATTTTTTTTCCCTAAAGCCACTGGAGGGAGTACAGTCCTGCTGACACCTTGATTAGGGCCCAGTGATCCTAATTTCAGAAATTTGGTCTCCAGAGGTGTGAGAGAACAAATAGCAATTGTTTTAAGTTACCAAGGTTTTCATAATTTGGTTTAACAGCTACGAGAAGCTAATATAGCATCTTACCTGCCATGTGCAACCATTCATGGTACTCCAGTACATATGCACAGATACAAGCATTCTCCAGGTGGCCAGATGCAGGGGATGCAAAGGCAGGCTATGGTACCTGAGTAGAAAGAAGATAACTACCTTCGTGGCATAGTGGCCCTGCCCGTTAGTAAAATAGGACCCTATGAATTCCATGTTTTTATTCACACTGCATTTGTGAGAAAGGAGCAGAAGGATAAACGACGGGCTGAAATGACTGGTTACTAGATGATCCCATTTCTGCTCCCACCACCTCCTATGCAACATTATGGGTAAAAGGAGCTTGGAGCCCGCATGGTCCTCCTTTCCCAACACTTACCTTGTCCCGAACTGATCTCATTTTCTCCTTTGTTTCGTCTCTCCTCCCCAGCATACTCTGCCTTCTGTGCCCACATTTTAGTTTGCAGCTTTAGCATCATTTACCTTATACCTACCTAGAACCACCCCTGAATCTCCTTCTATAAGACCTCCATATCTAATTGGAAATTTAATCCCATTTTATTATTCACTAAAAAGCTTTTATTAATATTTTCTGCCTTTTCATTCTCAAATCACTAGTGCAAGATTTTTTCACTGAAGCATTACAGTATTCAAGTCTGATCCCATTACTTCCTTGTCAGAAATTCTTCAGTGGATTCTTGTTGCATTTCACACAAGGTCCCAGTTCTTTTACATGCTTATTTGTGATTTAAATTGCTTTCTTTCAAGTGTTGGTTTAATTTTTATTCCCCCCTTCACTATACACTATAGCCACACTTAGCATCTTACCATTTTGCTGACCATACCATGTGATTACATTACTATTACATTACTATTCCCTTATCAAAATGGGTCTGATGATGTGCAACTACTGATTAGGTGCCCAGATTTTGAATTGTCTCCACATCTGCCCAGAGGTTTTAAACCAGAAGTGCCTGAGTTGCCTGGAAGAGTAAAAATTACATATATTTCACCACCACGAGAGCAAATGAGGGCTCAGGAGCATGTTGGGATCAGTTATGGAGAAATATGATGCTGGATCTCTGCACTTGTAAGCTCTAATCTGCTATCCCATTAGGCAAATGCCATGCCTGCCCCCTGAGAGGCAGGTATATTCTTTCCTATGTGGATCACACTTTTGCTTCAGGTAAAGCTTTAGGTCCAGGCCAAATGTTTCTTTGAAAGCAGGTTCCATTTTACCCAAAGCACTCTGCATGAGCCACAGCAACTTCTTCAGGAAAAGTCTGTGTGTTCACTGGGATCTCCAGTCCACTGCATTCATGCTCTATGGAAGGAAACCCTTTCAAATCTCACTTCCCAACTGCTTGATTGGAATTCATCACCAGCTGTCTCTGAGTGAGAGATGGCCTATAGTTAAAGCAATTTCTGTTAATGAGTAACAGAAAATTTTGCATACTTTGTGCAAATATGGTTGCCATTATAATGTATAAACCATTACACATTCAAGATTTAGGTCTACAATCTGAGGCGGAGGTCTCTTCTATACTTCATACTTACCATTAGATGCACACTATGTAAGTACAAGAGAGGAGAAAAGGAGTATTTTTAAAACCTTGGACCTCTTTATAAAAAGAAATAATAATAATAATAATAATAATGTAATAAAAAGACTGTGGTGCTCTGCAGAGCAAAAGTTGTGAAAAGGTTTGCTTTACTGAGACTCATTGGGCATTCTTGGTATGTATTGCATATGGTATCACATCTGCTACTAGCCATCGACCAGGTGACAGACAGGGCAGCTTGCCTTCTTCACAAGGTAAAGCAGATAGTAGCCACAGTGAATGCCTCTTGCTGAATCTCATCTCTGATAGCAAAATCACAAAGATCTTTGGGTTTGCTTTATAAATTAGACACCTAGCCCAGC
This sequence comes from Tupaia belangeri chinensis, assembly GCF_000334495.1. Taxonomy (NCBI): domain Eukaryota; kingdom Metazoa; phylum Chordata; class Mammalia; order Scandentia; family Tupaiidae; genus Tupaia; species Tupaia belangeri. The sequence goes on from NW_006159650.1 coordinate 2,265,449, forward strand.
AGCTCTGAGAAAATGTGGGCATTCCCTGGGGTCTCTTTTTCAGTTTGATAGCAAATTTGAGTATTGTCTGAAAGAACAAAGTAACTTCCCTCTGCATAACCTGACTTCTCTAATATGCCTTAATTTGCTTACGCAGAAAAATCATTGGAATTAGTCATACATCCTGTCCAATCTAACATAGTCCTTTATTTAGTCAAGTGCAGTTACTCTGAAAAGATTAGCAACAGAGGGTCACTCCCTTTTGGAAAGTCTTTCATCCACTTGCAAATCCACCCTTATCTGTGCCTTGATCACACTCCTGTAATCTTGTCTTTCTTGGGGAGATTGGGCCCATTAATCTCTTGTTTCTATTTTTAGTGTCTGCCACAATCCTTAAACACATAGGACAGTGCTTCTATCCATGAAAGCCTAATAAATACTTATCTACCAAAGTTCTGGACATTCATAGAGTTTCCAACAATAAAATTGTTGCTAAACAAAGCCTACTTTTCTATGAATTATACTCAGAAATATGACTCATACAGAAGGAGCACAAAACTAATTGGAAAAAAAATAAAATTAGGCATAAAAAAGTAAGGGACTGAAATCACACAAAGGTAATAGGAGAAGGAAATGGCCATGGTGATTAGACTGAATTAACAGAATAAATGAGTGAGGGATGATGCACCCAGGAAACAATCACAGAGGGTAAGAAGCCTGGGTGGGGATTAGCATTGACATATGAGTCATGAATAAAAGGAATAGCAAGTTTTGTTTTATAAAATAGAATGTCCAGCCAATTTAGACTGGCAATTGCTTTCACTGATTTTTTTTTTTTTTCTTATGGAGTTGATTCATGGTTGTTAGATTTTTTTTTCCTATTTAATTGCCTGACTTACTTTTAACTGCCCCATTCTTAAAGATGAGTGGAAAACTGGTACAGAAGAGAGACCCTTGTCCTGGAACTGTGACAGAATTTTCTAAGGTAGGGTGGCAGAGGGGTGGCTTAGCTAGCTTTTCCCTGAATCATTTTCATGTTTTAAAGCAACTATGTAGAAGATTTCTGGTAGATCTTACTTCTTGAAAATTCATTCCACAACCCTTTGTGGGTACTTGCTAAGAACCATTTCCATCTGAAGAGCTTAGAAATAATTAAAACATGCCCTGCCTGATGGACACTCAAGACTATGTGGAGGGACAGCCAAGGGTCCCATGAGCTGTATCTAATGGGATGAATACAGTGATTTAGGCTGTGCAAGAGAGCTGAGGAACATCATACCTTCAGCCACTATTGCTGATTGAGTTCTGTCTCTATATCTGTCTCTGTCTCTGACTTTGGAGCATGCTTGTTTGCTATTTCTGAGATTTGTATTTCAGAGCCTAATGGCTATCTGCTGTTTTTCCCATACCTCTCTCCCCATGTTTTTGCTGGCATCACACTATTTTTCTTCTGGGGAACTGTCCTTTCTCTTTCCTGGCCCATGTGAGTCTATAGTATAGTTTGACCTACTCCTCATCATGGGCATAAGTGAGGTCTAGCCAATCAACATATTTCGCACCCCTATGTAGTGAAAGCTTTGGAACTGGACATGTGATCTAGGTCAGACTAATTCAGAGTTAATTTCAGGACATTCTGGACTTATAGAGAAACATCTTTCATGACTGCTAAGAAGTGCAATGTCCACCAGGATGTACTGGGCTTCTACAGAGGAGCACCTGCCTAAGAGTGAAACTGACCTAGAACAACAACAAGCAAAAGGCAATAATGGACAGGACCCTGATGATGATTTTGTGCCTGGGTCCAGCCATGTCTAACCAGATGCATGGATTGGACATAGTGATCCCCTGAATCTCCAACACAGCCTATACCCTAACCCTTTAGGGCAGGTTTGGGCAGCTGTTAGTGTGATCATCGAACTTTTCTCTGCTGTTGCTCTTGAGTGAATAGCTTTTATTAGGAAGCCCATGGAGCTGTGGTCACTAGCAGTGTGGGATCCAGGTGTCCTTGGGTCCATGGTTATAATGTCAGTCACAATACTGTCAAACATTACCTAAAATTCTCAACAGAGGTCACCATCTTCATCTCTCTATTGTATTCAGACAGAATTTAGGTTCTCTAAGAGCTCTGCATCAACAACATCAACAGTTATTTGACCAACTCATTGGTCACTGGTGCTTTCTTCATCATGTGAAACTTAATGAATTGAGGCTACAAAACTTGAAAAAGTGTGAAATGGGAACACCAAAACCTCTGCCTCCTGTGAGGTCTGCATACAACTGATTATTGTAGTATCACAAAGGACTGCCATGCAAAATAAGGCATTCTTTTCATTACACTTTAGAAAGCACACAAAGACTTCATTCAAGTCTTTCGACCAATAGGAAGTGTTGAAAAAGTTCATTTACTTTCCATTCACATTTGCATAGTACACAATATATTAACTATCATACAGAAGGATCCCAAAAGACACAATTAAAAACCTAAACTCAGGATTATGCTTTGCTATGCAAGTATGAGAAGATGCCATTTTGAATATATACGAAGTATATATCACGAAGTAAGAAATTTTATGATGGCATAAACTCATGTGCTGTAAATTATAACACATTTTGCCTGCTGGCTTAAATAAAATCACAGTCCTGGAAACTACTGTAGATTTGATTTTTGTACTTTTATGTAAACTCCTAAGAGGAATATATATTTCTTCAAAAACAAGAATATTCCGTGATGAATTCTCCTTTCCTCATGTTCTATGCAACATTCTGTGTCCAGTGGCAAGAATAATGTTTAAATTGCTAGCATCATAAATTGCTTAGAAGACAAAGTGTGGGTGATTTGAAAGATATATTGGGTGGAACCGAGCAAATTAGATCTGTCCTTGTTGTTTTATCTTTATTTATTAATGGTAATAATTCTGTACTAATCTTTTGTTCAGCACTTAATCAATTATGACCCATATACATCTCTTCAAATGATGTTAGTGTCTTTTTCCTTTTCTGCACAGCAGATGCAAATTACTCTAGGAAAAGTCATGAGGTCAATGGACACTAGTGGTTCCTGCTGTTAAGGGAATCTATAGTGATTTACCCGCTCCCTGAAACACAAGTTTATAATGAACAAAGTAAGCAATAAACAAATCACAAGACATAGGTAAGGTCAATTAAAAGAGACAGAATGGGTTATAGGAATACAGGACTGTAGCAGTAGTTTTATTGAAAATACGAGCATATTTAAAGAAGGAATGTCAGGCCAGTCAGTGTTGTGGTGGTTGGAGTGGCTAGATTCCACATGGTTGACTAGGTGGTTCAAAACCTGGACCCTGTGGCTTGAAAAAAAATGCCTGGTGGGACCAGCAAGTAGCATGGTGGTTAAAGCACTGAACTCCCAGGTGATGGCTGCAGTTTGAGTCCTGTACTTGACAGCTTGAAACTCATGCTGGGTGCATAAGTGTGTATGTCCCAAATCCCAGGACAATGGAGGAGAAAGGATTGTGGTACAACCACCACCCTAGGGGAAATTCATGGGGGGTGAATCCCTCTCACTGTCTCTCTGGTGAGTACATATGCCCTATGACAAAAACCTAAAAAAAAGAGAAAGAAAGAAAGGAAGGAAGAAAGAAAGGAAGACAGGCAAACATGCTGGGCTTGTGTGGGCTTGTGTGTGTGTATGTGTGTGTGTATGTTTCTGTGCCCAGAGCCCTAAGAGGAGAATGAAGAAGGGATTGCAGTATGGTCATCTCCCATAGGATATGCTTTCTCATTTTCCCTCTCTCTTTCTCTTTTTGGGCTCTCTCTGGCAAGTGCATGCACAGTATAGCAATTAACAAAAAGAAAAAAAAAACAAAAGATGCAACATTATCAGAAGAGAAGAAGCTGGTTTTACTTGTAAGTAATGAAAAGGAAAATGGGCAGAGAGGTACTGGCACTGCCCACATATGTTCTGTATCTTGAAGAGTCACTCAGGTTTCTAGTCATCTGGTCCAATCAGGGAGCTGTGGCCGTTTTTTTTTTGGGGGGGGGGTTGCTATAGGTCGCATGTGCTCGCCAGACAGAGACAGAAAGAGAGAAATCACCCCCAGTGGGGGATGGCCATGCCACAATTCCTTCTCCTCCATTCTCCTCTTGGGATCTTGGGCACACATGCACACGCACCCAGTGTGAGTTTCAGCCACCAGGTCTGGGACTCGAACCATGATCGACTACATGGGAGTCCAGTGACATAGCCATTACAACAACTGCTGGTTCCATGGGAGCTGTGGCTTTTGAGAAGATAAATAAAGGGGATAAAACTCAACGAATAAATCCATTGGTAAAACCATTTCCATTAAGTCTTTCACTGATGAAGTCACCTTCCTTTCTTCTTTCCAATGCCACAGAGACCTAGCAACTTTCTGACTATACGCATTTTGAGTTTTAGTGTTTTTCCATTGTGTGTGTGTGTGTGTGTTAAAATATACAGAACTTCGGGACCAGCAGATGGCATAATGATTATATTGCTGGACTCCCCCGTAGTCGACGGCAGTTTGAGTCCCAGATCCAGCAGCCTGAAACTAAGGCTGGGCACATGTGTATGCATGCCCAAATCCAGAGAAGAGAATGGAGGATAAGGGATTGGGGCATGGCCATCCCTCTAGGGGGAGAGTTCTCACTTTCTTTCTCTCCTTTTCTCTCTGTCTCTCTGGCGAGCATACGTGCCCTATAGCAAAAATCTTTCTTAAAAAAAAGAATATTATTTATTTATTTATTCATATTATTTTTTACATTCAATCACTGTTCATTACAGCATACTAAATGAATTTTCCAACCAGGAATACATTGTATATTGGTTCAGTCAATGATATTATAATACACATTATAATCAATAGAGTGCTTTCTATTTTAGATCCCTTAAATGTTTTGCTTCTTTCTTCCTCCCCTTGATTCCCTCCCTTGCTCCTTCCCTCACTTCCCACCCTCCTCCCATACTGTCTCCAGTATCATCATTGCCCTCTGTGCTTTTATACCTTCTAATCTTTCAGTTTCTTCCATAGAGTGCAGACATTTGGTATATATTGAATGGGGACATACAGACGGCCAAAGAGTATATTAAAAACATGCTCAGCATGCCTTATCATAAGGGAGATGTAAATAAATGCCACAATATGATACCATTTAACCCAAGTCAAAATGGCTAAGATAAAAAAAAATGAAGAATAATAAGTGCTGATGAGGCTGTGGTGAAAAGGGTACTCTCTTACACTGTTGATGAGAATATAAATTAGTACAGCCACTGTGGAGAACAATACGGAGGCTCCTGAAAGATCTAAAAGAATACAGATCTTCTAATTTTCATTTTAGTTATGTTTAGATATAGAATTCATTGGCATGAAGTACATGAATGATATTGTGATGCCGTCACCACTATCTCTTTCCAGAACTTTTTCATCATTCCAAACAGAAATTTTGTACACATTAAATAGTAACTAACACCTCATGCCCTCTTCCTTTCAGCCTCTGGTAGCCACTATTCATTTTCTTTTTCTTATTTAATTTTATTTATTATCAGTATCTTTTTTTAATAGTCCATTGAATCACATATCTTTACAGTGTATTACATTTCTCTTTCCAGCATGATTACCATGCATATCGGTCAAGACAAAGACAACTCTCCACATCATCATCAAAAAGCTTTTCATCATTTTTTCAGATTATTATTATTTATTCTCATTTTTTTTAAAAAAAACATTCAATCACTATCATTTGGCTTTTATAAAGAATTTATTTTCTGTTTCTATGACTTTACCTATTCTGTTCACCTCATCTAAGTGTAATAATAAACTGACTTCTCTCATTTACCTAAAATGTTTCTAAGGTTCATCCATGTTGTAGCATATGTCAGAATTTCCTTCCTTTTCAAGGCTGAATGATAGTCCCTTGTGTGTATATACCACATTTTGTTTAGCTGTTAATGGGTTACATTTGGAGTTACACCTGCCTTTCAGCTATTATGAGCAATGCTGTTATCTATGAACATGGGTGTGCGTGTGGTTGAATCCCAATTTTCACTTTGCTTAGCTATATTCTTAGAAGTGAAATTGCTGGATCACATGGTAATTCTATGTTTAACTGTTTGAGAAACTGCCAAACTGTCTTACATGATGGTGAATCATTTTACCATCCCACCAGCAATGCACAAAGATCCAGTTGCTTCACATCCTTGCCAATTCTTTCTATTTTTTTCAAATAATAATCATCTTAATTGGTGTAAAGAGGACATCTCATTGTGGTTTTGACTTGCATTTCCCTAATGATTAATGAGATAGAGCATCATTTTAGATGGTTTTTTGACTTTTTTTATATCTTCTTTGGAGAAATTTCAAGTTCTTTGTCCATTTTAAATATTGAGTTTTGGGGTATAAGTTCTTAAAGTAAATCTGTGTAGCTTTTTTAAAAAATCGTTGGGATTCCTATTTAACTTGACTGTAGGAAGGGACTGTGCTGATTATGTTGACTCAAGAAACTTGGCTTGCTGCATGACAGCTATTTCTACTATAAATTAAAATCTCCCTACAGTATATACTTTAGTTTTTCAAGTCTGATTATTATGAGATTATGACTAAGAGATGACTTTTATTTTAAGATACTGGCTGGAAAATTGGATTTTGAACTTGTGAGGTGATGGGCCTGGCCCAGACCATTGTATATCCTAACTATAATGAAAGAGGTCATTCGAGGTTTCCTGGGAGAAAGCTCCTTGCTCCAGATGTCTTCTAGGTTAATCTAAATGTTACACTGTCCAGTACTGTAAGTAACCAGTAGCCACACATGGCCATTTAAAATTAAATGCAAATTACGTGAAATAAAGAATTCAGTTTCTCAGTTGAACTAAGCACATTTCATGTACCTAGCTGGTAGCCACATGGGGCCAGTGGTTCCTGCACTGAACAATGCAAATATGAAAGTTTTCTGTCATCTCAGAAAGTTCTGTTGGGCAGTGCTGATTTAGAAAAAAAAGCATTTTAAAAGGGCATTGAAATTGGTAAATGAAACCAAACAAAACAGGAATATCTATAAAATGACTCTAAGATGAGAAAACAATGATGTTAGGATCAGGGAAAGAAGTTAGAACAGAACTGAATGGTCATGCCACAACCCCTTCTTCTCCATTCTCCTCTTTGGATTTGGGCGTGCATACACACGCACATAGCATGAATCTCAAGTTGGTGGGTCTGGGACTCGAACCGCAGAGTTGGCCATGTGGGATCCAACATTTTAATCACACCACTGCTGGGCCCCCTTCCTTGTCTTACTTCTTCACTCTGTCATTGAGTATGAGAATACCTCAAAAAGTTTGTGGAAACATGGAATTAAGTACAAGCTTTGGGCCATTTGGTAGCATGATGGTTAAGGTACCTGGATGCTACATTGCTGACTGAGTGATTCGAGTCTCAGACCTGGCAGCTTGAAAAACACAGCAGGTGTCCATGTGTGTGTGTGCACCCCAAATCCTTCAACAGGGAGAAATGGAGGAGAAGCGACCACAATGTTACCATTCCCTATAGGGGATGTTCTCTCGATTTCCCTCTCTGTATTTTTTTCTGCCTGTCTGTCTCTCTCCAGAAAATTCACATGTCTACTGGCAAAATTAAAAAATAAATAAGTAAATAAAATCCTAGTTTATTTTAATGCAAAATTAAAAAAAATCCATATATAGTTTTTTCATAATATACATTTTCTAAGAAATTTTGAAGATCCCTCGTATATGTCTTGCACAGGAATGAATATCAGGGGAATCTAAACTACTACTCTACTTTTAAAAAAAGATGTTTTGTGGTCAAACATGTTTAGGAATTGCTTGATTAAACAAAAGTAAGTAGGTTTCTGGGACTAGCAGTTAGCATAATGGCTATGTCACTGAACTCCCATGTAGTCGACCGTGGTTCAAGTCGTGGATTTGGTGACTTAAACTCATGCCCGGCGCATGTGCGTGCGTGCCCAAGAACCCGAGAGGAGAATGGAGGAGAAGGGATTGTGGTGTGGCCATCTCCCCGGGGGGTGATTTCTCGTTTTCTGTCTCTCTGTCTCTCTCTGTCTTTCTGGCGAGCACACGCACCCTATAGCAAAAACCTCTAAAAGAAAAAAAAAAGTAAGTAGGTTTCCAAGCTTCAAAACTTCAAATAACATTCAATGTGTTAATTGAATTAATATTCTCTAGCAATGAGAAGTAGAAAGACCATCTGAGGTATCTGGCAATGTGTTACTGTGGAATACAGCATTGTGTGCACACACAGTGTGCTTGCATACATGCACACACACACACCACACATGCGTATTTTCCGTGGAATACAGCTTAAGGATATTTGTAATGTGGTAAATAAATCAAGAGTTCTGGGAAAGACAAGGTTTTGGTTGCTTATTTTCCCTCTCATAGTACTATTTTACACAAAATATATAAAACTCATTAATTCAAGGATGAACAAGTGCTAAAAGCATAAAAATATGTTTAAGTGGTGTTAGACAAGTGAATGAATAGTGCTCACTTTCCGTGAGTTACTCTGGGTATGGACTGGTAGGCACGTCGGCCTAGGACTGGCATCTCGTCTAATGGTTTATAATAGAATGTTGCTCAATGCTTAATTAAGCAGTTCTGATTGTTCTCCAAGTATGAGAAAATGCACTTGCAGATTCGTGCTGGTGGTTCTGCCCTCCCAATTAATCTAGTTATATTAGGTCCTTAGCCAATTCACTTGTTCATTATTAAGAGGACAAATCATAACATAGCATGAACTAGAACTAATTTAACATGGTAAATACTTTAAATCCTAAGTGGAATTGAAATTAAGTTCATTTAAACCCCAAGAGTGAATTTATTTCCTGTTCTAAGACCCTTGGTTTTCCCAAAGGCTAAATGGGAACAACTTATTCAGTATATAAGATGAGCTTCATAAATAGTCTGACATTGGGCCCCTCTGTGGGAATTTCAAGATGGCCTCACAAAATCTACCCTTGTCCTTGTCTCTGATGCACCAACTAAAAGAACAATGGTCCCTGGAGATATCCTCTCCAGGGACCAGCAGTTAGCGTAATGGCTATGTCGCTGGACTCTCATGTAGTTGACTGCAGTTTGAGTCCTGGACCTGGTGGCTTAAACTCATGCCGGACACGTGTGCATGTACGTGTGTGCCCAAGATCCCGAGAGGAGAATGGAAGAGAAGGGACTGTGGCGTGGCCATCCCCCCCGGGGTGGGGGTGGGGTAATTTCTTGCTTTCTATCTCTCTGTCTCTCTCTGTCTTTCTGGCAAGTGCATGCACTCTATAGCAAATATATATATATATATTTCTTCTCAAATAAATCTTCCATTTGGCAGTTCATAAAAAAATGTAGTTTAGTACGCATTTCCTTACTGAAACAGAATCTAGCAAGTACATAAGCCAAGGGATTGAACAAATCTGTACTATCTCTAACTAATAGTCTAATATTTTCTACTGTATAACTTATTCTGATAATTTTAGCATTATGATTTTAGTAAAAATCTCTAAATTTGTTGGTAAGAAAAAGCATTTTAACTTGATATATTAGTTCCTATGTATCTATTTAGCCAGTTTTTCAAAGACATGAATGAGTTCCCCTAATGAGAGCTTTGCTACAAAGTAAGGAACTTCAAAGGAACTTCTAAGTATCATTAAACTTAGTGGAATATTTGAAGTACTGAGTTGAGTATCCAGTGATTTTAAGCTTTAAATAAATTTAATCAAATTAAAAAATAGGCAACTTTTTTAGGTTCTGACTTTTAAGTGTCTTAATTTTTTAGTATCTAAGTGTCTTGCTAATTATTAATAACATCAATAACTACTAGCTGAAGGACAGAATTATTTTCATTATCAAAGTCTATACCTGTATTATAAATGCAATGGCTGTCTGGTCTTTCTGCTTCCACCACCACTCCACTTTTGCTAATTCTAAACCAGAAAAATCATGTCATATCTCTATGCAGATGCTCCAGTCTCTTCATCTCATTCACCGTAAAAGCCCAAGTTCTTATAGAACCCCTACATGACCTTTACCACTTTTAGCCCTCAACATTTGATGGCATCACCCCCAATATTCTCTCTTACTCACTGCTTTTGAACACACTGGGTTTCCCTATTGACTGGAGGAAGTCGGCCTCTACTCCAGGCCTGTGTAATTGTTCCTTCTTGAGCTTGGAAAGCTCTACCTTAAGTGATTACAAGACTCTTCCTCTCTTCCTTTAGGCTCTGCTCAAGTGGCTCCTTATCAGCCAGCCCTAAATAGTTCTGCCCAGGAGCTACCTTGTTTTGCTTTTCCCTCTGGCATTCCTCAGCCTCTGACACTTAATATATGTGCTTGTTGTCTCTGTGTGACAGAAGGGCTTTGTCCACTGATTTATCTCCAGTACTTAGATTGGGCCTGACACTAGAAGGCATTTTGATAAATATTTATTCAATGAAAAAACACATTTCAAATAGGCTACTTGGTAATACTGATTTTTTTCAATGGTTTTCATCTCAGTTTGTATGAGGCTGTCATTGTTTTTATCTTGTAATATGGTTAGACATGTTAACTGTCATTTTGTCCTGGTTCTCTTGAGATTGCATTTTTCTAGTTACTTTTTTTTTTCAATGCACAATGGTTTTCTTTTTCTTTTCCTTTTTATAAGAGAGTCGCTAATCTTATGAGAATTGGTTTAGCCCCAATGATACAATGTAGTCCTTAAGTTCACCTGACTGGGTTTGTATACATGTAGTGTGTTGTAATATATGGAAATCAGATTAATGGCAAACTAATGTCAGATGTTGACACTTACTGCCCCCCTCCCCCATTGCCACAGAACAGCAGCCTCCCTCAGGACCTCCTTCACTGCATGTGACACACCAGAGCCTGTATCTACTTAGAGGATAGGGCACGTTAGTCATGGAATTCAGGATATGCTATGGTAACAAGTGCATCCCAGATGTTAATGTAGTAAAGTTTATTTTTCACTCTTAGAAGACTGCTTTGATGGATAGCCCTTCTTGCTATTGTTTCCTTGCCTCTGAGGTCACTGCAGTAGTGACAAGAGGCTGTGATCAGGCTCATGAGAGCAATCCCACTGGCCAAATCCTGATCACGAGACTTCAGTGTAGCTGCAAAGGGGCTGGGAAATACAGAGGCCCATGGGTATTTGGTGAGCATTAAGAGTCTCTGCCACAGTATTAATCTACCTATATAGTAAATGCTAGTAAAGCACAATTGTTTCCATCTTTCTATGATACAACATAAATATCAGTCTTTTCTTTATCTGCTTCAGTGGGTCATTTTGTGTGTGTATGTGTGCCATACTCTGGAGATCACAGCCCAGACTGATGATCTAAAACCCATAGTTAAACAAAAACTACACATCATCTTCTTTTGGCACTGTTTTTTTTTTTTTGTCCTAAAATAGATGGAAAAAAAATCTAGCTAATAATGTTGTCTTTTAAGTGATTTTTCATGGATAATCAAGATCTATTACCATGTTCACACAGGACTTTGATTGTCATCCATGTCTCCATAAACTTGTCAATAATGTTAGCCAACCACACTCTTAGTAAAGAGATGCATCCAAAAGACAAAAGGAAGAAGACAAAGTCCATGCTCAAGTTCATGTATTGATTCTCCTCCGTTTCAAGATCAATTCTGTAAATTGTAGATGGGACTAAGTGCTAAAAGATTTCATTTGGGATGATTCTGTCTAATAAGGGCAAAGAAGAGAAATTAAAAACATCCTTCTTCACAGGGAGATGAAAATAATAAACCACACATAATTGCTGAGTATGTGCTAACTGGATGCTCTGAGGATTAAAGGCAGTGCCAGTCAAAAGAGAGTTGAATGGGCAGGTAACTGGAAGAGATAAAAATAAGTACAGAACACGAATATAAGACCAAAACTTCCTGTTAAAAATGGTAAGGAAAGTTGCCACTCATAACATGGGCCTCGTGGATCTTTGAAGTGAAGGCAGAGGATCCCACTTCCTTAATGCCAAGCTCACTGTGGACATTTTCTCTTAGCTTTCCTTCGTCATAGCCTTTAGTACTATTTCTATACACGGTCTCTCCAAAAGTGACTCAACTTCCCAGGTCCTGAGCATTCACATCATGTCTTATAGTCTCTCTTGCTCAGACGTTCAAACACTGAAGTGTTCACTAGCCATGCTTCCCTGTGATAAGCTTTGGCTGCATCCAGGGCATAGCACAACATTCATCCAGAGAGGAGAAACCACATCTACATCTAAATATTGAAGGTGACTTTCTCCTGATAGTCTTCGGAAGGATATTTCTCTACCAAAGCTTCAGGCAGAGTCTGCTTCCTTTACCGGGCTTGTGCTATCTTCATTTATCCCCAAGATGTACACGGGGGCTGTTGGAACCATCTCTGATCCCCTGAGCCACACACCTCTCTCTTTCCTGCTTTAGGGATATGCCAGCATCAACAGCAACAACCACCATAAAATCTTCACTTATCTCAATACAATGTGAGCTTATCCTATGGCACTTCAATGTCTGTTGCCACTTAACAACTACCTACTCTGTTATTAAGGGGTTTTCTTTTCTAGCCACTGAGTGCATCATGTGCCAGGCCTATAGTCTTGTGTCTCTTATCTACTGACTCCTCTGATTTCTGACAACTCTAAATAGCTTTATGCTGGCTTCTCCCAGTTGGTGGTCCCCAGATTAGGTAGCCTGCCACCTACCAGCCTCCATGAATGGCATCTTTCCTCTTCCTAGGAACAAGATCTGCTTTTTCTAATATTAACTGATATTAGCAAAATGTAACTGAGCAGAGCCATAGTAAGAAAGGGGAGAGGAAGAAACAACTTCTTCTGGGTTATCTCAGACTCCTACCGTCTTATCTCCATATGGTTACTGGAGTTTAAGATGAAACACAAAGGACTCTAGAAATGAAAACTAATATTTCTTTTATCAAAATATCCTGCCGCTGGCTTTTAGTCCACTTACATAAGAATTTACTTACTATAGTATTTATACACTGCTTGCTTTTATCATTTAAATATGTCTCCCTTCTTTTCTGTGTCTCCTAAAATCACTGGCATCAACTGACCTTTTTTTTTTTTTTTTAAGAGAATGAGTTTATTTATTTATTTATTTATTTATTTTTGCTATGGGGTGCGTGCATTCACCAGAAAGACAAAGAAAGACAAAGAGATAGAAAACGAGAAATCACCCCCCAAGGAGGATGGCCACAATGCAATCCATTTTCCTCCATTCTCTTCTTGGGATCTTGGGCATGCACGCACACGCGCCTGGTGTGAGTTTAAGCCACTAGGTCTGGGACTCAAACCACAGTCAATTACATGGGAGTCCAGTAATGTAGCCATCACACCATCTGCTGGTCTCATCAACTGACCTTTTAGTCACACTGTGGTCACTATTGTCATTACCAAGGAATTATATGTTAAATGCTTCCTTTCTAGGTATTAATCTGGCATGCAGCTATTTACCTGACAGAGAAATCACCACAACAGACATTCTGTTCTGCTCTGCTTGTCTGTGGCATTGCACTGGAATACAAAAGGATTCTGCAGATTTTTAGGATTGGGGGAGAGATCGAAAACTCTTCATGAATATACCGGGGTTTTTACAGAAACAAGCTTTTAGTACTGAAAATAAATGTCACAGAATCTCGGGACCAGCAGTTAGCATAATGGCTATGTTGCTGTGTAGTCGCCCACAGTTTGAGTCCCAGACCCAGTGGCTTAAACTCACACCAGGCACATGTGTGTATGTGCCCAAGATCCAAAGAGGAGAATAGAGTGGCAGGGATTGCAGCATGGCCACCCCCCCTGGGGGGGTGGTGATTTCTCACTTTCTGTCTCTCTCTGTCTTTCTGGTGAGCACACACACCCTATCGCAAAAACCTCTCAAAAAAAAAAAAAGTCATAGAACCTCACGTTTTATGATATAACAATATTGATCTTGAACATGCATATCAAAAAGGGTAGCTGACATCATTTTCATGTAGTGGAATGATTTTTTTATTTTTAGAGAGAGATTTTTCGCTATAGGGCACGTGCACTTGCCAGACAGACAGAGACATAGAGACAGAAAGCGAGAAATCACTCCCCAGGGGGGGATGGTCACGCCGCAATCCCTTCTCCTCCATTCTCCTCTCAGGATCTTGGGCACACACACGCGCCCGGCATGAGTTTTAAGTCACCAGGTCCAGGACGTGAACCACGGTCGACTATGTGGGAGTCCGGTGACATAGCCATTACGCTAACTGCTGGTTCCCTGGAATGATTTTTGATATACAGTACATTTTGGGTAACTGAGTCATCTTTGGGATTCATTATGATAAATTAATTTACACATCGAGGAGGGGAAGTGTGAGTTTAATATTCACAATAAGAGACAATCTTGAGCATTTATTAAGCTACTATCTCTAGTGGGCTGGGAGAATCTTTTTATTCAATATTTTCCTTTGAAAACTACAATAGCTATGATTGTCTCACACAAATGTCTTGGAGCTCTGTTCTAAATGAGAAAGTTAGTCAAGAGAATAGGTTGCTAAATTTCTCTAAAACATTCATGCCTGGGATATGGTTCTTCACTGGGGAGAGGAAGGGGCTGAACTCAGGGGAAATGAAGTAGGTGTATTAAAAAAAAGCAAGTTTGTTGTCACAGACTCTAACAATTTGAAAATTATAAAAAACTTTCTCACTTTAGACATGTGCAGTGTGCTGGAAAAAGTCAATGAAGTTGGCAAGTATATGAAATAATTATTCATAGAATTAGCAAATGAATTTAGGGTCAGAGGAAAGAGAATGGAGTGAAAGCACAATAAGCATCAGTTTTAGAGATCTGTGCCCAAGTTCATGTTTCCTTTTTTTCTATCTGCTCAGAGAACACTGATGAGCTTAAGCCCCCAGGAGATCTAAGGTCTTACTTAAATTCCTGGATGGGGTTCTCAGACCCCAAAATTAAGGAGCAAGGGGTTTTCAGATTTACTTGTAGGTTTTTCCTAATGCCAAACATTGAATAGTCTTAATTTAAAAAAGGAATTTATGGTTTAGAAAAGTATTTTTGGATTCAGAAAAAAATCTTAATATTAAAAAATATTGTTTATTCATTAGTTATTGATCAAAATCACATTCTTCCCAAGCCATCAGGCCAGGTCCTATAAGAAATGTAATGACTTATTCTTTTCACTCCATAGGTTCCTGACCTGCCCTAAAACTTAGGACATGATTATGGAAAGGAAAATTAACAAGTAGGTTTTTAACACTGACTCTTCCTTCAATGAACAAGCTTGTCATTTTAGTTCTTTATACTTAAGTTAGCTATGCCATTTTTCTTTGAGATATTTTCTCTCAATTTTTTTTTTTTAGAAACTAGGTATTATTCAAACATGGTACAAAATTCAAGAGGGATGAAAGAGGCATAGTGAGTTTGTTTTAACTCGATTCCTTACTTATCATTCTTTCCTTAGTGGCAATCATGTTATCAGATTAATATTTATCACCTTAGCGATATATTCTAAATAATTTTTTTTAATGAGAATATAAGAGAAGACAGCATTTAGTTATAGCATGTAGGACTTCTCTCTCACAAGTGGTATTCTTGGGGTTCTATCTGCTTTCTCAAGGGGTGTCTGACATTTGAACCCTCCGAGGGACAGATTCTAAGAAAACACTGTTTTCCCCTCTGCTGGGAGATCAGGTCAGAAAAACAGATGACTAGGTGGAGATAACAGCAAGTGTTTAGTTGTGGGATCCGTAGCCAGTGCTGAGAAAATCAGGGCCCTCCCATCTCTATAACAGGAAAATCGCAGCTGTGTAGTCATTTAGCTGAAGGTCATATAGCAAGTGGTCTAGGCATGCAGCTGCAGTACAATGCCTTGAAGCTCTCAGCTTATGGTTTAGATCCCAGGATTTGAAAATAATGGGCCCTTCCTCTTCCTGCTGGTAAATTTCGGGCAAACTTCCATATACTATTATGTTTCATTTGTAACAATACCTCCCAGGTAGGATAGCCAGAGTAAGTGAGTTTTTGAGGTTATTTTTTCTTCAGTTGATCTAAAATTTATTTATTTTTCACCATTCTTTTTTTAATTTAATTTTTTAAAATTTATTTTTATTTATTTACATTTAATCCTGTCTTTACAGTGTACAACATTTCTTTTTCCAACACGAGTACAGTGCAAATCAGTCAAGATAAAGATATTACTATTTACATGATCATCAGCAAACAGCTTCTCATTTTTTATCAGACAAGCAAACATATGAGTTTTGAGGTTATACATGGCATTGACCTAATTGCTTGGGTAGGATCAGGCTGATTATTTTTGAACTATTGAAAGTTATACTGTGCAGACTGTCATGGAAAACTCCAAGACCAAGAGTTTTGGAGTTCTGGCAATCTGAGATTCACAGTAGACCCTCTTTTAGCAGGGGCTCTGATTTCAGAATTGGAGACACCTCATCACAGTTAAAATCAAATCACAGCTCTGATGTCGGAGCAATCTTAAGACATTGAAAGCAAGATGCAGGGTCACCCTGGGTTTCTATTTCCAAGTAGTCCATTCAGTGGTGGCAGAATTCGTGTTCATATACCATGGACATGAGATTCAGGAAGTATTTCCAGGAAAGGAGTTCCCTTAGTTCTTTGCAACCTTTGGGCCTGGCCTCCCTCCATGGTAGGGCCTCCTTCTGCATACATGCCAGGGAGTTGAGGTCCCGGGATGAGGCCTCACTACACAATGCTACATTCACTAGGTCTTTCTTTGATTTTAGAGAATAGCATTAAGAGTAAGAGGGAGGAGCATTTACTCCAAGGAGACTCAATTACTTGCCTCTTCATAGTTTACATGTGTTTTCCCCACTAATATTTTACATTTTAACCATTTTTAACACAAAATATAGTAGGTTGCAAAAAAGTATGCAAAACAGAGATGCATACTATGCTGATGTATCATAAAGTGACCAAGGTCGACTATTGCTATACCACAGAAGCCCCCTTGTCGCCCTCCCAAACTCTCCTTCTCCATAGGGGCACTGACTTTCTTCTTTGCTTCCTTGCTTTGATTCAGTTTTTCACCATTTGAGCATGCATTGCTAATTATAGCAGTTTAATTTTCACTTTTTATGTAAGTGAATTATATAAAATATATGTATTTTTTCAATTTTTATTAGTTTTATTATTTATTTATTTGGAGAGGTTTTTTTTTTTTTTTTTTTTTTTTTTTTTTTCCGGGGGGGGGTGCTTTCAG
>NW_006159650.1:2283532-2290505 GCF_000334495.1 Tupaia belangeri chinensis
TTTTTTTCTACAGGGTGCGTGTGCTTGCAGAAAGACAGAGAGACAGAGAGAGACAGAAAGTGAGAAATCACCGCAGTGGGGGGGATGGCCACACAGCAATCCCTTCTCCTCCATTCTCCTTGGGATCTTGGGCACGCACGCACATGCGCCTGGTATGAGTTTAAGCCACCGGGCCTGGGACTCAAACTGTGGTCAACTACATGGGAATTCAGCAACATAGCCATTACACTAACTGCTGGTCCCTAGTTTTATTTTTAATTGGCATATAATAGTTGTATATACTTATGGGATATAGCGTGGTTTTTCAATACCTAAACATAATGTGTGATGATCAATTTAGGGCAATAAACATATCATCTAAACATTTATCATTACTTTATGCTATGAACATCCCAAATCCTCTTCTCCAGAGATTTTGAACTATATGTGAAATTGTTATGAACTATAGCCACTCTACAGTACTCTAGAACTCATTCCTCTTATCTATGAGCAATTTTTTTCAAAAATATTACTTTATTTTAATTTCTTTTATACATTCAATCACTATAAATCACTTAGCTTGTAAAGTGAATTTTCCCAACATGAATATACTTCATACCAATCAAGTTTGTGTGGTTTCTTTCATTCATTAGGTTTCTGAGAGTCCATCTTATTATATATAGTTACAGTGTATACGTTTTTAGTACTTACTATTTACTATTTTTACATATTTTCTGCTGTCTATAATATATTATGATATATTTCTTATTGTTACTATTTATAGATATGTAGATTGTGTCTAGTTTTGTACTCTAAGAATAATGCTACTAAAAACATTCTGTTGTATTTCATACATTTATTAATCACTTGGGTCTACTCTGTTCAAATCTCTTGTCTACTTTCCTATTTTGCTTGGCATTTTTATTTGTATTGATGTATGGAAGCTCTTTATATATTCTGAATACAAGCTCATTGTTAATTTTATAGTTCAAAAATTCCTTACTGGGCCAGCTCCATGGCTTAATGGTTAAGGAAGCTGAATCCTATATGGCTTACTGAGGTTTGAGTCCTGGCCTCAGCAGCTTGAAAACAATGCTGGGCGTGTGTGTGTGTGTGTGTGTGTGTGTGTGTGTGTACCCAAAATCCCAATAACGTGGAGAAATGGAGGAAAAGGGATTGTGAAATGCTGTGTCCAATTAGGGGGAAGGTTCCTCTCCATCCTGCTCTCTCTCTTTTTCTGTCTTTCTTTGTCTCCCTGGTGAGCACACATACCTCTGGCCAAAACAAACAAACAAAAAAAAACAGAAAGAAAGAAAAAAAGAAAAAGAAAAAGAAAAAAGAATAAAACAAAAACAGGGGCCAGCAGATAGCATAGCAGTTGTATTGCTGGACTCCTACATGGCTGACCACGGCTCAAATCCCAGATCCAGTGACTTGAAACTCACAATGAATGCATGTGGGTGCCTAAGATCCAGGAAGGAGAATGGAGAAGAAGGGATGTGGTGTGACCATCCCCCTGGGAGGTGATTTCTCACTTTTCCTTTCACTGTCTCTATTTCTACCTCTCTTTAGCAAGTGCATGCACCCTAAGGCAAAAAACTCTACGGGGGGGGTGGGGTAAGAAACAAAAAAACAAACAAACAAAACACAAAAAATCTGAATAGATTCTTTCTCAACTCTGTGACTATGATAAAGATCACTTAAACAATTTCTCCGTTATGAGCTTGCTTGGGAGTTATATTAGTTTCCTAGAGTAACCATCACAAACTGCCACAAGCTTGATGGCTTGAAGCAGAAATTTATTCTTCCCACAGTTCTAGATGCCAGAAATTGAAATCAAGATGTTGGGAGGCCTATGCTTCTGTCAGGGCCTCTAGAGGAGAACCCTTCCTCAGTTCTTCCAGTTGTTGGCTGCTGTTGGCATTCCTTGCAGCTGCATCGCTCTTATCTCTGCTTCCATCTTTATATGGCCTTCTGCTCTCTGTGCTTCTGTCTTCTCCTCTGTGTCTCTTATAAGGAAACATTGAATTTAGGGTTCTTGGGTAATTACATCCGCAAAGACCTTTTATCCACATATGGCCACATTCACAGGCCTCCGGGGTAAGAGGCGAGCATACCTTTTTGAGGGCAACTATCCAAACCACTATAGAGGTCATACATTCAATTACTATTCTTTTAGTGATTATAATACAAGGGGACACACAACTCTACTTACTAAAGACAACTATTAATTCGTACTGCAAATCCTTTCGCAGAAAAGGTAAAGGCAATTTAATACTTTGAGTTTATTTACTACCTCATAGCCTACATATCATTGTTGGAATATATTTTATTATATCGATCATAAACTTCAGAACACAGTATTATTATTATTATTATTATTATTGCTTTACATAAACAATATATGGGCAGTACAATAAAGCAGACAAAAGTATCACTTTCTGTTGAAGTATCTAGCCAATGAAACAAGAATCACCCCTTGGAAACCACCTCACAAATATGTATCTTTGGTCAAAGTGTAATACCCATGATAAATTCTAAAAGAAAGACAAGATCTGTGAGATGTTCTACTAGTGGAATACTTTAATAATGTTATTAATAATGATAATAAAAGTCAATATTTCTGGAGTACTCAAAATATCCTGGGTTAAAAGTTTTATGGGGTGCAGACATTTGGTATATATTGGTATATACAATGCCTTATTTCATAGTCTGATTATAATAATACACAGTGATTGAACGTAAAAAAATTAAATACATAAAAATAAAAGTTTTCTGAAGTATTTGGGGGTAGGGTAGTGAAAGTCCATTAAAGTATCACACCAGCTTTATAAATTTGATGCTATTATCCTCAACCCCATTTTAAAGATGAGGATACTAAGGCACAGAGGTTCGGGAACTTGTCCATGGTCTTTGACCTGGTGAGTCGGGGAGCCAGAGTTTTGACCTGGAAAGCTGGCTGCCTCCGAGCAGCCCAGGAAGTGGGTGATGAGCCATAGAGAACAGATGTCCTTTCTAGGAGTTCCCTATGGTGTTCAAATAATTCCCTGGAACACATCATAGTTTATTGTCAGAGAGAAAAAGATGAAAAGCATAGTGTCTCAGTCCTTTTCCGCCTCACCCAGATCTCTTATTAGAATACTACTATAGATAGCTCTTTAAGTGTTGAAGAAATAACTACTATTTTCCATCTAAAATATGGCCACAGTGCCAGAAACAATGGAAAGCTGTGGAAATTGTATCTCCCTATGATGCTGCCAGAGCAGCACAGTGAATAGGGACAGAGTAGCTGGGTACTGCTGAAGCTTCCTGATTTAACAATGAGCTTTTCCTTCAGATAAATTGCCTCAGTGGAAACGCAAAAACAACACGAGGGGGGGGGGGGGGTGGGGTAAGAAACAAACAAACAAACAAACAAAACACAAAAAATCTGAATAGATTCTTTCTCAACTCTGTGACTATGATAAAGATCACTTAAACAATTTCTCCGTTATGAGCTTGCTTGGGAGTTATATTAGTTTCCTAGAGTAACCATCACAAACTGCCACAAGCTTGATGGCTTGAAGCAGAAATTTATTCTTCCCACAGTTCTAGATGCCAGAAATTGAAATCAAGATGTTGGGAGGCCTATGCTTCTGTCAGGGCCTCTAGAGGAGAACCCTTCCTCAGTTCTTCCAGTTGTTGGCTGCTGTTGGCATTCCTTGCAGCTGCATCGCTCTTATCTCTGCTTCCATCTTTATATGGCCTTCTGCTCTCTGTGCTTCTGTCTTCTCCTCTGTGTCTCTTATAAGGAAACATTGAATTTAGGGTTCTTGGGTAATTACATCCGCAAAGACCTTTTATCCACATATGGCCACATTCACAGGCCTCCGGGGTAAGAGGCGAGCATACCTTTTTGAGGGCAACTATCCAAACCACTATAGAGGTCATACATTCAATTACTATTCTTTTAGTGATTATAATACAAGGGGACACACAACTCTACTTACTAAAGACAACTATTAATTCGTACTGCAAATCCTTTCGCAGAAAAGGTAAAGGCAATTTAATACTTTGAGTTTATTTACTACCTCATAGCCTACATATCATTGTTGGAATATATTTTATTATATCGATCATAAACTTCAGAACACAGTATTATTATTATTATTATTATTATTGCTTTACATAAACAATATATGGGCAGTACAATAAAGCAGACAAAAGTATCACTTTCTGTTGAAGTATCTAGCCAATGAAACAAGAATTATTGTTTTTGTGTGTGTGTGTGTGTGTGTGTGTGTGTGTGTGTGAGAAAACAGGATTTCATTTTCCTGGGTAGATTTCACCTATTTATGTGTTTGTTCATTCCACAAATACTTGTTTAGTATCTTCTGTGTGCCAGGGTTTGGAAACAGAGGAGGAAGTGTGGTCAAATCCTCTAAAGCATTGATTATAAACTAGAGTTTTAGTCTGAAAGAACATCTGAGATTGCGGTGCCTCAGATCTGATTGTGCTAGTAAGGAAACGGAGTTGGTAAGTTAAGTGACTTTGTGGCTGGTCATAGAGTCAGTTACCAGAATGAAGACCAGAACCCTGAGGTCCTTAAACTCCCCATCTAGCCCTCATGGTTTCTAGAGTAGATACGAACCCCAGCTCAATAGCTACTTTTAAAGCAGACAAGGCTATACTCGTGTCTAAGAAAGACATGCAGAAAAGTATTATTTGACAGATTTGATGTGTGTTCACCCCTTGGAAACCACCTCACAAATATGTATCTTTGGTCAAAGTGTAATACCCATGATAAATTCTAAAAGAAAGACAAGATCTGTGAGATGTTCTACTAGTGGAATACTTTAATAATGTTATTAATAATGATAATAAAAGTCAATATTTCTGGAGTACTCAAAATATCCTGGGTTAAAAGTTTTATGGGGTGCAGACATTTGGTATATATTGGTATATACAATGCCTTATTTCATAGTCTGATTATAATAATACACAGTGATTGAACGTAAAAAAATTAAATACATAAAAATAAAAGTTTTCTGAAGTATTTGGGGGTAGGGTAGTGAAAGTCCATTAAAGTATCACACCAGCTTTATAAATTTGATGCTATTATCCTCAACCCCATTTTAAAGATGAGGATACTAAGGCACAGAGGTTCGGGAACTTGTCCATGGTCTTTGACCTGGTGAGTCGGGGAGCCAGAGTTTTGACCTGGAAAGCTGGCTGCCTCCGAGCAGCCCAGGAAGTGGGTGATGAGCCATAGAGAACAGATGTCCTTTCTAGGAGTTCCCTATGGTGTTCAAATAATTCCCTGGAACACATCATAGTTTATTGTCAGAGAGAAAAAGATGAAAAGCATAGTGTCTCAGTCCTTTTCCGCCTCACCCAGATCTCTTATTAGAATACTACTATAGATAGCTCTTTAAGTGTTGAAGAAATAACTACTATTTTCCATCTAAAATATGGCCACAGTGCCAGAAACAATGGAAAGCTGTGGAAATTGTATCTCCCTATGATGCTGCCAGAGCAGCACAGTGAATAGGGACAGAGTAGCTGGGTACTGCTGAAGCTTCCTGATTTAACAATGAGCTTTTCCTTCAGATAAATTGCCTCAGTGTTTGCTTAGTAATCAGACAACTGCTTGTTAAAACACCCTTATTTCTAAGAGGCGTTAGGAACTGACAGAAACGTTTTGCTGCCATCACCAGTGAGTTTCTACCAGCTGTGATGCATATGAATGAGAAGGAGGAGTCTTACATGGATCCTCGCAGCCTCACCCCAGCACTCCATCTGACAAGCTGATTTTCAAGAGAGCAGCAGGGCATGAGTTGGCAGCAGGCTGGTTGATGGTGACTAGGCAGAGTGTCACTGGGGACCAGAATTTCAGCATTAGCATTCTCTACAGGGAGGACGTCAGTTTCAGTGTCTAATTTTGGTGTCTAAAGCCATATTGGTGTATCTCACAATATCATTTAGGTAAAATTAATTCTGAGTGGTTGTACTCAATTCTTGCTCTTAATTCTGGAGTTGCTTTTTCTCTCTGTAATTGGATTGAAATACATATAGCCACCCTGAGAAATGAGGCTGTGTTGTCTCTGTTTATCATTAGTGCTCCTTAATTAGTCCCTGTAGACTAGGACCATAAATAACATTTCAGATCTTCTAGGAGGAACAGATATTATAGATATATTTAACTGTATCTGACTTCATAAGAATTAAGAAATTTTGGATGATATATACTATAAGTAACATTTTAAGAAGCTATAAATTTGGAAAAAACATATTTTCCACACATTTTTAAAAACTGGTTTGTAAAAGAAGCTTTCAAATGTTAAAATATAAAGTTCTAATTTTTTCCTTCGTTAATAAGGGAAACTAGAGGCAATATTTAAGGTCTTTTTTATGTTTAGTCCTTGACTCTAAGATGCTCACAGTATATAAAAGTTTGATGAACATTTATTCTATAAGATAGAAGAAAAGGAACTATTACTTTCTGTATTACGTTTCTGAAAACCATACTGGAATTAAAAGAAAACAAAACATACCATCTAAGAATTAGAATGCCTTACATCTTGTATTATTATTTTGATTTACATTTAATTGTTGTATATCTTTTTTTTTTTTTTTGAGAGAGAGATTTCTGGTATTGGGCATGTGTGCTAGCCAGAAGGATAGAGAGGGACAGAGAGACAGAAAGCGAGAAATCACCTACCCAGGGATGGGTGGTCATGCTGCAATCCCTTCTCCTCTGTTCTCCTCCCAGGATCTTGAGCATACACACGCATACACCTGGTATGATTTTGAAGCCACCAAGTCCAGGACTTGAACTGTATTTGGCCATATGGTAGTCCAGTGATATAACTGCTATGCCATCTGCTGATCCCAGTAAGAAAGCAAGCCTCCAGGTCTAGGCCATGTGGGAGCCCAGTATCTTAATCACCACACCACCTGCCAGCCCCTAATCACTATACCTTTACAATGTATAACATTGCTTTCTCCAGCAGGA
>NW_006159650.1:2290515-2307030 GCF_000334495.1 Tupaia belangeri chinensis
CCGTCAAGGCAAAGACCATGTACATTTTAAAAATTCAAAGTGCAACATTAAAATAAATATAAACGAGTGTCCATTGGCATCTCAATAAAACAATTTGGAGCCCAGGAGGTGAGAAAGACCCAAGGGAGAGGGACCATGAGAGGAGTTACCTTTGTTATACAAGAAGACACACCAAAACAAGTAGTTTCAACCAGTCATCATTTACAGATTGAATATCCCTCTTCTGAAAATCTTAAATCCAAAATATTCTAAAAGCTGGAGATGTTTTGAGTGTTGACATGACATAAACGGAAATTCCTCATCTGACCTCATGTGAGGAGTTGCAGTCAAAACACTGCAATATAGGAATGGCCTGGTAGCACAATGGTTATGCACTGTGGATAGAGGGCAAGATGCCAGATAGCATGATTTAAGTCTCAACCGTGGCAGCTTGTAATGCACACATGGATGCATGTGTGTGCATGCCCCAAATCCTAATGGGTTGGAGAAATGGAGGAAAATGATTGTGTAGCGACCATATCCCATGGGGGGAGTGCTCTCTTTCTCTCTCTCTTTTTCTCTCTGGTAAGCACATGCACCTCCTGGCAACAAAAACATTTTACGAGACTGCAATACAAAAATATTGTGTAAAAATCTCTTCAGAGTATCTGTATATGGTATTCATTTATGAGACGTACAAGGCATTTGTGTTTAGTCTTAGGTTCCATTTTGTATATATACAAATGATATAAAATGAAAAAAATCTGATATCCAAAATGCATTTGATTCCTTATTGTGTAAGGGATACTCAACCTGTATTTACTTTTTGTATTGTGTAAGGGATACTCAACCTGCATTTATTTATCAATTCTATAGGTTGGAAATTTAGTTTGGTTATGTTGGGACATTGTTTCTCCCCCATGGTGTCGACTGGGCTCATGCATGTTTCTGCAGTCAGCTGGAGCCTCTGAAGCTATTTGTAAGGCTAGGTGGGTGCTGGCTGATCTTGGATGGCCTCAGTCACATGCTTGCCAGTGGCAGGGTTGATAGAGATTACTGAGTTAATGAGGGGTCTTGAAAAATGTGTCTTATGGGAAAAAAATTATGAATGAATTTCAGTTTGGGGGGGTATCAAAATAGACTCATACTTTAATTTCCTTTCCCCATGAACATTTTGAGGACCCCTCATATGCAATTGGTCATCCAACAGGCTAGTCTGGTACTGTTCTATGGAAGTGGTCTCAGAGTTCCTATGAGAAGCCAGAGAGGGCATTCTTCATTGCACAGCACTTTTTGAGCATCTGATTAAATCATGCTCATTTGCTAATATTTCACTGACCAAAGAAAGTCACTGGATGAAGTTAATATTTAAGGATGAAGTAGACTCACCCTTTTCATAGAAGGAATCTGTGGTGGTTTTCAAATATGTCTACACATTCTTTGATGTTTCTTCTACGAAGTAAGGGAGGGAGGTCAATGTCACCTACCCTCGAATCTGGGCTAATCTTTGAGACTCACTTATAGCTTTAGCAGTGAAAATGATGTTGCGTAACCTTGTAAATGAGGTCAAAGAATATCATCTGGAGAATGACCTGTTAAAGAAGTCGCATGTGGAGGCTCTGGGTGGCAGCACAGCTGAGATCCCCGCCAACAGCCAGCATCCTTGTCTGTCATCTGGATGAGCCACCTTGAGTATCCAGCCCAACTAAGCCTTCCCATGACTACAACCCACTGCCTTCTGACTACAAGGCCAAGAGAGACACCAAGCAAGAACTCACCTGAGCCCTACCTTACTTTAACTCACAAAATCATGAGGGAAAATAAGATGACTATTACTTTAGTCCACCATATTTTATGGTAACTTTTTTCTTAGCAATATTAGCTGAACTGATCGTTCAAAAGTTTAAATGTAGGGGCCAGCAGGTGATGTGGTGATTGAGGTGGGTGCTGGACTCCCACATGACTGATCAAAGTTTGGTTCCTGGACCTGGCAGCTTGCTTTCTCACTTTCCCTCTTTCTCTCTTTCTCTGTCACTCTCTAATAAGCATGCATGCCTTATAGTAAATTTAAAATAATAATAATAATGACAGTAATAATAATAAATAAAAGCATTAGAAGGCAATCTGAGAGACTAAATAAACTGTCTAGGGACTGAGGATATCATAAACAAGCTAGAATACTCAGACTATATAAGTACATATATTTACTACATCTATATATTCATATATAAATGAATATGTATATATGTGTATTTAACATATATTTGACTTTATAAAAAGAAAAAAGTTTGATGTATATACTATATGCAGAATTTTAAGGAGCTATAGATTATGAAGAAATATTAAATATTAAAAAACAGATTATTAAGCAAATATACTGTAACAGAAAATTAGGTAAATTGCATGAAAAAGAAGTTCACAGAAAAGCCAATTTGAAGAAATGCCAAATATCAAGGGAAATATACTCAAATTCACTAGTACTAATAGTATGAATGAAACACAACTATAGACTGATATACACAAGAAAGAAAAATGTGGAGTATTGGGAAATCTAACATAGCCAATGGAAATATGAATTGCCTCATCCTTTTTGGGTCATGATTTGGTAATTCTTATTAAAAGTTAAAACCATGTATTCCTTAACCACAAAGCTGAGTCTTGGGAAACTACTGGAGACAAAGGGCCAATAGTGAAGTGACTAATGTACACGGGTAGTTAATGTGGCCTCATTGCTGTGACGAGATATGAAGATGCAGTGAATGCCCATCACAAGAGGAATGACAGACTAAACTGTGACTATAACAACTGGGGAATAGTAGGAAGTTATTAAAAATTATTTAAGGTAATAGCAATTGATGTGTGGAGAACTATCACTGTGTGGCACGGCTGAATGGGAAAAGCCAGGTGAGTGGTGTGTGTGCAATGGTTGCATTTAAAACAAAACAAAGACCAAGAAATAACTATGTATATTTGTACATGATTAAATGAACTTGACAAAAGCATAGAAAATATGACAGCAGTGGGAGAGACAAGCAGAAGTATTTTAAAAGAGTACATTAAAAATATTAAGCTTGGGACCAGCAGATGGCATAGTGGTTACATCGCTGGACTCCCACATGATCAATGGCAGTTCGAGTCCCCAGACTTAAAACTCATGTCAGGTGCATATGCACGTGTGCTCAAAATTCTAAGAGGAGAATGGAGGAGAAGGGATAGTAGCATGGCCATCTCAGGGGGTGATTTCTTGCTGTCTGGCTCTCTGTCTGCCTCTCTGGTGAGTGCATGTACCCTACAGCAAAAATATCTCTCTCAAAAAACAAAAACAAAAACAAAAACAAACCTCAGGGCCAGTACAGCAGATGGTATAGCAGTTATGTACTGGACTCCCTTATGGCTGCCCATGGCTGCCCATGGTTTGAGACCCGGACCCTGTGGCTTCAAACTGGGAGCATGTGCATGCATGCCCAAGATCCCAGGAAGAAAATGGAGAAGAGGGAATTGTAGCGTGGCCATCCCCCTGAGGGGCTATTTCTCACTTTCCCTCTCACTATCTCTGTCTCTCTCTCCAGTGAATGCACACCCTCCTAGGGCAAAACCCTCTAAAAATACACATATTAAGCTCACGTGATATGATTACCTTCACATAAAATTACATATGCCTATGTAGACGTATGAAGCTGCAAAAAGATAAAATGTAGACTATATACACTTATTAATTGAGGGATTTTTGATATAATCATTTAAATAATTTGATAACAAAATCCTGAAATGCGTATGAATAGTTAGAAATAAAAAGTCTGTAAAAAATGTATATATGAAAATATTACGCATGGATTTTCTAGATTTTTTTTTAGAGAGATTTTTGCTGTAAGGCATATGCCCTTGCCAGAGAGACATACACAGAGAAAAAGGGGGCAAAAAGGCAAGAAATAACCTCCTGGAAGGATGACCATGCTGTAATCCCTTCTCCTCCATTCTCCTTCTGGAATCTTGGACATGCATGCACATGTACCGAGTGTGAGTGAGAAGCCACTGGGTCTGGGACTTGAACCATAGTTGGCTATGTGGGAGTCCAGTGACATAACCACTATGCCATCTGCTGCTCTTGGACTTTCCAGTTTTTTTTACTAAGTATGAGAAAACTCATACTTTCATTTTGTTTTCCATGAACTTTTTTTTTTTTGGTGAAAATATTTCTTCTATTTATTTCACTGAACTGTCATGACTTTGTAACCAACTTCTTTATATAATGCAATTTAAATATCAGCTGCAGTTTGAGTCCTGAACCTAGTGGCTTAAAACTCCACAAACTTTTGAACACTCCTAATAAGAACAGGGAAAAAACTGTCACAGAGAAGTAGGAATTATAGACATTATGTCCCTCCAGGATGGTGATGTTGAAGATTGGTCTGAGGAAGAAGATGCACTTTAAAAATAATAATAATAAAATATTTGAATTGTTTTAGTTATTACAACAAGCATGTATTACTTCTGCTATTTGAAAAAGTAAACATTTTGTGTTTAACTATTTTACTTTTTTCTTTTTTTCCCCTTGATTCCCCACCTCTCACCCTCTGCCATTTCTCACCCTTATCTTTGGGCCAATATACAGTGTAAAATAAATAATTTTTTTAAAAGTAAACCTAATGTCAAGACCATTTTAGTTACTGATGACATTGCCCATCAGCAGCCTACCTTGGCAACAATAAATTGAGGTAAAAAAAACAAATTTAAGCCTCATTTTTGTGCCTCTATCAATCTCCTTGAAATCGCAGGGCTTTCGGTGCTGGAGCTGAGCAGGGGCAGTAACCCACAGCAAGTTGGCCACTTGAATGGGCCCCAAGTTTATTCAGTGAATTCCATTCTCTTCTTGTCACACAGCATGATATGGCTCTTCAGTCTTTCCTATGTGGTTCGATGAGAAAATGAAATAACATGCTTTAAGAAGACAATATTTAAGACTATATGTAGAACATGTACCTCCCATAACCCCCTGCAAGAGTGTATGTAAGTATATGAAGACTTTTACAGCCAGCCCTCAGGGATGCCTGGTTTCTAGCTGGCTCCTGTCCCAAGTCTATGTCTACCTCTCCTCTCATTCCATCTTAGCCAATTTATAAAGATATGCCTCTCCCCTAGAAGGAAAGGCCCAGCACTTGTATTCGTACCTCTTCACCCATGAGTAGGTTTCATTGAGACTATGTTATGCAGCCTTGTACAGGACCAGTTCAGTGTTTTGGGAACCCCAAGTTAGAGCCCCTTCAAGGTCTCCCCACTAATAAGAACAATATATGGACCTTTCTCCCAACAAGTCCCGCAGGAACTTTCACATTACACCTCTGACCCTCATGTGAAAAATTGAACCTCATCCCACACCTACCCAAGACAGAACCACATTTTCAGAAGGAAGGGGGGATGGTCATTTACTTGTTCCCATATGGACTCTCTCAACTCACACATGTGCACACACATATATGCATGTATACATGCACAAAGAAGCACACACATGAATATGCACACACATATGTCCAAGGCACATATATGTACATAGGGGCACACATGTGTGCACAAACATATGTACACACGTTGTAGTGAGTTCTTAAAATCTTAAATTACCCTGAAATTCATTTTGAAGCTAAATGGAGCTTTCTCTTACCAGAGGCAGAGTCCAGTCATCCTGGCATTGTTTCTACTATAGTTCTTCACCTTCTCCCAGTTCCTCAAGGTGGGTGGTACAGTTATCTGCCCCGTACACTCATGCCCTAGTGACCATTCCTCATGGGACGTCTGGATACAACTACTTGACTTTCCCCTTCTGTAACCTCTCTTAGTCCTTCCAGATATCATCCCTGCTTGCTTTAAACCTGTCAGTAGAACTCCCCATGGAAGTTTGAGAAGGTTCTGGGTCCAATAACAATGTTGGCCCCTCCCCCTGATCTCCCTGATATCCGTATATGTGTGGCTTTTTACATATGTTCTGTACGCACCAGGACCCGTAAGTACTAAAACCTCTTTCAGAGAGCCAGCCACACCCATCCTCTCTTGGCCCATTCAGAGGTTTACCTTCTTTCCAGAGAAAATGGCCAAGGATAGAGAAGTAGGTGGGCAGGGATTCTCCTTCTCTCTGTATTCTTACTTGGGTCAATTAAACCAGAAAATGATAATAAATTCCAGACCTGAGTGCTGGCAGCAAGACTGAAGAGTTAGAAATAGATGATAGGAACTTTATGATTATATAGCCTTTTTTATTAAAAATTTTAAATTACATTGTGAAGAATTTTGTATATTCTCTTAATAGTGTTATAGAAAATAACTAGAGGGCAAGCACTCTCTCAAGGACAGGGTTCCCCTCCAGATGAAAATTAATACCACACAGCCTCTCTGAGTTTTTCTGTTCAAAATTTCCTCCTTGATCCATCACGGAGGAGAATATTTTGCCTCTCTCTCAAGTGCCACTTTTCCACTGAGGCAGAAAATTTTTCTGACCCTCTGGGTCTCCATTGTAACACCAACTTCATGCTCTAAACACAAACATGTACAAGTATGAACATGCACATGCACACACATACACAACCCCCCCTCCCAACTGCCCAGCACTCTGTGAATTCTGCTTGAGTCCCTGCTCCTCAGGGGCATCCTCCGCCTCAGTGTGGTACCAGCAGGAGCTACCAAAACCAGCAAGAGCTACCAAAGCCAGCAAGACCACAGGTCTGGACCCTAGACAGGCCCTTCAGCTCCTATGCTGTTTTCTCATGACTGCTGGTTTTTCCTATGGGTCTACGTAGTCACTTAACAAGAAACCCTTTGAAGGGAGTTTTAGGTGTCTGTAAAGAACACTGGCTCTCTTTCCCACTGGAATTGTGGACCAGCTGAGAAGGAGACACAAGAATCAGACAGAAGTATAAAGTCAACCTCATTTCTGACCAAAGGAAGGTCATTGGATGTGCTTATGCATTTAGGCTGATGGTCTTGCCACCCACCTCTCTTCTTGTCTCTTCTCTCCTCTGTTTTTCTTAGACATCCCACAAGGGCAAAGTTGTTATCTCCAAAGCAAACATTTTACCCAAGATTGTTGCTTCTCACTGGTCCCAGTTGGAGAGGGAAGAAAGAAATTGAATCTTGGTTGCCAACAATCTATTTTTTTTTTTTTAAGAATTATTTAGGGGCCAGCAGATGGCATAACGGTTAAGCGGCTGAACTCTCACATAGTTAGTCACAGTTTGAGTCCCAGACTTGGCAGCTTAAAACTCACGCCGGGCATGTGTGTGTGTGCATGTCCAAAATCCCAAGAGAATGGAGAAGAGATTGCAGCATGGCCACTTCCCCGGGGTGGTGGGGGGATGATTTCTCACTGTCTGTCTCTCTGTCTCTCTGGCAAGTGCACATGCCCTGTAACAAAAATCTCTCTTAAATATTATTTATTTAAGTGTATTGGTTTGTTGGAAAAGTCATGCCGTATTTTTTCTGTTTTTCTATGCAAATATGCATCGTGACTTTTCTAACAACCCAATATTTATTTTTATTATTATTATTATTATTATTATTATTATTATTATTAATTTTCTATAGGGTACATGCACTTGTCAGAGAGACAGAGAGAAGACAAGAGAGAGGGAAAGTGAGAAAGCAAGCCTCCAGGCCTAGGTCAGCCATGTAGAAGTTCAGTGCCTTAACCACCCTGCTACCTGCAGGTCCCTGCCTACAGTCTTCTAATAAGCCAGTTCCATGCAGTCATGAAGCATAAGCCAACAGCAGTCACTCTCCTCCAGGCTCCTCACTCTGCCATGGCAAAGCATCAGCAAGACTTGAACAAGGGGCCAGGGGAATTCCCCAAGTATCATTCTTGCCATTCTTGCCATACACAAAGCATTGGGGAATTGATAAAGCCACCTTTCAGTTTCCTTGTGTTTAACCTTTAGGGCTGAGCATGAAACCCTGGTTGGCCTGTCCTACTCTGGGTGGGCTGTTCATTAGGTAAGTCTTGCTCCCACCTTTGGTAGCCCACTCCTCCTTTTTGGGTGCCTCTTTGAGATTACTCCAGGGCAGTATATATTCTTCTTCCAGAAACTGTCAGATGGATCAGAATAGTGAAATATTCAAATTGACTTTGAGTCACACTGGAGTTGACACTGGGAACTTATTCTTTTCTTTATTTCTTTGCATTTTTCCAGTCATATCACCCAATATAGCTTATCTAAGATTCTGCAGTGTGATTAGATGTCAACATTAAGATGATGTGGGGATAAAATGTCGACAACCCAAAGTCGAATATAAACTCCTTCTTTTATTAAATTCTGTTTTAATAAGCTAGGCTTGCTTATCTGGCAGTAACAAACAATCCCCAGATCTGAGTGGGTTAGCATGAGAGAGGCTTGTTTCCATGAACTTCAGTGGTCCAGAGGGCTCTGCTCTGCATCTCTGTAGTCTTCACTCGGGTACCAGCTGAGAGCACAGCCACCATCTGGAATGCTGTTGGCCATATGCCAGCAGGAAAGTATGTTTAGCTAAAGCTTTACCTGGAAGTGAAACTGTTCCTTCTGCTCACATTCTGTAGGCAAGAGACATGCAATGTCTCAGTTCACAGAGATACAGAGCCCAATTGTCCTGCATGCCTGGAGGATGAAGGCTGAAATAGCATGAACAGCCCCAAGCACCAGCATCAATTCTCAGGAGGAAATAAATTAAAGGCTGCAAATATTAAATACCCTTACAAGTTAAAGTTCAAATAATTGTGTGTCTGAAGAAATTAAAGTCCAAGATTAAATACTCTTGCTCTTATGAAATCGTCCAAAGTCTATCATTCCTAATTTAAAATTAATGTTCAATAAAAATAAGACCCTTCTCTATTTCTTCCTCTGTTCATTGGAGTCTGGATTTCTTCAATAATCACATGTGACCTGGGCTGCCATCTATCGCTCTGAGCTCAGTGCCTTTAGGACTTCAGAAGATGATATAGGTCAGTTTCTCATTTCCCACTTTAAAGACAGACTCATAAGACTTTTTTTTTTTTTTTTTTTGAGAGGCTTTTTGCTATAGAGCGTGTGTGCTTGCCAGAAAGACAGAAAGTGACAGAGAGACAGAAAGCAAGAAATCCCCTCTGGGGGGGTGTCCATGCCACAATCCCTTCTCCTCTATTCTCCTCTCAGGGTCTTGGGCACCCACGCACATGCACCTGGCATGAGTTTAAACCACCGGGTCTGGGACTCGAACCATTGTTGACAACGTTAGAGTCCAGCAACATAGCCATTCCGCCGACTGCTGGTCCTGACTCATAAGATTTTATTGGACCCATAAGATACTCACAGCACTGAGCATACATCATCAACTAACCTCAACAACTAGAGAAGATAACCCCATCAAAATGTGTTTTCAGAACATCATATTTTGTTAAATCCTGGTTTGTGTTACTGATGCTAAATATCATGTGGCAACTCCATGAAAACTGAGGGCAGGTTGGTGGATAGAGAAGAAACCATCCTGTTTTCACGTCTGTAAGATACTATGTCTGGGAATCAGCAGTTAGCGTAATGGCTATGTCGCTGGACTCCCACGTAGTCGACCGTGGTTCACGTCCTGGACCCGGTGGCTTAAAACTCACGTCAGGTGTGTGTGTGTGCATGCCCAAGATCCCGAGAGGAGAATGGAGGAGAAGGAATTGCAGCGTGACCATCCCCCCTGGGGGCTGATTTCTTGCTTTCTGTCTCTATGTCTCTCTCTGTCTGTCTGGCGAGCGCAGGCACCCTATAGCAAAAATCTCTCTCTCAAAAAAAAAAAAAAAAGATACTATGTCCTAAACAGGTAATAATGTGGTGAGAATTTACTAATAGCACAGCTTAACTGGTATGAATTGTCTTGTTCTCAGAGGAAGCTTTTTTTTTTTTTTTTTGGAGAGGTTTTTGCTATAGGGCGCATGTGCTCGCCAGACAGACAGAGAGAGACATAGAGACAGAAAGCAAGAAATCAGCCCCCAGGGGGGATGGTCACGCTGCAATTCCTTCTCCTCCATTCTCTAGGGATTTTGGGCACACACGCACATGTGCTGGCATGAGTTTCCTAAGCCACTGGGTCTGGGATGGTCGACCAAATGGGAGTCCAGCGACATAGCTAACTGCTGGTCCCGAGGAACCATTTTTTAGGACATATTTGAGACATTGCTATCTATCATCTTGTGGAGTATACAGATTTGCAGAGGTGACAGCCTTTCTTTTTCATCAGTTTTAATTTCTTCTGAGCCTGATATTGGAGTCGCTTCAAGCTGGTTTGGGAATATGTCTCTCTCTCTGACCCTCTTTGAGGGCTACTGCCTCTCTAGTGGCATGTCTACTACCAAATCTCACAGCATGGCTTTTCAGTCCTGTGGTATAATGACGTTCTTCTATTGCCTCTTGCTATGGAATTACAAAGCCCTTGGAACCCTGGGGATAATTTTTCTCTGGTCCTCAGGTTGTTTTTCAGTTACAGAACCACTCTTAGAAAATCTCTGAGCCTGGGAACTAGCAGATGGTGTAATGAACTCCCATGTAGTTGACCATGGTTCAGGTCCCAGATCCAGTGGTTTAAAACTAATGCCGGGCATGTGTGAGTGTGCATCCAAAATCCTGAGAGGAGAAAGAGGAGAAGGGATTGTGGCATGACCATACCCTCTGGGGGGTGGCTTCTCACTTTATGTTTCTTTGTCTCTGTCTCTCTGGAAAGCAAGCATGTCCGATAGCAAAAATCTCTCTACAAATATATATTGAAGATCTCCAAATCCAAACTACCATTGGTGCTTCACAAGTTTGTGCTTCTAGAGCTGCAGCTTAGAATCCTTAAGTGAGGGACCAGCAAATGGCATAATGGTTGCATTGCTGAACTCCCACATTGTTGAGCACAGTTCGAGTCCCAGACCTGGCAGCTTAAAACTCATACTGGGTTGGGACCAGTAGTTAGCATAATGGCTATGTCGCTGGACTCCCACGTAGTCGACCACGGTTCATGTCCTGGACTTGGTAGCTTAAACTTACTCCAGGTGCGTGTGCGTGCGTGCACAAGATCCCGAGAGGAGAATGGAGGAGAAGGGATTGCGGCGTGGCCGTCCCCTCTGGGGGATGATTTCTTGCTTTCTCTCTGTCTCTCTCTGTCTGTCTGGCAAGCACACACACCCTACAGCAAAAACCTCTAAAAAACCAAACAAAAAAACAAAAAAACAAACTCATACTGGGTCATGTGCATCCATGCCCAAAATCCCAAGAGGAGAATGGAAGAGAAGGAATTGCAGCATGGCTGTCTCCCCTGGAGGGGCGGGGGTGGTTTCTCACTTTCTGTCTCTCTGGTGAGTGCATGTGCTCTATAGTAAAAATCTTTCTCTCAAAAAAAAAAAAAAATCCTTAGATGGAGGGGATGGAAGGTTGAGGGTGAGGAGGGAGGCTCAAGCTGCACCTTATCAATAATTAAGCTACATTATCTAGGATGGTGTGATGATTAATTTTAAGCATCGACTTAACTAGGCTATGGTGCCCAGTCGTTTGGTCAAATATCAGTCTAGATATTGATGTGAAGGTATGTATTAGATGAAATTAACATTTAAATGTTTGGATCTTAGGTAAAGCAGATTATTCTCTATAATGTGGGTGGTGAGCCTGATGCAATTACTTGAAGGTCTTAAGAGAAAAGACTGAGATTCCCCCAAATAAGAAGAAATTCTACTTCGGGATGTCCTTTGGTCTCAATGTGTAACATCAACTTTTCCCTGCACCTTCAGTGTGTTGATTTGTCCTACAGAATTCCAAAATTGCTAGTCTTTGCAATTTTGTGAGCCAATTTCTTAAAATAAATCAATTTCTACATCTCTGTGTCTCTATATCTTTTTATATCTTTATTTCTAATTCTCTACCTCTACCTTCACATCTCTCCATATCCTGTTTACTCCATTTCTTAGAGAACTCTATTCCGAGTGGTGTTGGCATACCAGACATTGGTGGTATTTAAAGCTCTCCTGGTGACTCCAATGTGCAGAAGGTTGAAAGCCACCTTCCAGGGATTCTAAAAACGCCTCTGTTTTGTGTTTCGTAGGGTGCTGTGTTTCCAACTTCTGAATGTTCTAGGTTTTGAGAACATTTTTTTCTGTCTACTTGTTTTGGCGATAGTAGGAACTGCGCCCTCTGCTGCTTTCAGAAAGTACAGCAGCATTTCTGACAGGTGTACCTGCTTCTGAGATTATTTCCATTTTGTCTCCAATATCTTGCTCCAAAAACCAGCAGCATTAGCCCTACACGGATGAAGATAGAATAGCTGAGGTACTGCATCTCCTGGAGGATGACATCCTGAGGTTCTGCACCCGCAGCTGTATTTGTCTCTCTGGACTCATTAGCAGCTTCTACTTCTTTCACACTTGCCTATTTCAGCTTCCCTTGCTTTGTATGCCCAGCCTCTCCTTTGACAGGTCAACTTTCCTCTGAATGAAATTGCTCTCCTTCCCTCTAATATAATGAATCTAACTTCAAACACACACACATACACACACACAAGAACTAGGACCAAGAGATGGCATAGTAGTTACGTCACTGGACTGGCACATGGTTGACTGCAGTCTGAATCCTGGACCCAGTGGCTTGAAAATCATGCTGGGCATATCTGTGTGCATGCCAAAGATCCCAGGGGGAGAATGAAGGAGAAGAGATTGCAGTGTAGCTATCCTCCCTGGTGTGGGGAGGGGTGGTGGTTTCTCACTTTACCTCTCACTGTCTCTGTCTTTTTCTCTCTCTGGTGAGCACACACATGCTTAGGAAAAAAAAAAAACTCTTAAAAAGCAAAAACAATGGGAACCAGCAGTTAGCATAATGGCTATGTCGCTGGATTCCCACGTCGTCGACTGCTGTTCGCATCCCGGACCCGGTGGCTTAGAACTCATACTGGGCGCATGTGCGTGCGTTCTAAACAAAACAAAGAACTGAAAACAAAAAAGAACCCCTCTTCTATATTTCCTTTTATAATAAAATGATGTGCACTCTAACACTGTCTAGTTCTTCTCCATTTTTCTTGCAAACCGAACATTTATAGAGTATTCCAGATGCAAGACTTTTCAGTGCATCTGGATTTACAAACATTGAATTAAGTTTTTTTTTTTTCCCTCACTCTTCTAAAAAGTAATGTTAATAAAAAGAAATACTGCCGTTTCTTCATTTTATTTCTAGGGGAGATTTAACTAAGTGATAGGATTTCTTCCTCTGTATTTTAAATTTAAAAATAACTCATGGCCTTATTTCACTTTATTGAAAAATCAAATATAACATAATCTCTAAAATTCAAATTTATTATCAGAGTTTAGGCAACTAAAAATTTCAGCACCAACTTGAGATTTTATGGTAGTGGTGATGTGCTGGTGATCACAGGAGTGGTGGTGGATGTTGGTGATGGTGATGGGATGGTAATATGGTAGAGTCAGGATGATGGTGCAGGTGTCAGTAATCAAGATGGTGGAAATAGTGAGTGGTAAAGGTCATGGTGATGGCGATGATCATTGTGGTTGGGGCAGTAGTGGTGTTATTATAATGGTGGTGATGGAAGTAATAACCGTATTGGCATTGGGGCTGGGAGATGGTGGTGATGGCGGTGGTGATGGACGTGATGGGAGTGGCAGTGTTGGAGGTATGGTAATGTGCTGGTGGTGGTAATGGTGGTGTTGGTGGTGATGATGGTAGTGGTAATAGCAGTAGCAGAAATGTACTCATTTATTCACATTCCTTCCTTTGGTCATTCACTCAACACAAGTTTATTAAGTCTTAGTAAATGCAAAATATGGACAAAATAGGAATCAATTCTGCTCTCTTCATGCTTCTATTACAGTGGAGATGAGAATCTTCTTTGTTTAATGTCTTTTGCTAGATTTTCTCTCATGAAATTTACTTTTTATTCTGTAAGAAAAAAGCGATAGCTGGTGATTCGCTAAAGGAGCTTCCTCTCATAAGAAACAAGGCTCACATACTTCTCCCTAATCATTCTGAAGAGACAAAATGAAGTTTTCTTTGGCAAGTGATTGGATGCGTGAATGAAGGAGAGGGAGGGCCAGAGGAGGCCATGTCTACCCTTGCAGTGGTTAGGAGCACCTCACCCTAGGGCATTCTGCTGCTGCAGCTGGCAGCACATGTAGTGAGACTGGTTTCTGATTTCCCACCAGACTGTGAGCTCCCAACCATGACACTCAATACCTAGAGGTCTGTGAAGTTAATGAATGATCTGAGGTTCTGGTCCTGGATAATTGGGCAGTGTTTGTAAGTGGAAATAGAGATATTAGAGAGGCATTTGTTTCTGAGGGAGAAACTGATGAGTCCAGGCTTAGACCTCATGAGATGTTTGGAGGACAGCATAATAGTTTCATGGCTAGATTTAATGGCGGTATGGCATCCTTTTGCAGAGTTAAGATGATAGAGGACTCTCAAAAGCTCTCTGACCCAACATTAACAGTTAGACACATCAGATCAGTTTGTGAACATGTGTCTTTGTGGGTCTACCTATTTTCTTAACCAATCTTCATTCTTCATTATTCCTCTGCCATGTAAGTGTTAGGCAAATAAGACATTTCCAAATCTGCTAATGGATATAATTATGCTGTCACTGCAGGATGACTCGCCCTCTGAATTGTCATCAGAAAGATTATAAATAAATCCAGGACAAATGAAGCTAATTTGATACCAACAATGATAATATAAACTCTGACTAAGGGAAAATTAGAAAGTATCTCAGATCTAACAGCACAAAAGGGAGTGAAGAGGCAGTGCCTGCATATGTCTCCCTCTGAGGAGGCTTGGTTCTTTCATGAGGCTGTGATTTCACTTACCAAATAACTGTTTACATACTTATTCGTAGGATTATCATATAATTAACATCTCGGAGAAAATGACATTTTGTCACCTAAATGTAGATATTTCACTGCTAAGTAGGAACAGCCAAAGAGTATGATTATTATTGGCTTCATATTACAAGTTGAAAATGCACATACACTTGGGCCCGTTATTTAAAGTACAAATTTAGTTCCCTACAGGGTAGAAGTTTTAAAAAATGATGCACCTTGTTGAAGGGGGGAATGTGTTTTAATTTAGTCCAGCTAAATTTCTCCAGGGTCTCAGCCAAGTGATTACTTTGTCTTGTGTATCATTCTGACACACACTATTAATCTATCAAACAGCAGAAGGCAGAGCACAACCAGACTCCTATCTTTTAGAGATAGTTGGGTCAGTTCAGGTCAAAATTTTATTGGTTTTGGCTTACAAGCTATTGGAAAAACTTGTAGAATAAAGAGTAGCTACAATATTATCTTTAAAGCAGATTTCAAGATGAAAATAGAACAATATAAGTTTCTGGCTGTAAAATGCTATCCTTTTTAAAAACATACAACTTATTTAAGCACAAAAATGTATTTTTATACTTTTTAACCTATTAGATGTAAAATGATAAAAAGTTTACATCTTGAAAGACTGCAAATATTAAAACACTTAAATGACTTGAGCCCTTAAATGTCTTGGGTTTTTTTTTTTTTTTTTTTTGGTGGGAGTGGTGTTAGATAACTAATGTTTTCTGTTGTTCCAGAGAGAATAATAAATACAATTATTCTCGTTTCTGCCAACAGGTTTGTAGCAGTGATACCCACAATAAACCATGCTACCAATATCCATTTTTTAAAGCAGTTTTAACAAAGTGCCACCAACCAAGTGACATAAGTAACAGACATTTGTTGTCTCACATTTATGGAAGTTGACATTCAAGATCAAGATATTGGTGGTGTTTTTTATTTGTTTGTTTAATTGGCTAGAGGATGCTTCCATTTGCCAATGAAAGACAGAAAGAGAGGAAGAGAGGGAAAATGAGACAGCACTTCCCGGGGGGTGGCGGGGGGAAGACCATGCCATCATGCCTTCTTCTCTGTTCTCCTCTCAAGAATTCTGAGCACTCATGCACATGCACCCAGTGTATTTCTCAAGCCACCAGATCCTGGACTTTAATTGTGTAGTCAGCCACATGGGAACCAGCCACCTTAACTCTATGTCACTTAGCTGGCATGGTGTTGGGCTTTTTTGAGGTCAGTGAGGGAGAACCCATTTCTCACCTTTCTCTGGACTTCTGAGAGATCCTTGGCTCACAGCAGTATATTTCTAATCTCTACTTTCATTATCATGTGGCATTCTCTGTGTGAGTGTGTGTGTGTGTGTGTATTAATTTCCCTTTTTATAAGGACATCAGTCATATTCGATGAGGGGTCCACCCACTCTACTCCAGTGTGGCCTCATCTTAACTATATTATGTATGTGATGACCCTATTTCCAACTAAAGTGGCTTCCTGCGATTGTAAGGGTTAGACTTCTACAAATGAATTTGGGAGACACAGTGTACAGCCCTTCATACTTGGGCACCTCAGGGATTGCCCCCTTTTCAGTCCCAGGTCATCATCGCACCTTTTCCATCTCATTTTGTTTGCCTGGTTTCCATCTCACTCCCTGCACCCTTACATGCTGCTTTCGCTAGATGGTCTACCTTATTTCTGCAAACCACCTTCTGATCCTC
>NW_006159650.1:2307061-2356399 GCF_000334495.1 Tupaia belangeri chinensis
CCTGCTGCTCCTGTCCTGATCCTGGGCAGCCTGGATCCCAGGCCAGGGATCAGATACCAAGCCTTTGCCTACCTAGAAAAGGAACATGTGTGCACCCTTAATAAACTACTCTCCTGCTTCTAGGCACATGGGAGAACAGCAAGTCTCGAAGAAAGAACAAGTCACAAAGGATGCAGAGATCTGGAGAGGTGAACTTATGGTTTGGGTAAGATTATGCTTTAGAACAAGACTGGGGCATGTTTGTGAGCACATTACTCTACAGGCACCGTTTTGCCTAGGAAAAGTCAGACTGATAAACTATAATACTTTGCTGAGATCACTTTCCACATCTTACACTTCCTAGAAAAAAAAAATGTCCAAAATATCCAACCTGTCAGAAAAAGAATTTAGCCTGCAAATTCAGTCACACCACAAATGACAGCTGACAAAATGAGCCTCAAGTCCTAGGGGAGGAAACCATGTGGAATATGCCTTGGGTATTTAAAACCTCATCCTTCTAGTTTGAGTGAGGTGAAAGTTTTTCACGAGAGATTCTTGCCTTTTATTTTTCTAAAAATTTTCATGAGGGACTAATGGACTTGGGCTCAAATGGAGAAAATCCCTCCTCCTCTTTAGCTTAGAGCTGTATGGTGTCAGTGGGTAAATAAAATGTTTTTATAAGTAGCTATTTAGGGAATTAGCAGATAGTGTAATGATTATGTCACTGAACTCCCACATAGTTGACCATGGTTCATGTCCTGGACCCAGTGATTTAAAATTCATGCTGGGTGTGTGTACATGCATGCCCAAAATCCCACAAGGAGAAGGGAGAAGGGCTTGTGGCATGGTTATCTCCCTTGGAGGGGGGTGATTTGTCACTTTCTGTCTCTCTATCTCTTTCTGTCTATCCAGCAAGGACACACAGCCTATAGCAAAAGTCTCTCTTAAAAAAAAAGTAGCTATTTAATAAGGTCTCTGGATCAGTTGTCTGTGCTCTATCTGAGTATCTACTTATGCTCTATGTAGAATTTGGGTCATTTTTGACAATGGAAGAGTAGTCTGAACTATATAGGCTACCACCCATATTGCAATATTTTAGTTTATATATACATTTAAAAAGCAACAGTACTGTATCCTTAAGATTTCTTTTAACCTGAAGAAAAGAAAGAATTTTAAAATATTTCATTTTATTGGGACCAGCAGTTGGCCTAATGGCTATGTCACTGGACTCCCATGTAGTCGACCAAGTCCCAGATTTGGTGGCTTAAACTCACGCTGGGTGCATGTGCATGCATGCTCAAGATCCTGAAAGGAGGATGGTGGAGAAGGGATTGTGGCGTGGCCATCTCCCCTGGGGGGATGATTTCTCACTTTTTATCTCTCTGTCTCTGTCTTTCTGGTGAGCACATGTGCCCTATAGCAAAAACCTCTCCAATTTTTTTTCCCATTTTATTTATTTATTTATTTATTTAAATTTTCTATAGGGAACGTGTACTCATGGGAGAGGCTGAGAGAAAGTGAGAAAGCAAGCCTTCAGGTCCGGAACTTGAAACGTAGCTGGCCATGTGGAAGTCCAGCACCTTTACCATGCCACCTGCTGGCCCAGTTTTATTTTGATTTTGAGTTTTTAAAAATCATTTAGAAATAAATTTAATGGGCCAGAAAGGAAGATTATACTGG
Organism: Tupaia belangeri chinensis; assembly: GCF_000334495.1. Lineage (NCBI taxonomy): Eukaryota > Metazoa > Chordata > Mammalia > Scandentia > Tupaiidae > Tupaia > Tupaia belangeri. The sequence goes on from NW_006159650.1 coordinate 2,308,721, forward strand.
ATTTTGCATACAGATAAAAAGGCTGATTTACCATAGATTCCATTTTAAATTAAGTTTAACATGTTAAAAGAATTAAAAAATATATAAACACTTCAAACATTTTTCTTGCCTAAGGGACTAATTTAAGGTACCAAATATTTTCCATACAATCCTTTAGAAAGAGTCCATCATAAAGATAACAAGAATTAATGTTACCACCTTTTACATCATTAAGAAATCTCTATAAAAATATATCACAAATTTGCAAATGCTCTGCCTAGAGTAGAACTTTTAAGGATATACATAAATAAATTAGATTATTTACTCTGACAAAGAATTAAGGTTTTAAAGCAATATCATTCATATATTTTGGTGAAGGCTAACTGTAGACCAAGGTGTAGAGACAAACTGTTCTCCATAGAGATCTGTACCTTTTCAGTACTTGTAGGATGGAGCTGTCGGTCAAATACCTTCTTTACATTATCAAGAAGCAGACATGTAACAACCATAAGGATTATGGCGAACCAGGCAGAACCACTTGACAGAAGCTGAATAAACACAAAGTACATATTCTGAGAGCCCCAAAATGGCCAGAGAATCCCTTCCCCCTTTACACTTTATTTCCTCCTTAGTACAATTGCTTTGGTTATATCTATATCTATACACACACGTGCACACACACACATATACACACACATACACATATGCTGATGATAGATAGATAGATAATTCATTTATCTTTGCCAAAGGGTATGTGCACATACCAGAGAAAGAGAGAGAAAAAGCACCTCCCAATGTAGTGTGGTCATAGCATAATCCCTTCTCCTCCATTGCTTCATCCTGTTAGTATTTTGAGAATGCATGCACATGTACCCCATGGAGGCCAGGATTTGAACTGTGTGGCCCTCCATGTGGGATTTGGCTCTCTTAACCTCTAGGCTATGAGGCTGGCTCCAAGCATACTTAAACTTATTTATTAATCTTGATGCCAATGCTTCAGCGCCATGAAGGCAAGGGAGTCTCATCTGTTTTTGTATTGCTGTGTTTCCCATACATGACATGGCCCCTGGATCACCCCCACTTTACCACCCCAACATACACATGCTTGTTATTGTTTTGGGTGGTACTTTACTAGTGGGAACCCTGAGGTTTCAGGCACAAGGTATTTGTAAAATGGGACTAGCAATAACATTTAGCTCCTGTGGGTATTATGAGTTAGCACCTGCACCTGCAAATCCTTAGAAGAGTTTGTGGCTCAGGATGAGTGCTTGCCAATGTCAATTCAGTCACTCGGCTCCTCTGTGCTTGCTCTGAGTCTTGACATTCTACTGCAAAAAGGAATTCATATGTTTGATTTTCTATGAATTTCAAAATGTATTAACAGAATCTATTCAATTTTATTAATATTCTATTTTTGCCCTTTTTTTTCTTAAACTTTTGTGCTTGGTTATTACTTCTCTATTTGGGTAACTGTAAATGAAAGAGGGCATAAAAACTGGATGGATAGGATACATAGGATACTACTTAGTTAAACTACTTTTTCATAGACTTATATATAAATATGGCTTCATTTTCTTTAAAATTTTCCTAACTTAATTCCTAAATGTACTTTAATTAAATATATCAATGTTTTATAATCTTCCATAATTGTAATTTTGATGTATTGTGGCATCAGACATTCATCAAGTCACTCACTAACTTATTACTAGTTGTCTAGTCATCCAGGCGGATGCGTACCCTTTGTGGGCAGCTACTTCTTCTCCTGGGTTGTATTCTAGAGGGACTGTGCTATGACTGAAAGTTTTTATCCGTCCCACACCCCTATGCACATGTTGCCATCCTAGCCCCTGACTGTGACAGTATGTGGGCTTGGGGGAGGTAATTAGAGTTAGTTAAGGTCATGACAGCTAGGAAGAGGTCACAGTAGGACCAGTGAGACACAAGAGAGCTTTGGCCTCTCTTTCTCTCCACCATGTAAGGACATAGTGAGAAAGGGGTCCTCTTCAGCCAATAAGAGGGCACTCGCCAGAAACCACCCATGCTGGCATCACTGATCTCAGACTTCCAGTCTCTAGAACCATGAGGAAATAAATTTGTTTTAAGTCCTCCAGTCTATGGTATTTTGTTATGACATCTTGAACTAAGATATATAATATTTATCTAGTATATAATACAGTGTCCTGCCCTCCTTTGCACAAGGGGCAGGTATGGGTTAGCCTGAGCCAGTTGTTCATATTATATGGGAGTAGATCTTAAGCAGAGGGAAGAAAATAATCATTCACCTGTGGTGGAGGCCCCGATCTAACTCCTTCTCCTGTGGAACAACCTTGCCATTCCTACATTCTCCTTTGTCTGGAGAAGTTGTGCTTCCTCCTGCCTGTCTGCAGGACCAACTATCCAGGGTTCCCCACTGACACTGTGACTCTTGATAGATCCAAATGAATTCCCTTTGTTTAAGTGTTGGAGTTAAGGTCTTTTTCTCTTGACCCCAAAATCCTGGTAAATACATATTCTTATTGTGCCATTTGATGGATAAGCCCTACATAGCTTACTAGTTCCAACTTTATAGGATATTATAGCTATATTTTATACTTGTTGTTTATTAACAAACTTCTGAGATAAGGATAAAATTTTTGACATGTTTGAGTCATTGGTTATATTTTGATAGATACTACCAACTAAAATTTTATTCATGAAGGAATATTTGTGAATAAAATTTAAATTGGAGTTATCCTTCCCTGTGTTGAATTGCTCATTATCTTGGGGGGGCGGTGCAGAGAATGATAGAGAAGGGATGGCAAGTAAGTTTACATATAAGGTTAATATTAGTAGCCGATGGATGTTTTCAACTTTACTATAGATTAGAAAACTAATAGTGATTTATATAAATGAGTAGGAAATATGAATTACTTTATGGTCAGAAAATTTTGAAAGACCTATGGTATTGGCTTTCACCAAGGCTATGTAATTGGAAAAAATGAGGTGATTCAAGAAGAAAATTGATTTACAAGCATATTTTATTATGGCCTTTTTTTCCATGGAGAAAAGAAATTGATGTTATTACTTGTTTTTTAATGTTCACAAGCCTTAGTGCACATGAAACTTTCAGATGATACAGAAAAGAATTGTGGCAAATTTCAGTTGAAATTATACTGGTTGATGTTTTAGTCTCAAAGGTTGTCTGAGCCAAGACTTGTCAAAGTATTTCTAAAAAACAGTAAATGGAGAAGCAGCTGGGTCAAACCTTGGCAAATCCCATAGGCTGTAGCTAGGCATTTGGAATTGATCTATCAGGAGTCATGAAAATATTTGAGTAGGGGATTTAAATGATTGAATTTTTTGTTTTAGAAAAGTCATTTTAATGGGAGAGGAAAACTCTGATGGGAATAGGAAAAAGTAGAATCCCAAGGACCCACTTGGAGATTTCTACAATGATTGTTGGGAAAATGATGACTTGAGCAGAAGATGTGGCAGGAAGCAAGAGAGAGGAGAAAATAGACAAGAGAGATGCTAATGACAAAAATCTGACACACCTTGAGCCCTGGTATGAACTGAGATTTAAAAAAAGTGTGTGAGAAAGGGAGAGGGCAAGACTGACCCTCAAGGTTGAGTCCTAGGTAGCCAATGATGCATCTGTTAATATAGAGGGGAAAAGCAAGTGTGCATGGGAAGGAGAATGTTCAACACATTGAGTTTGAATGATTGAGAGATATTCACATTTATGCCCAAGAAGCAACTGGACATTCAAAGCTGGAGCCCAACAGGGGTTCTGGGTTAAATATGTTAAATATGTACATTTGGGAGCTCCCAGCACACAGGTAGAGTTAAAATAAAGTGCAGATGAATTTGTCTTGAGAGTGGGTGTGAAGTGACAGAGAGGACACCATCATTTGTTGATGAGTAAGAAAAGACTAATTCATTAAGAAGATGTGGAGGTAGTGATCGAAGAGCATCAAGAGAGAGGGGTTCAGGAAAGAAGACACAGTCAGAAGCATCATATGCCATAGAGTGTCAAGTGGGATTCAATCACTGTGTTTTTACTTCAGAATAAGGAGCACTGAATAAGCTATTGTGAGTTATTTGGGCTGGAGATGCCAATCTTTAGGTAAGTTGTAAAAAGGAGTAAAACCCTGGGTCTCATGTCCCAGTGACCCAAGGTGCCTTCGTTGTGGTGGCCCATACCACTCACTCTCAACTCCATGAGGTATCCCCACCTCCCCCCAGAATATAATGGAGTATGTGACTGAGATGTGCTCCTTCTTACGGAGCATAGGTTTATCAGCTTAGCACTGTTGACGTTATAGACCGTATTCTCGTTTGTTGTGGGGGCTATTCTGTGCATCTGTAGTTTAGCAGAATACCTAGTCTTAACCCACCAGAGAGATGCCAGTAACCCTGTCTCAAAGTTGTGACAACCAATATTTTCTGTAGACAATGACAGATATCCTGGGAAGGGGAGTACAAAATTGCCCTGGTTGAGATTAAGTGCTCCAAATGTGTAGCCAGGGATTCCAAGCTGTACCTTCTGAAATGCTCCCTGGTATGGGGTACAAAAAGGGGAAACAGATTTTAGATGAAAACTAACTCAGCCATAAAGTTGGCTCAGAAAAGGTACTTATTGTGATGAAAACCATACAAACAAGCAATCTAGACCTTAAATGTATATCTAAAGCAAATTTTCACCTCCCTGAAGTGATGAACAAATTATCTCTAGGACAATACAAAATCATAAAAGTCAACAATAAAAAAGATTCCACATAGACCATATACATGCCCTCATCTACTAAGTATGAGGAACCAAGAGCTCATGGTAATGACCACTTACTTGGGACATACATGAGCAGGACCCATCTATCCACTTAGCAATATTTCTCATAGATCTTCAGTAGTTGATAATTTGTTCTCTACACGATCTCTTCTTTTTCCAAAGCAAAAAGTGTAAGTGCTCTTAGTTTTAAAGGTAGAAGTTATTTTTTTCTGTGTTCATTTTACTTGACGATTTACTTTCTAGAAGGTGAGGGATATTCATAGTTTTTAACAAACTTACTATTACTCTTTTCTCTTCCCTATTACAATGAAACAGTGGGGTGCATAAACCACCTAGTGAGACTTTTCCTCTCTATTGTATGCAGCTGTGAGGGGCTGGTGGGTAGTTATAAGTTATTGTTCATTTAGTCAGTCTATAGACAATAATTCCACATCAACCGTGTGTTAGTACTGCACTGCTCACTGGAGAGACTGGTTGCCCCTGTGGACAAATGGTTATGTTTCATTTTCATTTGAATAAGTTTTGTACAACCTGGGGAGAGAGATAATAAATAAGCCAAGTGTAAATCAAAAATAAGTAAATTAAAACCAAATTATGATAATTGCTATATTAGAAACAGACTGATCTCATAGTAATTGCAATGAGATGAGATTAGAGATCTGATTTAGCTAAAATGGTCAGGGAATGAGAATCTGCAGAGACAACATTTGGTTTGCTTCCTGATGGATCCAGTCCAGCCAACCACCTAAAGAGCTAGAAAAAGGTATAGAGTCTTCCAGGAGCAGGAAGGACAAGACGACAGCCTAATGAGCATGGAGCTGAGAGGAGGTGAGAAAGACTAGAGGAGGAGGCAGGTGCTACATCACAAAGGCCTTTCCTTGCTTTTGAATTTTAGTTTTAGCAATAAAAGAAACACATTAAAGGGTTTAAGCTGGAGACAGGAGAAGTTTCTAGAATATTACTTTGCCTGCTGTGTGGAAACTGGATAGGGAATTGTAAGAGTGAAAGGAGAAAGAAGATAGGTGTTCTTTACAAATCTGGGACTGAATGAAAATAAGAAAAGAGTGTTGATGGTGAAACAAGATGAAATCCTTTCCAAAACACCAAAATATTCAAAGGTAAGGTGGTGAAGAAAAAGTTGGCAAAGGTGACAGATAAGTAGTTCCAGTACGGTAGGGAGAAGACCAGGAGAGCATGGCATCAGAAAGGCCAAGAGAAGAGCACGTATTACAAAGGAGGACATAAGTGTCCTGAAGATTTACTGAGAAGTATGGTGGAAGGGTGACAGAAGCATCAAATCTGGCAACATGGGAAGGATCATAGAGCCTGCTAACTCTGCACTAGCAGGACGGTGGAAATGGGAGCTAGATCTAGAACGAGGGTGAGGGTGTCAGGTGATTAGTTCAGGTAGTGAGACTTACAACTTATTCATGAGAAAGAAAAGTGAAGCATAGAGTTGGAAGTGGGTAAGGGGTGAAGAGGTGCCTTTCAAAGATGGATCAAGTTTTTTTTTTTTTTTCTTTTTTTGGAGATATTTTTGCTATAGGGCGCGTGGGCTCGCCAGACAGACAGAGAGAGACAGAGAGACAGAAAGCGAGAAATCACCGCCCAGGGGGGATGATCACACCACAATCCCTTCTCCTCCATTCTCCTCTCGGGATCTTGGGCACACGCGCACACATGCCCGGCGTGAGTTCTAAGCCACTGGGTCCGGGATGCGAACTGCGGTCGACTACGTGGGAGTCCAGCAACATAGCCATTACGCTAACTGCTGGTCCCAAAGATGGATCAAGTTTTTGATATGAGGGCCTAGTTGAGATGGAGAAGTTGACCTGAGAGGAGAAGAGGTGCATAAAAGGGAGAGAGGGAGAGAAAGAGAGAGACTATGGGGTAGAATATTTGAGAAGAGAATAGGAGGAGATGGAACCCAGGGCCAAAAGAGAGGAATTTTCTCCCTGCTTTCTCTGTGGTGAGAAGGAAAGAAGGGAAGGTGGATGGAGATGCTGGTAGGGCCATATGTTTTTTTTGGAGAAAGATGAGGGAATATAAAAATTTCTGGCAGTACCTCAGACCAGCCTTTCCAAACTAATATTGCCTTAATAACAAATTGGGAGTAATAATCCAAAAATTCTGATGTGCAAAGAGAAATGATACTGTGGTACTTTGATTCCAGTGACATTTTTTATGATTGTACTAAATATGTTTATGGCATTTGTAAGAAGAAAGTCTAGAATGCTGAGCAAAATGACACTTTTGGGAAAGGACATTAACTTCTTTACTGACAACAAGCACCACCATGCTTGCTTCTTTTTTTTTTTTTTCTTTGATCAAGTACAGGCCTTCCTTTCATTTGATTTTGAGAGTGAGAGACAAAGTTTGGAATTTAGTGAAGAGTTTTTCCACTGGTCTGGCCCAAAAAGGTGGGACGTTTGGAAGCAGGGGCTTGTAGGTTATGGGTGGGTTTTACCGTGCTTCTTCTTACTCCTGGGGCTTTGTGCTTCTTCTAGCCCTTTGTTATTCTGAACCTAAAGGTTGACCAGCAACCTGCCATCAGGGAACCAGGCTCTGAGAGCCATTATCCAGTCATAATGGATCTTTCTGAGTCAAACCACTTGTTTTCCCAAGTGAACTGTTAACCAAAGGTACTTATTACTAAGCTGGCATGATAGTATTTATGGATAGGGGATTTTGGAAGTATTTTTCCTCCTTGGGATGGGTTAACTAGACCATCTGGAATGATTAGTCCAATGTAGGGTATCTAGAAGTTTACAAAGAGGAAGAAAATATTAGACTTTCAAAAATTTTTTTCTTTGTTTTAATTTTTTTAGACCTTTTATGATAGAAAGTTTTATTTCATTTTTTAAAATTATATCATAGTATACACAAAATATGAATTCAATAACATATGCATGCAATTCATAGCTAAGCAAAAATTCATGTTGCAGGGAATGTGATAAAAACCTTTTATCCTGAGAAAGGAAGGTGGTCAAAACTGTTCGGGTGGACCAGCAGTTAGCGTAACGGCTATGTCGCTGAACTCCCATGTAGTCGACTGTGGTTCGTGTCCTGGACCCGATGGCTTAAAACTCATGCCGGGTGCGTGTGCGTGCATGCCCAAGATCCTGAGAGGAGAAAGGAGGAGAAGGGATTGCAGCGTGGCCCTCCCCCCGGGAAGTGATTTCTCGCTTTCTGTCTCCCTGTCTCTCTCTGTCTGGTGAGTGCATGCGCCCTATAGCAAATACCTCTCCAAAAAAAAAAGAGTAAAACAGTTCGGGGACCTATATTCTACACAGCTATGTGAACTAAGATATCATTGCACTACATTTACTTTTGTCTTTGGTATTCAATAATTATGGCTAACTGTTAATGTGTGTGGCTATTTAATGTGTCTATTTAACAACCTCAAGCATACATACACATGTGCATGCACACACACACACACACACACACATAGGCACAAATGTACCTGGTAGATGTGGGATAGTAAAGCAGCATATTTTCATCCTTGGCATCCTTATTAGTGGCTCCCATCCAAGACTTTCATAGGAAAGATATGAATCATAGCGTACCTTCAACAGAGAATGGAAAACACCTCGCACACTTTCTGAGCTCAGCCATGAGGGGCTGGGTTTCAGAGGACTGGGTAGAATCCTGTTGGAAAGGTAAAGGGGACATCTACCTCTTCCCTCCCAGGGAGAGAAAGGAAGGATTGCTGAGTCAGAGGTGAGGGACAGGTTCCTTCCAGGTTACACACACACACAGACACACACACACACATAGGCACAAGTGTACCTGGTAGATGTGGGATAGTAAAGAGCATATTTTCACTGATATCCTGATGAATGAATGGTATGTGTGTGGGGGGAGGGGGGAGGGTGAACTGGAAGGACACTGGGACAGCTTCCCATGAGGAGTCCTTAGTCACCATTTAGGAGACTGGTGGTTGAACAGGAAGTTTGCAGTTTTCTGCTTATGGTGCCTTAGTTTGTGCAGGCAGGTGAGAGCAGAAGTCTGTGGACCTGGGACAAGATAATGAGGCTGCAGAAGATTCAGATTTGGCAAATAGCACAAACATTGAGGACTATAAACTTTACCAGTCTGTCCTAGCATGGGTCCCAAAGAGAAGATGGGACCAGTGGACTGAGGGTTCCTTTCTAAGTCCCGGATTGGATCAGATTTCCTTAAGGATGGTGACAGCAGAGCAGCACAAATCTGAAAAATCTGAGTCTTTACCTAAAGGAGAGTCAGCCATCTTATCCATTTATAACAGAAAACACTGGGTGTTTGTTTGGCAAACTTAAAAATCTGTGTCCTTGTTTGGCAAATTGAAAGTCATCCAGTTTATAAGAATGATTATAACAGTTATAGAAAAGGAGGAACAGAGCCAGGTAGGCATGGTGGTTAAGGCAGTTGGATCCTACATGGCCAATGTGAGGTCTGAGTTTCAGAATTGGTAGCTTGTAAGACACACTTGGTGTGTGCGTGTGTGTGTGCATGCCCAAAACACCAAAAGGAGAATGGAGAAGAAAGGATTGCAGCACTTCCTCTCTTCTGGGAGGTGCTTTCTCTCTCTTGCTCTCTCTCTCTCTAGCGAGTACATGCACCTTATAACATATATTTTAAAAAAGGAAAAGAAAAGGAGGAACAATTGCACCTCTGCATAGTGTTGGAAATAAAATGATGACCCTGAAATACTAATAATATATATTGGCATATATAATGTTCCATATACCTGCAGCATATCTCTGTGAACTGATGGATTGACCCAGAGAGATAGCTTCTCTACAGCAGCCGTCTGAGGCAGGTGAGTCTTGTGCATGGCTATGTGCTTCACGGAGACATTACGTCTGTGCTCTCTAGTCTTCAGCAAGGCCGTTTGTGAAATGAGGTTATCGATATCCACTTACCGAATCCCCTGCTTTCTTAGTGGTGAGAATACACAGGCACTGTGTGTTTACTCTGCACCAGCTCAGGCACTACTCTGTGTTAGTGCTCTGAACGAGCCTTGATGGCATCCTCCTATTTAGCTTATTTTGTTTTACTTATTATTTTATTTTATCTTATTTTATTTATTGCCAGAGAGCATGTTCACTTGCCAGAGAGGCAGCGAGAGGGAGAAAACACCTGTAACGGGGCATTGTCACTTTGTAATCCCCTTTCCTCCATTTTCCCATTTTCTTGGGATTTGGGCATACACATGCATGCATCTGGCATGTTTTTCAAGCCATCAGGGATGGAATTCACACTGCAGTTGGCCAGCTGGGATCCAGCTCCTTAAACCACTGGAAAATGGGATTGCTCCTAAGCTGATTTTAAAAATAATGAGGTGGAGGCCTAAGTGGTTATGATTTGCTCACAGTTAAGTGGTGAACGGGGATTTGGTTTCCTCTAGTTTTTCTCCGAAGCTTGCTTTGGAAACATTGTGCTTTATTGCCTCTTGCCTTCTCAGATGCTTGCAGCTGTACACACAGTGATTTTGGATTTACAAAGCCCAGTAAGATAGAACATCTACATTTACATAATGACTTAAAGAATTGCAAATGTCTGGGAAAAAGCATTCTGCTCGTATGGACTATTGGGATTGTGGGCTCAACTTTTCATTTCATTTTGCATGTGTACATACATTCTCAGGTAATTTCTACAAGCTAAAATCGGCTGTCACATACTCAAAGGTTGTAAACGTAAGTGCTTTCAGCTCTGCTTTTGCCTTAACGACCAGAGGAAGGAGGTTAGTGACTGCACTTGCTTCACTTGCCTGTCCTACAGGCATTTTTACTGAAATATTTCCATGTAGCCATGTGAAGCCAAATACAACATTTTTAAAAATAAATTTTTATTTACATTTAATCACTGAACATTTTTACAGTGTACAACATGGTTTTTCCCAGTATGAATACAGTGCATAATAGTCAAGTCAGACATTCCCATATACATTATCATGAACAGATAGATATCTTTTCATTTTCGTGTCTATTAAATTTTATTTATTTTTTTCATTTTTTTATACATTCAATAACATTATTATTTGGCTTACAAAATGGATATTTCAATAGGTGAGCATTTCTCCCTAGTACAGTTGATAAAACTACAAAATATCTTCAACAGATAATACCACATTTTTTTGTGCCATTAATGCTTTGCCTCCCTATTTTTCTTCTAAATGTCCTTCCTCAGACTCTACTCTTTTACACACACTACATCTGGTATTTACATCTATATATTGTGTTTCTATATCCTTTAGTCAATTTGTTTCAGTCATAGAGTGTGGACACTTGGTACATATTATGTGGAAACATACAACACCTCTCCTTCATAGCCTGACTTGCCTCACTCAGCAGTAAATCTTCCATATTCATCCACTTCCTATCAAAAGCCAGGGTTTTTTTTAATGGCTGAATAGTATTCCATTGAGTATATATGCCACATTTTTCTATCCATTCATCTGTTCGTGGGCATTTAGATTGCTTCTATGACTTAGCAATTGTGAACAGTGCCACAATAAACATCGATGTGCAAGCACTTTTCCAATTAAGTATTCTACTGTCCTTTGGGTAGATACCAAGGAGTGGGTTGCTGGATCATATGGTAACTATTAAATGTTTTGTTTGTTTTTTCCCTAATCCCCTCCTTCTTATCCAAACTCATTTTTCTTTAAAAATTAAGGCATAAGTTTTATTCCTTATTTGCTTCACTTTATTTGCAATTGAGTTAGCTCAAAATAAAACACATTTATTAGACTAAATGTCTTGTGTTGGCTTTCTCTGATGCATTTTCTTCCTTTATTTAATTGTGGAACTAAATACTAAGCCAGTACCAAGACAGGAATGAAGAGGCCCAGTATTTTATTCAAAGACTATATCGGCCTCTGGGCAGGACCTCTTAGACAAAAGTTGATTTTTGTTCATAAGCTTTCAAGCCAACTGAGAGATACTTAATAGAAATCTTTCTTCATTACAAGGATGAAATACAGAGTGGACTACACATGGTGACCTTGGACAGGCCCTGACCTGAGGCCATGGCTGACTCATGTCTATACTGTTTTGCTGGAGTTTTCTACCATCTTTTTGGCCCCTTTGTTTGACCTGGTATGGTCCAGCTGTTGTCATAAAGGCTGTGACTGTCATTCTATTTTTCCATGTTATCTCAACTTCTATACAAGAGGCCATCTGGGCAGGGCCCTATCTAATCTCTACAACATTGGGGGAAGAAACTCCAACGCTTCTCTGTGGGTAATGTCTCCAGGCTGTGCAGGACCAAATATTGCTTTATCAGGTTGCTGACAACCTGACCCACCAGGACCAAAAAGAATAGGACGAAGCTTCTTCCCTTCATCCTGGCTGTGGCTTATGATTTAACAGTTGGCTATTTGATATGTGTGTGCATACCTGCTGTCTTTCCATGTAGGCAGCTGACCAGGATATATCACACAGTCTTCAAGGCATGCATAATTAATCAAATCATAATTACCAGATAATGTAACCTGAAGAATTAATAACAGGGCTTTGGATATTTGTTCTACATAGGATGCATGTAAAATATTCTATTTCTCATCTCAGCCGATACTTAGTGAAGGAAAATTGGCAGGCCCAATTATCATTTCCAAAACTTCCTCTTTCAAACCAAACTGCCATGTTTTCAGATTAATACTCCATGCTTCTTCTTTATTTGAGAATTTCACTGACACATGTCTATCTCAGGGTAATAAAGATGAAGAACAAGACGAGAAGAAGAAACCAATATGATCATCAAGACAGTCACAGCATATAAAAGAAGGAGCCAGATCCATGCTATAACTGTAGTGAACTGCGGAGGAGCTTGGGTCCCTCAAGGTAGCCACAGTTTGAGTCACTGGTCTGAGCACCCTGGGATACACTGGATATGTGTGCCGGCACGCAAGGACTAATGGACTGGAGGACGGGAGGAAGGGAAACGTAGTCTGACCAGACTCTGGAGGGTGCTTGTCTGTCTCTCTCTCATGTGTGAGCATATGCTCCCCCAGGGATGAGGAAAAACAAACAAACCAACCATCAAAAATAGGAAGAAAAAGGAAAGGTCTGGGTCCCAATTCAGGGACAAAGAAAGAGATGGCAAGTCAGAAGTCCTTTAGAGTTTGATATCAAGACCCCTAACACTTCTACACTATGGAAAATATTCTCAGGAATTTAGTGCTGATCAGTCCTAAGCACCTATGACTCACTTGTACTTGTAAGAGAACCCTAAACTTTAGTGGAAAAAAACAGATAAAAATATATTCTGCTCAGGCCTGTTGACTTTTCTAATCTCAAAAAAATGGAAATGACTCAATAATGTCGCTGGACTTTCTTATTCCTTTCGTGAGAAATATCAGGCTGCTGCTGACCTGAGCACTGCATTCCCGTCTCTTTCTCACATCCCACTGGAGAGAAGCTTAGAGAAGCCGATGTTTTCCTTCTTCATATAATAATGTTATTTTAAGGACAGTCACGTCATCTGACTGTGTTATTATTTTGGTTCAGCCTTTAAACCAAATAAGCCAGCCAAACACTGATAAAAGCAACACATCTGAGCTTCCCACATTTATTTAGAACCCAGTGGCATTTAACTCTTATCTATTGAGAATATGAGAATGATAACAGTAGGAAACTTAAGTCAGAGACCGCTGTTTCTTATTTAATATCTTTAGACACTAAAAGATTTGCATCTGGAATTAAACAGAATTACCCCGAGGGCATTTAATTCCAACAGTTCAAGAAAACAGCTTCTGTGATCAGGACTCTTTGCTGCGTTTTTGAACGTGGTGATGACAATGGCTTTCATCTCTCAGTCCTCAGCAGTGTGACTCTACACAACCTAATTTTAGCCCCTGTCCAAGGACACTGCAACCTGCAGCACAGGTCTAGAACTTCTGAATGCCCCAGAGAACCAATCTGCTGAGCCACTATCATTAATAACAAAAAAGTAGGATTAAAAAATATCTTCTGAGAAACACGTCAGCACGTTAAATATGCATTGACTTGGGTCATGCCTTCAGAGAGGTGAAGAAACCATTTTCACTATAACCCCAAACATCTTGTGAGCTACGTTCTCACTATATCCTTGCCCTGTTTAACAATCATATTAAATATATTAGTATTCTTTGATATCTTTTTCTGCACTCACCAGAAAGAGACAAATGGAGAGAAGAGGGAGAGAAAACGCTCTTCAGTGGAGTGCAATCACGTCACTATTACTTTTCCTCCATTTCTAACACCCTGTCAGTATTGAAGACACACATGCACATATGCCCAACATACTTTTCAAGACACTGACTGGGATTTGAACTATGTGGTTAACCATGTGGTATCTTGCTACCTTAGCTGCTAAGCTACAGGGATGGCCCTTGATATCCCTCTTATACAAAAGCTCTTCCTTCTTTCTCACCTGTAGAAATTTTATTCATTTGCTCAAATGCGTACCCTCCACTAGGCTTCCCTCCCTTCATGTTTTTCTCTCACTCCAGTAAAAATTAGTCCTTCCCTAAATGAAGCCTTTATTATCCTTTGTTTCTAATTCCATATTTCCATTTAAATTGCACATGGGTTCACATGTCTGTCCTCTATTTCATGCTGGACTTTCTCGTCCCTGAAGGCAGATACTTCTGCATTAGTAAAAGTCTGGAACGGCATTGTACACAACCTAAAGCATTCAACTCTTGTGGACGCACAAAAATGAGCAGAGTTATCTGAGCAGCTAGAGTAAAGCTAATACTTCTCATCCAGCAACTGTTGAATGTGCAAAACTTCTTCAGGAGGAGTGAAAGAGGGGGAGAGAGAGAGTATGTGTGTGCGTGTGTGGGCACGTGCACTTGTGTTCGTGACACACACATATACATACAGAAACAGAGGAAGAGAAGAAGGAGAGAGAGACTGCATCTGTGTGTGACATGGAAGATTTCAGGTACAACTATCTGTGAAATATAACTACATACTAGACTTTGGGCATTATTGATTCAAAGGTTTATTTATTTGAGTTTATTCATTTGTTTTCCTAGAGAAACAAAAAGTCATACTTGGCAGGGCCTTTATGCCATGGTCTCCTCTCCCTCCCCTCTTTGCCACCAACATACAGCCAGTAAGGATCTCAGGCATGCCATTGGACAGCTGAAACACCAATGTGAACTGGAAGCCTCTAGCATCATGCAGCCAGGCCCCTATTGCATGTGCTACCATTGCTAGGACTTGATTTGAGTTTTAAACATTAAAAACAAAAATTGTTTTGAAGAGTCAGCAGGTAGAGCAGTGGTCTTCTACCTGATCAACCATGGTTCAAGTTCCAGACCTGGAATCTCACATAGGTATGTGTGTGTGTGTGTGTGTGTGTGTGTGTGTGTGTGTGCATGACCAAAATCCCAGGAGGAGAGTGGAGCAGAAGGGATTGCAGCATAGCAATCCCCCATGGTGGAGGAGGTGAGTTCTTACTTTCTCCCTCTCTGTCTCCCTGGCCAGTGCATGTGCCTTATAGCAAAACACACACACACACACACACACACACACACACACACACTTACACATACACACACACACACAAAATCAAAACCAAAACCAAAACCAAACAAATAAAAAACTCTCTTAAAAAAGATTTCGATTTTATTTTGTACTTGTCATCTAATGAAGCCTATCTTCCTCTTCTTATCACATGCTATTGTTGTTAATTTGTGCAGACCACTAACTCTGACTCAAAATCAGAAAGTTGAAGTCTTAGCAGAAATATCTTCAACTCTGAGCAACAGTGGTAAGCCATTTACTGTTTTCAGGAATTAAACAGCCATACTAGAACACTGCTTTGCGTGCGATGTGCCTTGGGTTTGAAAAATAAATTCGATGTTTTTAAAATGAAACTTCTTTTTCAAAGAATGAAGATTCAGTTGTATCTCAGGAAGTCTCATGACCCCAATTGATAAAGGTTTATGTGTTTTCTTACTTAATAGACAGTATGATATCACCCTCTTATTTTTTGCATTGTGTGCTCAGTGGACCTATCCCAAGGTGAAGTGAAAAACTAAGAAAAATAATTTTACCTGTATGTTTCTAGCAGCAATAATAATACACTGAATTACAAGTCAAAATTATCATGGATTTACATCATTGGAAAAGGTCTATGAATTACTTTGATTTTTCCTAACGGTAAGAATTTTCGCTAACTTGAATGGCATCTCTCGAACTGTCAAACACTCATCCTTGGCTCCAGTCGATGCTGCTCTCTCTGGTCCTCTTGTGGGACTGGATGCATCATTAACACTAGTGCCAGAGCTTGGCAGGTGTTCAAGGACCCTTCCATGATCTGAAAGGGGAGTGGGCACTACCCACGTGTTGTAACAAAAACAAGCAGAACTCCGTGTGCTAGCATATTTGCAAGTACATTTAACCAGGGAAAATCCGACCAGCACCAGCTGCCAGGATAGAGCAGGAGAGCTGACTGTCTTTGCATGAGCTGAGAGAAGGAAGAGTTCCCCTGTCAAATGTTCAGCACCACTTGATGTGTTACAGGTTCTGAGCTGGAAGCTAATGAGGAAATAGAACATTGGCTCCTTCATCTCTAATTTGTAAACTTAATTATTGATAGTTTTTAATCTATTTTCTTGTTTACACTTCTGTTCTACTGTTTAAGTCACTCTGCTCTGCCAAGAACCTGCCTAGAAATGGCTGAGGATGCTGATGAATCGAGTCAGAAAGGACAAACTTGATCAGCCAAGGGTTGGTGCTGACTAGGTGCTGAAATTCTGGCCCAGTGGAGCGTCTTGGGCAGTAAGTTCCTGTTCAATACTCTCCTCTCTTAAAAGATCAGGCTCTTTGTTAGCTCAGGATGACAAATCCTGAAAAATCTGGACAGAGTGTGTTGCCCAACTTCACTGTGTCATTTGCTTTTTGTACTTTTAGAGTAAAGCAGGACTCAGTAGATCGGTTAATAATAAGGCTTGTGTTTCTGCCAGTCCACATCCATCTATTGTCTACATTGTCAGTAACGCCCCTCACTTCCACCCCAGCACATACATACACACATACCTCTCCACTGGGGCAGTTTCTAAGACTTCAGGAATGCGCAGGAGTTGCTCCTAACACAAAATGCCTTGGGCTGCATGTGTGTGTGAGAAGATGCAGAGCCATGGTGTGGGCTCAGGTAATAGCCTCCTCCCCACTGTACCCACACCGAGCCAAGCAGCCAATGTGGATGGAAGCCTTCCTCCCCCTACTTGGGGAAGAGACTGACTGCTAGGGCCAAAGCTAGAAGCACGGAACACTCTGCACCCCTGAGAACAGCTGGCTTTTGTGTTGATCCTTCTGAAATTGAATTTGTAAAGCTCCTTCACAGAGAACTGTGATTCTGTCTGAAAGTTTTAATGAAACAATTCCTCAACTAGCAGTCTGATTTCATATGACACAATAGCAACCACTGGATCAACAGTTCTATTTCTTGAAACATGATGACTGTAAATAGGAGCCAGGGACTGATGGTGTGTTTGGCCTGTCTGTTTGTGCGGTGATGAAAGTGCACTGTGTGGGCACTGAGCTAGTGACCAGTGGAACCTCAAAGGAGGAAGAAACTTATCAGATTCAAGATTGTAAAGTTCTCTGTTGAAAATAATGTTTACAGTAATATCCTAGATTTGATTGTTATATACTACATGCGTAACCTTGAAAAACATATTGTGTGCCATGGAGATGTATACTGATTGAATGTAAGTAACAATTTATAAGCTAAGAAAAACTGAATTTAAAAAAAGAGAAGAATCCATTTACCTATAACATTAATCAGTAGCTACAGGCTGGCAGAAGAAAATAAAGGTGGTTTCAGGGGAAAGGAGGTGAGGCACCTTGCCTAAAGATCAATAACTTATAAATATTAGGACACTTACAATGAAAATTAAGCCATTTCCTTTTACAAAATCTTTTTATCTGGATATACTTTTAGACTGACAGGAGGATTGCACAAATAGTACAGAGTTCCTGTATTCCCATAATTCAGAGTTTCCTAATGTGTACATCTAACTAAACCTTTTTTTTTTTTGAGAGTTTTTTGCTATAGGGCGTGTACACTCACCAGAAAGACAGAGAGAGACAGAGAGACAGAAAGAGAGAAATCACTCCCCAGGGGGGATGGCCACGCTGCAATCCCTTCTCCATTCTCCTCTCGGGGTCTTGGGCACGCACGCACAGGCGCCCGCTGAGTTTAAGCCGCCAGGTCTGGGACTTGAACCACAGTTGACTACATGAGAGTCCAATGACATAGCCATTAGGCTAACTGCTGGTGCCACTAAACCTTAAAACCAAGAGCACAACAGAGAAATCCATTTTGGTACGTGATATTGTTAACTAAGCTGAGGACTTTAGTCAGATCTCACGGGGTTTTTGGCTGTCCTTGTCCTGTTACTGATACAATCTAGGATATCACCTTGGATCATTTGTCATGTCCCCTTCTTTTCCACTTTGTGACAGCTCCTTAGTCTTTCCTTGTTTGTCTTGACCTTGACGTTTTTGAAGGGCAAGAGTCAGTTATTTTATAGGATGGCTCTCAGTTTGTTCTCATCATTAGATGGAGCCTGTGCATTTTGGGGTCCATTATCTCAGAGGTGATGGGCCTATCATAGTGCATCACATCAGGCTGTGGGTGCCTATCTGGTTAAGGCACTATCTGCCCAGATTCTCCACAAGAGAATTGCTATTTTTCTTTTTGTAATTAATAAACATTTATTTTGAGGGAGATCCTCTGAAAGTATGAAAACAACTCATTTCTTTTTAAAATTTCACTCAGTAATTTTAGCAACCTTTGGTG
This sequence comes from Tupaia belangeri chinensis, assembly GCF_000334495.1. NCBI lineage: Eukaryota > Metazoa > Chordata > Mammalia > Scandentia > Tupaiidae > Tupaia > Tupaia belangeri. Next base: position 2,327,256 of record NW_006159650.1, read on the forward strand.
GATCTTGACTAAATAAATTTTTATCACTGTGAGGTTCTAAAGATGATTTTTATTTTCCTCATTCTTTTTTTTTGTTTCTTAGTTGAAATTTCTCTAGACAGAAATGTTATTCCTTCCCTTCCATTCTTCCTCCCCATATACTTATTTATTTGTATTAGTATGAACTCAAAGCTATTTTACACATTGGGTAATAATGCAATAATCTGATACTATACTTATTCTGGTGCTGAAAGTTTCAACTTTGGCCCCTGGCAGCTCTTTCAAGCTGGCTTCTGCAATCTATTGTAGGCCTCCACCCTTTGGACTGAGCACTTCCTTACTTTCAGGCACCAGAAATCTTCCATATTCGTCCTGTGTGTACTTTGCCCCAGTCATGAAATCAAACACTTTTCCAACAGCCTTTGTTTCCTTTATTGAAAATAGAATTTAAGAACCAACATCTAGGCACTAGATGTGCTACTAGAAAGTCATTGCTTCTAGGTCTTTTCAACAGACAGAACTAGAAAATGGATGTATTATGCTAGCCTATATACACACGTCTATATTTACTTCTGCATATTATATTGTGTAAAAATACAAGTATGAGGAGATTTCCAGTAGCTTGTGGAAAAATAGAATTAAAAATACAAGTTTATTTTAGTACAAAAAAAATCCATGCATAGTTTTTTATAGTAGGCATTTTCTTTCTTTCTTTCTTTCTTTCTTCTTTATTTAGAGAGAGATTTTTGCTATAGGGCATGTGGACTTCCTGGAGAGACAAAGAGACACAGAGAGACAGAAAGTGAGAAATCACCCCCCCTCCCCCAGGGGGATGGCTATGCTGCAATCCCTTCTCCATTCTCCTATAGGTATTTTGGGCATGCACGCCTGGCATGAGTTTTAAGCTACCAGGTGTGGGACTCAAACTGCAGTCTACTACATGGGAGTCCAGCAATGTAACCATTATACCATCTGCTGGTCCCTATAGTAGGCATTTTCTATGAACATTTTGGAAGATTTCTTGTACATATTGATACTTTAAACTCCAATCTATCATTAGATGGCTCATTCTACAACAGCTTCCTCCGTTTTTAATTTAAAGTTTGTCCCCTTCTTTTCCACTTTGTGACAGCTCCTTAGTCTTTCCTTGTTTGTCTTGACCTTGACGTTTTTGAAGGGCAAGAGTCAGTTATTTTATAGGATGGCTCTCAGTTTGTTCTCATCATTAGATGGAGCCTGTGCATTTTGGGGTCCATTATCTCAGAGGTGATGGGCCTATCATAGTGCATCACATCAGGCTGTGGGTGCCTATCTGGTTAAGGCACTATCTGCCCAGATTCTCCACAAGAGAATTGCTATTTTTCTTTTTGTAATTAATAAACATTTATTTTGAGGGAGATCCTCTGAAAGTATGAAAACAACTCATTTCTTTTTAAAATTTCACTCAGTAATTTTAGCAACCTTTGGTGGATCTTGACTAAATAAATTTTTATCACTGTGAGGTTCTAAAGATGATTTTTATTTTCCTCATTCTTTTTTTTTGTTTCTTAGTTGAAATTTCTCTAGACAGAAATGTTATTCCTTCCCTTCCATTCTTCCTCCCCATATACTTATTTATTTGTATTAGTATGAACTCAAAGCTATTTTACACATTGGGTAATAATGCAATAATCTGATACTATACTTATTCTGGTGCTGAAAGTTTCAACTTTGGCCCCTGGCAGCTCTTTCAAGCTGGCTTCTGCAATCTATTGTAGGCCTCCACCCTTTGGACTGAGCACTTCCTTACTTTCAGGCACCAGAAATCTTCCATATTCGTCCTGTGTGTACTTTGCCCCAGTCATGAAATCAAACACTTTTCCAACAGCCTTTGTTTCCTTTATTGAAAATAGAATTTAAGAACCAACATCTAGGCACTAGATGTGCTACTAGAAAGTCATTGCTTCTAGGTCTTTTCAACAGACAGAACTAGAAAATGGATGTATTATGCTAGCCTATATACACACGTCTATATTTACTTCTGCATATTATATTGTGTAAAAATACAAGTATGAGGAGATTTCCAGTAGCTTGTGGAAAAATAGAATTAAAAATACAAGTTTATTTTAGTACAAAAAAAATCCATGCATAGTTTTTTATAGTAGGCATTTTCTTTCTTTCTTTCTTTCTTTCTTCTTTATTTAGAGAGAGATTTTTGCTATAGGGCATGTGGACTTCCTGGAGAGACAAAGAGACACAGAGAGACAGAAAGTGAGAAATCACCCCCCCTCCCCCAGGGGGATGGCTATGCTGCAATCCCTTCTCCATTCTCCTATAGGTATTTTGGGCATGCACGCCTGGCATGAGTTTTAAGCTACCAGGTGTGGGACTCAAACTGCAGTCTACTACATGGGAGTCCAGCAATGTAACCATTATACCATCTGCTGGTCCCTATAGTAGGCATTTTCTATGAACATTTTGGAAGATTTCTTGTACATATTGATACTTTAAACTCCAATCTATCATTAGATGGCTCATTCTACAACAGCTTCCTCCGTTTTTAATTTAAAGTTTATTTTTCTAAGAGAAAAGGAGAGGAAGAGAGAAAGAGAGACAGGAGCACCCTCAGCAGGGTCTTCATGCTGCAATATTCATTCCATCCTCAGTAAGCCAGGATTCTGGGTGCATTTGGCATATTTAGGTAGACCTAGGATGAAAATCCTGAGCCTTCCCATATGGCTTCAACACCCCTACCGCCTGACACTGCAGATGGGCCAGCCTCCTTTTCTTATTTGCAATATCTTTCTCTGACTGTGAGAAATCTGACTTTCACCATCTATAATACATTTCTTATTTGTTCAGCCATAGTGCACACAAAGAGTGATTTAAAATTACTAACCCATACCGCAAGGAAAAACAAATTTGCCAAATAAAATACAGTGTGGTGTGCAGTTCCTATTGTCATTAACCTTTCAGTATCCAGTCAAAACAGAGTATACAGATACGTGGTCAGCTCTAATCTTCACCAACCTCATTGGTGAGTTTATATGATTCATTTTCAGCACAGTTAGATTCATCTCTCTCAGGGTGCTCTTTTGTGAATGCCCCTCCTCCACCCACCCAGTAGGCTGGTTGATTTTTAAAATGTACTTTACATATAGCAACATTAGCTCTTCCTGATGTTATTTTATGGATTTGGGCCATAGTTCCTGAGAGAACAATTCCAGCCCCTACTCCTCATGATCTCCATTTGTAGTCAGTTCTTCCTGCCATCACTGAATCTCTAGCAATTAGTCAGTTTGCGATCTGCTTTCCATAGTTATATCTGGGCCTTTTGCAGAACGCCATATAAACAGAACCATAAAACATAAGGCTCATGGCCTGGACTCTTCTCTCATAGCAAAGCATATTTAAGATTCATCCATGTTGTTGAGTTAATACATAGTTTTATCCTATTTATTCCTGGGTAGTGTTCCTTGTGTGGGTACACCATAGTTCATGTTGTGTGGGTACACCATTCTTGTTTGAAGGTCACAAAGGTTGTTTCTAATTTTGGCAATCACAAATAAACATAAAAATTCACATATATGTCTTTAGGGGAATATAAATTTTTCTTTTCTTCGGTAAATAACAAAGAGTGTGATTGCTGAATCAAATAGGTATATATTAAACACTGTAAGAAAATGCTCATGGTCAGCAGGTAGCTTGGTGGTTAAGGTGCTAGATTCCCACATGGTTGATGATGGTTTGGATCCTGGAATCAGAGGCTTGAAAATCATGCTAGGCACATGTGCTTGCATGCCCAAAATTCCTGAGGGGAGAGCAGAAGAGAAGGGATTATGGGGTGACCATTCCTCTCAGGGGAGTGATTTCTCATTTTCCTTCTCTGTCTCTCTCTGTCTCACTCCAATGAGTATACACATCCTATACAAAACCTTAAAAAAAAAAAGGAAAAAAAGAAAGAAAAAAAGAAGAAAGAGAATACTTAATCATTTACCAAAATAATTTAACATTTTTCATTCTAGCCAGTAAACAAGCAATATATGAGAATTTCAGTTGCTTTATCCCCTAGGAAAACATTGTATTATAATGTTTTCTTGGATTTAGTCATTCTAGTAGGCAGTCATTCTAGTGGTATTACCTTGTGGTGCTACTTACATCATAGTGGCTGATGATGTCAATTATTTTTCATATGCTTAAGTGCTGTCTTTTATGACATACAAATTTAGATTATTGATCACTTTAAAAAATAATTAAGGTCTTTCTTTTCTTATTTTTGAGTTTTGAAAGTTCTTTGTATATTCTGGATATCAGTCCTTTGTCAGAAATGTGATTTGTAAGTATTCTCTCCCAGTTTAAGGTTGTATTTTTAATTTAAGTGTGCTCTTTTCAGAGCAAAAACTTTCAATTTTGATGAAATCATATTATCTTTTCTTTCTTTTATGGATTTTGCGTTGGTGTTATATTTAAGAACTAGGATTCTATATTTTCTTCTTGAAGTTTTGTAGTTTAATAATGTAAACATGCCTGTTATACACTTTGAGTTATTATTTTGCATAAACAACAAGCATGAGGTACAGTTCAGGATTCTTCTTTTCTGGCATATTGATATTCTATAATTCCAGCACCATTTGTTTTAAAAAAAAATCTACATTGCTCTTGCACCTTTGTCAAAATCAATTTGCTGTTCCTATGTGATTCTATTCCTGGATTCCCAAGTCTGTTGCATTGATTTCTGTGTCTGGTCTTTTGTCAATATTATACTGTCTAAGTTATTGCAGAATTATAGTAAGTCTTATAATTGGGTGATATGAGTCCTCTAACTTTGGTCTTATTTTCCAAAATTATTTGAGCTATTCTACTTCAAAAAGAGAAAACAAATTTTAAAATCCATTCACAGTTTTTCCATAATAATCCTTTTCCATGAATTTCTTGATTACTCTACATATATATTTATATATTTTAATTTTTTCAAACAAAAAGGGGGATGTATTGGTGAGTGGGGTGGAAGGTTTCAGGCATGACTGAAGCCAGGAAATAAAAAGTCTTATTCACCATCTGTCTCTCTGCAGCTGTTGTTTCCCCTGGTTTGGTTTCATTACCAGATAAGCTTTCCCCAAGTGGAGACAACAAAAGCCATCGCCAACTTCATCTGTTCAATCACAGTGGAAAGAGAGCACCTCTTTCCAGTAAGGATTATGTACTGCGTTTTCCATTTTTGCTGGTTATTAGGTGAATTATTTGATCAAGTTTTAAATATTAAAACATTTCTGTAATCCTTGAAATAAATCCTACTTGGTCATGATGTATTACATTTTATTTATGTGTATATATGTGTGTTTGTGTATGTATTATTTGATGAAAAATAATGTTGGTATTAATAGAATAGCTTTGTCAGCATTGAAAACCTCTGTGTTCTGTTATGAACCAAAGATGCCCTGTTGTTGGGCATCAACCTTCTTCCTGGGAGCTGAATGGAACTGGGAAACTGGACATGAAGCACTCTGGGAAAACAGAAGGCAAAGTGTGACTTCTGCACCCCTTGGACAATGCCAGTCTCAACTGACCTCCCTCTGTCACAGTGGTAGACATAATGCTAACACTGTCTCCCCTAAAACGTCACCTCCCATTTATTTGATCAAACATTAATCTGGATACTACTGTGAAGGGGCTTTGCAGGTAGAATTAAGGAAGCTAATCAGCTGACCTGAGATTATGGTAATTACCGTCCATTATCAGAGTAGTCTCAGTGTAATCAAAGGAGCTTTCAAAGGAAGAAGAGGACCAGCAGATGGTGTATAATGGTTACGTTGTTGTACTCCCACATGGCTGATGGTGGTTTGAGTCCTGGACCCAGAGGCTTGAAACACACTGGGTGGGTGAGTGTGTATGCCTAAAATCCTGAAAACAGGATGGAGGAGAAGATTGTGGTGTGGCTGTCTCCCCTGGGGATGATTTCTTGCTTTCTGTCTCTCTGTCTCTGTCTCTCTCTTTGGCGAGTGCTTGCACCCTATAGCAAAAGAGAGAGAGAGAGAGTGGCCAGCAGGTGGCATGATGGTTAAGGTGCTAGATTCCCACATGACTGACCATGGTTCGAATCCTGGACCTGGTGGCTTGAAAATTACTTCAGGTGTGTGTGTGTGTGTGTGTGTGTGTGTGTGGCATGCATGCTCAAAATCCCAGGAGGAGAATAGAAGAGAAGGGATTGCAACATGACCATCCTCCCAGGGAGATGATTTCTCACTTTCCTTTTCTCTCTCCCTGATGAATACCTGTGCTTTATTACAAAACAGACAAAGCAGAAGAGGAAGTCAGAGGGATGTGGCAGAAAGGGAGATTGGAGAGATTCAAGATATAAGCACAACTTGATTAGCCATTGTTGGTTTTGAAAACAGAGGAAGACGGCTCCCAGCCAAGGTATGTGAGTGGCTTCTAGAAGCTGAGAATGGTGTCTGACCAACAGCCAGTTCTACAATCACTTGGAACCTAATTATGCCAACAACCTGAAAATGTCTAGAAGCAGACTTATCCTCCAAATCTTTAGAAAAGAGTATAGCCCTGCTGATACCTTGATTCCAGTCTATGAGACCAGAGCATGAAACTAGCTGTGTCACACTGTGCCTAGCTATTGTCACACTACCGTACTTCTGTGCACAGAACTATGAAACCATAAGTGGGTGCTGTCTTAAATGGTTAGACATGTGGCAATTTGTTACAGCAGTAATAAAAAGCTAACATTTTCACTTAGTGTGCATATACTGAAGACTTTCTATGTGTCAGGGGTTGCTGCATGCTAAAGACAGAGATGAAAAAAGCCTGTCTCTTTCTTTTTTATTTTTAAATAATTATTTTATTTAACCTTATTTATTTATTTATTTCAATTACTGGAGAGAGACAGAGAGGGAGAAAAAGAGAGAATTTGAGAAAGCAAGCCACCAGGTCTGGGACCCGAACCACTGTTGGCCATGTGGGAGTCCAGCTTCCTTAACCACCAAGCTACCTGCTGGTCCCAGCCTATCTTTTTCTTTAAGGAGCTCACAGACTAAAGGGAGACTCTATCGCCAAACAAAACATTGAAGTATTCTGTGTATGTACTGTAAAAGTAAGGCTTCTTTGATTGCAAAGAATTGAATGCAATTCTGGCTAACATTAAGTAACAAAAGAAAAGAGAGACACTATGAGCCTTTAATTTGGAGAAGGAAGACACTGGAGGATTCTAGTCAATAAATAAAACTTTAAATATGCCAGATTCAGGGAAGGAAGGACCAACACAATGCCAAAAACCTTGGAAATAGAAGTTCGTAGACTTTCTGCTATCACTATACACTATTCTCACAACTCTTGGTGTTCATTTCTGCTTTCAAGGTTTTAAATTACAAGTGAAGAAAAGACATAGCCTAGTTTGGATCCAATATCTACCTCTAGATCGAAGTGGTGTAGCCAAGTTTATGAGTCTTATGGATAAGTTAGGGTCTCTTGAGAACCAGACAAAGTAGGGTGTGTGCGTGTGTATATATAAAAGAGATCAGTTTTAAGGAATTGGCTCTTGAGATTGCAGAGTCTGGCAAGTCCAAAGTCTGCAGGGCAGCTGGCAGGCTAGAGACCCAAGGAAGAGTTGATGTTGTAGCTCACTTTTGAGTGTTGTCTGGAAGTGGAATTCTCTCTTTCTTGGAGAATCTCAGTCTTTTTCTCTTAAGGCATTCAACAGTTTGCACAAGGCACACTCATACCATGGAGGATAATCTGCTTTACTCACAATTGGCTAATTTAAATATAAATCTTACTTAAAAACTACCTTCATAGTGACATTTAGACTGGTGTTTGAGCAACTATCTGGGTACTATGGCCTAGTTACATTGATTCATAAAAATGACCATCACAGGGGCCAGCAGATGGTGAGTGGGTTAAGGCTCTGGACTCCCAAATGACTGACTGCAGTTTGAGTCCTGGATTTGGCACCTTGTTTTATTATTTTTCCTTTCTCTCTCTCTGGTCAAATTAAGAAATAATAATGACAAATAAAATTAAATAAGTAAGCAATTCTTAAAAGTAATTGACTCTCACATTTTGTGGTATACATAACTCCTGTAAGTAAGCTTCCAAAGGGAGCCTTATTATGAGACCGAAAGCCTGTGCAGCAGGTAACCTTTAGACACTTTCCTTACCCCTAAGATGACAACAGCAATATCCCAGTGTTTCGTAGTGGAGCTTAGAACAGGACTATAAGGATAAAATGATTGTACTAAGTGATAGGCATACATGAGGTAGACATTAAGCATTTTAAATTAAAAGTCAAGGAGAGTTGGTAAACTTTGAAATCTAGACTTTGTACTTGCTACTAAATATAAGTAAAATTTTAAGTGAGACATCCTCAGAGCAGAATTACATTGTCTTTACCTTGAATGGAGAAATGAAATCACTATCATCTCTCTTTACCTGAGCTGCTGAGTTAGACACAGGATCAGTGTCTCAACACGAAATGACAAAGACTAACTGCTCTGAAGGGGAAGAAATCTCAACAAAAATTACAGGCAAGCAAGGAATGTCTGTGACCAGACAGAGGGGATTTTCATTTTCTTTTATACTTTTCTAGTCTTCATCCTATGAAACATCAGGTCGTGTGTACTGATCATATTTTTTTTTCCTCACACAAAACCATTTTTATTATAAATGGAAGAAAGGAGAAGTGTGTTCTTGAGCTTTTGGTTATAACACAATAGTTAAGAGCTTAAGCCTTGGAGTCAGATGGTCTGAGCTCTAATGCCCATGACTATATTGTTTATTTATTTTTTCTATTTAATATGCAGATTTTTTGGTAATATGCATTTTTAAATTTTATTTATTATCATAATCTTGTTTATAGTACATTGAATTGCATATGAAACTATTGGAAAGCAGTGAGGCCCATACATATTTTTGTACTTTTTGTTTCATGATGAGAATGTATGTATGTGTGTGTACGAGGGAGAGAAGTACCCATGACAGGGTTTCATTATGATGTAATTGCCTTTCTCCAGACCTCTAGCTCCTCAGGATCTTGGGCACCCATGTGTATGCTCCCAGTGTATTTATTTGTAAGCTGGCCCAGGGACCTGAACCTGCAGTCACCCACAAGGTTTTCAGCCTCATAGGGAACTGTAACAGTGACTGGACCAAATTTGGGTCCCTTTTATGCTTCACATAGTCAGTCCTTATTTCATGGCTAGGTTAGGGACTGGGTATTGTCTTAGCCCTTATGGTTTAAAAACTGGAATTGATAAAAATGACAGCTTTCACTCTCCTTTTCTTCCATCCTACTTGCAGATGTAACTTAGAATCCTCACATTTATGTATTTTAATTAGCCATTGTTGGCATCATTTTGCTTAGTGTTCATTATCATTTCTAAGGGGTTGTATCAGGCAAAGTTGTTCTTGTTCTCCAAGCAAGGAAGCCCCAGCCAGACAGTTGTCAAGGCAACAGAAAACACACACTGTGAACTACCAAGGAAGGGCCATTTCTGGCTGCGCAGAGCCTGTGCACTGTTGAAGCTCAAACTAATTTTCAAGCTTGGCGAAAGATCCTTTTTATGGCTAATTATAAAATGTACCCAATGTTATTAGTCTGAGTGATAGATTATTGCCTGCTAAATGTGATGTGAAAAATTAAGGCAGTTTTCAAAGCCAAGGGACCTAAATTAAATGTGCCTAAAGGATCAATTGCTTATTCTTGTCATCTTGCATAACCAGAACAGAAGAGCTTCTGTGTGAGTGTGCAAGCGTGCATACATGAGCCTCTAAACTCATGTTTATTGAAGTCTCATGATACTTTTTGCTTTCTAATGTGTTCAAAACAAGATAGGAGGTGCTTTTACATAGTTAGGAATCTTTTTCTTTGTTTTGGTCTGGGCAGGGGGGACTTCACACAAAATCTCTGTAAGTCAGTATTAAGAGTTGTAACTTACTCCTCACAGGTGAAATTATTAAATCAGAATTTGCAGACAAATTTCTCAGGGAGAGCTATTATTACATGTATTCTTTTTTTAAAAAATGATCTGCTGTTTTTCCTTTTGCACATACTTGCTTGTCAACAAACTTCCAATGAATGCCACATGTGGTAATCCACCTTCTTAATAAATTTTTCCCCAAGTTTCTGTCTTTATTCTATAAAGTGAGAGAGACAAATACACAGGCACCCCACCAGGGTCCTCATCCTATGACCTATCTTCAGCCTCAGCCAGCCCCAGATGATGGGCACACATTGTGTGCCTAACGTGTTCAGGCAGGTCTCTGCTCATGAACCTGGAACCTTCTCATACAGGTCATCCTTATAGAGCATTGCATTACTGCTGCATACATCGTACAGTTTGAACAGTTTAAATTTACCTTTATTTGAACACTATCCAAAGCCTGGGGTTATTCTGACAGTGAATACAAACTCAATGAATATCCATTCATTGGATAATCCATCTGTTGGATAATCTTTTGTTGTGCAATCCCATCTAATGATTTCCCCCCCCTTTTCTGGGGTGAAACTTACTTATGTTGGAAACCAGGTAAATTACAGTTGAGGTTAACATGATTAGATACTTTTCCTCAGACTTTCACTCTGAAGAAAGGAAAACTGAACCAGTCTTCAGAGGAAGAAACTCAATTTATCTGTGGGACACTTAAGGTCTTTCTCTCTAGAGTCAGTTGAGTAGGAAATGAACTGTATTTGCAGTCCTCTCCCAGATATTGAAGGCCATTGCAGCTGATCTCCTAGAAGATGAAAATGCTCTGGGAACCAGCAGTTAGCATAATGGCTATGTCGCTGGACTCCCACGTAGTCGACCGTGGTTCGCGTCCTGGACCTGGTGGCTTAAAACTCACGCCTGGCATGTGTGTGTGCATGCCCAAGATCCCAAGAGGAGGATGGAGGAGAAGGGATTGGTACGTGGCCAACCTCCCCTGGGGGGCGGTGATTTCTTGTTTTCTGTCTCTTTGTCTCTGTCTGGCGAGCGCATGTGCCCTATAGCAAAAACCTCTCCAAAAAAAAAAAAAAAAAGCTCTGGAACTAATTATGCTTTAACCTTTAATGTATATCATGTTTACTTATATGTAGTAAAACAACACACCTCCCTTTATTCTGAAATATTTCTGAGATTGCACTTTATAGGTACAACTATTCAAGAAAAGGGGCAGAAAAAGTAATTATCTTGTAAACAGACATGTCAACCAGGCTTGTTTGGATAATATACAGTAATAAACCAGTTTTTTCATTTCCTCTAAAGCTGCTTGGGATGCATTAATTCTCCTTATAGCTTTTTCACATGTGTGGAAACTGGTCCTAAACGTTTCATGAAAGGACTGAGTATAATTAATTTTTGACTTACATTCCTTTTCTAGGTTATTTCTCTCTCTGGTTTGGAGTGTGGAAAGCTGTGAAATGGAAGAATGGCTCAAAATATGAAACAGAAGTGAAATTAAATGATGGAATCTGCTGCTTCCCAATAACCAGCTTTCTTAGAGAGACTCGACAACACAATTCATCTTTACATACACGGAGTCTTCACTACATTCCAGGTGTCAGTTTGTTTGTTTGTTTGTTTATTCATTCATTTATTTGTTTTTGAAGAGGGTGAAGAGTAGGGGAACAAAACTCAATGAAGGCGATCCTTAGTCCATCTCTCAAGGATCTTACATTCTAACGGGAAGGGGTGGGCAATGCACAAATGTGAATAATTAGATATTCTAAGTGCCCTGATGAATAGGAATACAAAGTCAAGGGCAGCTGTCTCTGCCCAGAGTAGCTGGGAAGGTTCTAAGAGGAGGTGGCATTTGAACATGGTCTTGAAAAATAAAGGAGTTCAATATAGAGAGAAATGGGATTTGAGATCGATAGGGCATTCCTAGCAATGCACGAATGAGTGAGAGCTCCTGGCACACAAGGAGTGGAGAGTTCTTTTACATGATGGAGGCTCAGACTACATGCACAAGAGCAAAGGAAGGAGATTAAAAAGAAGAGTACAGAGGGGCAGGCCGATCCCCTTGTGAATCTTCTAATGTGCAGCACTAGAACTTGGCTTTTAGCTCCTGGACTACAGGGCCACTGAAGGGTTTTGAGCTGGGCCTGCCATGATCTGTTTCATATTTTGAAGAGATTACTATGGTGGGTGGAAAGACAAAGGACGGATTGGAGTGAGAGTTAAGGGTGGAGACAGGCTGGGAGATTTAAGAGATAGCTCCAGGGAGATTTGAGGAATGGAACAAAGGCAGGGGCAAAAAAGGATAGAGATGAAAGAAAACCTTCAGAAAAAAAGGGGCAAAGCAGGGAGGGGAATCTTGGCAGGGGAAAGACAATCTGTTCAGTTTGACATAAGCACCTACTTGGTAGTTGGCTGCAAGTATGTGGTGGAGGTCAGAATTTTCCTTGACTTTCCTAGAGTTATACTTAAAATGGATGGTGCTTACGCACATTTTCTAGAGAATAAATCAGTAACTTTCATCAGTTTCTCAAATAGGTCCTAAATCTCCAAAAGAAATAATGAACATAACCCAGGAGGTTGGAGAATGAACAAATGGAACTTAGAATGCCACCAAAAAGCACTCTCTTAAATGAGGGTCTGCTTATAGTCAGGTAAGTGGAAGTGGGAGTAATTCACTGACAATGAAGGAAGAAAAGACTACCAATATAGACTTGAAATTCTGTGTCCCTTAAGCTGGAGGTTCAGTGTCACTCTTCTCAGTTCACCTGAGTGCCCTCTCCTTTTAATTTTTCCCTGATACCTACTTCAATACATTATTATAAGAACCAAAGCAAATAACCTGATTAGAGAACTTGTAAACTCTAAAATGCTTGACAAGTGTTGAGTTTTGATCTTTAAAATGAGATATAGAAACACAACTTAATGACACGTAAATGTTCATCAGTTCTGATTATCACCATCTAAGTTATCTTTGACGTTCACAATGCCTCTTGATGCTGCAATTCACTGATCCCTTTGCTAGTAAATTAGCACATAAACTTTCCACACTTCAGACACTAAGATCTGCTATCAATACATGCTGACACCTTCCTTCTAATTCAGGGATGGATAGATGTCCCCTGAGACAACATCAATGGATGGCTGAATGGCTCACAGGTGGAATATGGAATGTATCCACAAGCACTATAAAGTGATGGAGTCAGTTAGAAGTAACATCCAGCTTTTCAGTGCTGCATAATGATATTGAATTAGCTGCAGTGTGGCAGCAAGATTACGTCTCAGCATCACTGTGATAAATCTAACCAGGAAGGAAACTGTGTGTAGATAGATAGCAATGCTAACAAAAATGTCTAACAGAGTCTGTCAGATTATTTTCAGAACTGAAAATAATCAATACATTATTTACATTTGAAGAATTTTGCTGATTTGAGGAAGTTTGGCATATTAATTATAGCCCAGATTTCTATTTAAAGTAAAATTTATTCCAATTACAATAACTGGATTTTGAGCCATTGAACTGATAACAAAGCTGATGTGGCTACATATGAAGAGGTGTCTATTGAAATATTAATACATTTTCCATTAAATTGGAAAATAAGAAACCACCCTCTGCTTGAGGTGTCTAAAACAACCAGGAATGATTTAACTTTAAGAAATTTTCCACCAAAGATTACTGAACAATTTTTTAAAAGCCAGCTTTTAGGAACATGCTAGCAAGAAAAATTAAAAGGATTCCTCTCTCAGTTAAGTTATTAATGGATTTGATTAGCAATCTCAAATGAGCATACGAAATTAAGATGTTGAACAGATTGATTGCAGATAAAACAATCAACTTTTCTGTTGTGAAATTCAAATAAGGGATACACTTATGATAAAGAAAAAGACAGCAACAAGTAAAACAAATAAAAGTAAAATAAAAGCAACAAAAGGAAAAAAAATCATGGGGGTTGTGCAATGAATTGAATATGTTTCCTAAAACTTGTGCATTGAAATCATAATATCAGTGTGGTGGTATTAGGAGGTGGGGCCTTGGGAGGTAATTAGGTCATGACTGGGGAGCTCTCATAAACTTAGTATCTTTAGAAGGTAGACCCAGAGAGCTTCCTCATCCTCTTCTCACCATGTATGGATACAAGAAGATGGGCATCTGCAACCCAGAAGAGGGCTCTTACCAGAACTGACACTGTTGGTGCCCTGATCTTGGACGTTTAACCTCCAGAATGAGACAATTCATTTGCTTGGCCATCAATCTAAAACACTTTGTTATAGCTGCTTGAACTAACTAATACAGGTTGGGAGTCAGAAGTATTAGATTCTTTGAATCTTGGTCTGTCATTCAGTAGCTGTGGGACTGAGTGGGTGGCTCTTCACAGAGTTGCTTCTTATTCCTAATCTAAACGAGAATGAAAACAATTACTACCACCTACTTTACAAGGCTGGCAGATAAAGATAAAATGAGATCATTGCACAAAAGCATTTTATAAACTGTTACATAAATAATTCATTTGATACTACCTTTAAATTAAAAAAATGTCTACATGGAAACTTTCTCTGCTTATCATTACTACCTCCAACTCTTACAGGAAAGTGAGAATAATTATTCAACCATAATTGATGAAAGTAATATTGGAAAATCTCTTATTAGAATCTAAGTGCCCTTGGTTATGAAATCCTAATGACAATAATGTCTGTGAAAGTGTTCTGTAAATTCTAAAACTCAATGTGTCACTTTTTTATTTTAATTTTTTCATTTACTAAAGCTTTTCTGATGTTTTTGCTATTGATATATACATATATAAATATATGTTTCTCTAGTAAGTTCAAAAAACTAAAATTTACTTCTTCTGACTTCAGATACCTCCTTGGGAATTTTGAAGTATGTTTATTTTTATGTAGATCTACACTGCCTGCGTGATTCCAAGGCATCTTGACTGGTTTACTCCTACCCCAACCATTTATATCATGAGCTTGCTTCTCACTTTCTTCTCACCTTTTATATTAACCTTGCCTTGGAAACATCAGATTCATTCCCATTTAAGCCAGAAACAGTATCCAATTTTATATCCATTAGGTAATGTCTTGTGATTCAAAAGAGCTCATAATTCTTCTTGCTGAGAAAGCTTATCTCAAGGTCCCTGGAGGGGTAAGGTTGTAATTCATTAGTATTATAACTGTTCATATTTAAAGAATATAGCTATTAAAAATGCTTCTTCATATAGCTATGACCTTATTTGATCTTTACTTATATAAAGAAATAAATAATACCCGTATTTTTATATGTATCATTTCATTCCTTATATAAAGTGAGAAAACCAACAATGTTTAAAAGAGATGAAATCCAATATTTCTTAAATAGTAGGCCAAACAATGAAGATTGCATCTATTTCTGTTTAAGCCTAAGTTTCTTTCTTTCAAGATTTTCTATTTGTCTTTGGTTTTCTGAAGTTTGAATATGATATGCCTAGATGTGCTTTTTATTTATTATTTGTTACTTATTCTGCTTTTGTGGTAGGCAGTTAGTTAGCTGTGAGCGGGCAGCCCTAAGAGAAAAGCGAAAGGCTCATCTAGCTCCAGGTGCCAGGAGGGCGAGGCAATTTGCTATCTTCCTTCCTTGAGGCCTGAGGGAAGCACACAGGGATGATTCGTATATTTTTCTCTTATCGAAAAGACCTAAGCAAGCATTTTGGTCAATGCCCCAAATCCTATTAGGGCAATAGACTAATTGGGCAGTCTAATTGGGGCAACCTGGCTCGCATTAGGCACCATGCGCAATTAGGTGATCAAATTGCTCATTCTTTACCTGTGAAGAAGATGCACAGGTGCAGGAAAAGAGCGGATGGATTCAAATTTAAAGGAAGAACATAGGCAGCGTAAGGGGCCTCCCACTAATGAATATTCATGACCTCTAGTAATGAAAATAACAGTTAACTAGTACCGAGCGGTTGCCATCTGGCAATCTGCCTGCCCAACAACCTTTTTGGGTGTACTTTCTTTCTTTCCTTTCCTTTGTTTCTATTAAATCTTTTTTTCTACCTACTTCATTTGTGGTTGCAGTTTCATTTTGCACCTAGGGGCAGGTCTCTAATTTTAGTGATCTGGACCCAAAGAACCAAGGACTTCACAATGCAGCTCTACACTCTCCCATCTGTTAACACTTTGTGTTCTCTGAGCTTCCTTTATCTGTGGTTGGGTGTTTTTCATTATTTTTTGAAAGTTCTTAGACATTGTTACTTCAAATATTTCTTGTGCTCATTCTTCTCCTATTAGTATCCTAATTAAAAGGATATGATATGTTTTGGAATTGCTCCACAGTTTCATCAATGTTCTGCTTTCTCTCTCTCTCTTTTCTTTCTTTCTTTTTTTTTTTAGAGAGGGATTTTTGCTATAGGGTGTGTGTGCTAGCTAGAGAGAGAGAAAGAGAGACAGAAATAGAAAAATCTTCCCTAGGGGGATGGCCATGCCACAATACCTTCTCCTCCATTATCTATTCATGTATGCACACATGCCCAGCATGAGTTTAAGTCACAGGTCTGAGACTCAGAACTGTGGTCGACTACATGGGAGTCTAGTGACATAACCATTATGTCATCAACTGGTCTCAAGTTCTGTTCTCTTTTTTATCATTCTTTTTTGTCTTTTCATTTCAGTTTGGGAAGTTTTTAATGACCTATCTTCTAGCTCAATAATACTTTCCCTGGTTGTGTCCATCTATTATAATCCCATCAAAGGCATTCTTTGTTTCTTAGTGTTTTTGATTTCTAACATTTTCTTCTGATACTTTCTTAGAGTTTTCATCTTTCTACTGACATTATTTAGTTGTTCTTTCATGTTGCCTATTTTTTCCTTCATCACCTTTAACATATCAATCACAGTTATTTTAAATTATTTAATAATTTCAACATGTGTCTTATATCTGAGTCTAGTTCTGATGCTTGTTTTGTCTCTTCAGAATGTTTTTCTCTTGTCTTTTGACATGTCTTTTTATGCTTTTTTTCTTTTCTTTTCATTTTTTTTCTTTTCTTTCTTTCTTTTTTTTTTTTTCTTTCTTTCTTTTTTTTTTTGGTAAGCCAGACATATTTTACTGGGTAAGGGAACTAAGGTAAATAGGTCTTCAGTTTAAAAACTTATTGTCAGCTGGTTAGTAGTTTGTGAGTTTGTGTTTAGTATTTGCTGTAATTGTAGGTGCCAGAGGTTTCAAATTCCTCTAGTGTCCTCACTTTTGTCTCACTACTTGACTTTGGAATCCCTAAGTACTCTTGCTCAGAGAGTCCACGAAGCTCTCTCAGCTGTACTCTGTTATTATACTGCATCCCTGCTAATATGGTGGTAAAATGTAGGGAGGAGGAACATTCTCTAATGTTATGAATGAATCTCAGTCTTTTAATGAGTCTGTATTTTGGACCTGTCATCTTGGCTTGTATTTCATCCTTGCCTCTTACTCCCTTTCCTGGCTATAGCCTTCCAGGTCCACCTATTTTTCTTGAATACATGTATTTTTGTCTTCTATGAAGGTGAAGAAGAAGTTTAAAGGGTTGATATTGGGAGGAATACCCTTCCTCCAACTTGGACATGGCTTTGGTGTTTTTTTTCTCATGGAGCTTAGGCCTTTGTTAGGGACACACTTGACCCTCTCTCTCTGCCCCATGAGAGCCATGAGATGATCTCTAACATCTTCATCTTGAGAACCACTGAGTTTGCTGGAGGTAAAACCAATAAGAGTGTGGGATCCCCCCTAAGACTTTGTACTTTAAGAGTTTCTTACGAGTGTGTCCTTGCAGTTGATCAAATTTACACAGTTGAGTGTCCCTAGTAGTTGTGGTTCTGCCCCAGGGAAGCAGATATCTAGGCTGTTTCTCTCTGTATTTGCGGTGGCAGTTTGTCCAGAAACATAAATTACCTCAAGAGTCTAAGAAATGTCATTTTTTTAAAAAGGAAAGTCCAGCTTTTTCTTTTTATAAGTATAGAATGATAATCTCTCCAGTTTACATGTCAGAACTGAAACCTGAAGTCTATATTCCTTTACTGAAGGGCCTTAAACAGGCTCTAAGAAAAAGCAAAATTTCTAATCATCTACTTTTGCTATTTCTAATCATCTTCTTTTGCTAGCTTATAAAAACATTTTTATTTCATTAGCAAAGTGGAAGGGAATGCCAATGTATTAACTTCTCTATCTGTCCAGCCTCTGTGGAGAATAAAGGTCAGCAGCAAAGTGCTGAAATAGCTTTGAGGCATAAATGCTTAGGCGAAATACACAAGAAGGGGACAACAACCTGTCCAGGCCAGGACCTTGTCTCAATGTAGCCATCGAGGACATTTTTGGGAGGGAGCAAGGCCCCCAGAGATGAAAACAAAAAACATGTCCTGCTTTCTGGACAATTACAGATCTGTTGTCCACAAAAATCACAGGCACACATAAAATGACAAAATTATAGTATGTTGGAGCCAGACATTTTTACAGCTTTTTAGCAACAGGAAAATGAGCCTAAGAAATATATGTTCAGGGATAACAGGTAGTGTGGAAGTTTGTCTCACTACTTGACTTTGGAATCCCTAAGTACTCTTGCTCAGAGAGTCCACGAAGCTCTCTCAGCTGTACTCTGTTATTATACTGCATCCCTGCTAATATGGTGGTAAAATGTAGGGAGGAGGAACATTCTCTAATGTTATGAATGAATCTCAGTCTTTTAATGAGTCTGTATTTTGGACCTGTCATCTTGGCTTGTATTTCATCCTTGCCTCTTACTCCCTTTCCTGGCTATAGCCTTCCAGGTCCACCTATTTTTCTTGAATACATGTATTTTTGTCTTCTATGAAGGTGAAGAAGAAGTTTAAAGGGTTGATATTGGGAGGAATACCCTTCCTCCAACTTGGACATGGCTTTGGTGTTTTTTTTCTCATGGAGCTTAGGCCTTTGTTAGGGACACACTTGACCCTCTCTCTCTGCCCCATGAGAGCCATGAGATGATCTCTAACATCTTCATCTTGAGAACCACTGAGTTTGCTGGAGGTAAAACCAATAAGAGTGTGGGATCCCCCCTAAGACTTTGTACTTTAAGAGTTTCTTACGAGTGTGTCCTTGCAGTTGATCAAATTTACACAGTTGAGTGTCCCTAGTAGTTGTGGTTCTGCCCCAGGGAAGCAGATATCTAGGCTGTTTCTCTCTGTATTTGCGGTGGCAGTTTGTCCAGAAACATAAATTACCTCAAGAGTCTAAGAAATGTCATTTTTTTAAAAAGGAAAGTCCAGCTTTTTCTTTTTATAAGTATAGAATGATAATCTCTCCAGTTTACATGTCAGAACTGAAACCTGAAGTCTATATTCCTTTACTGAAGGGCCTTAAACAGGCTCTAAGAAAAAGCAAAATTTCTAATCATCTACTTTTGCTATTTCTAATCATCTTCTTTTGCTAGCTTATAAAAACATTTTTATTTCATTAGCAAAGTGGAAGGGAATGCCAATGTATTAACTTCTCTATCTGTCCAGCCTCTGTGGAGAATAAAGGTCAGCAGCAAAGTGCTGAAATAGCTTTGAGGCATAAATGCTTAGGCGAAATACACAAGAAGGGGACAACAACCTGTCCAGGCCAGGACCTTGTCTCAATGTAGCCATCGAGGACATTTTTGGGAGGGAGCAAGGCCCCCAGAGATGAAAACAAAAAACATGTCCTGCTTTCTGGACAATTACAGATCTGTTGTCCACAAAAATCACAGGCACACATAAAATGACAAAATTATAGTATGTTGGAGCCAGACATTTTTACAGCTTTTTAGCAACAGGAAAATGAGCCTAAGAAATATATGTTCAGGGATAACAGGTAGTGTGGAAGTTAAGGTGGCCGGATCCCACATGGCTGACTGAGAAATTTGAATCATAACCCAGCCAGCTTGAGAATTACACAGGGCTGGTGTGGGTGCATGCTCACTCAAAATCGTAAGAGGAGAATGGAGGAGAAGAGAATGTGGCATGACCATTCCCCGTAAGGGGTGATTTCTCACTTTCCCTCTATCTTTCTCTCCCTAGTGAGTATGCCTATTTTGTGCAAAAGCTTAAGAATAACAACAACAGCAAAAAAATGTGTTCAAAGGCACATGGTTAGACTTTTGACTGATGGGGAGGTCTTATAGCAAAGACTGTAACTTCTACTCTAAATATATTTATGTATTTATTCTTTCCTATCCCTTAGGGCATATTATACATACACACACACAGTCACACACATATATGTATATACACACACATATTCACATATATGTATATGTGTGTGCATGTATGTATATATATATGTTTGTATATATTTAACTCTTGTAGACTCTTAAATGGTGAAAAAGTCAAAAAAAGAAAAGAAAAGAAAAAGAAATTTAACAGTAGTAAAGATCAGTAAAAGAAGGTAGGCAACATTCATTTATTTCCTTTTCACCTTGTCATCAGGGCATTTTTGTGAACTCTCATCAAAGCGTATATCTCAAAAATCTGTCATTTCCATCACCCTTTCAATCCATCTGAGTCAGTGTGAGGAAAAAAGAATGAAGACACTTATGCTCTTATTCATTGATTCAAATGATGAGGAAGATTTCGATGAGACTGACAGCAAGAGGAATGAGGCCCAGCAAGAATAATAGACCCAAGTGTGCAGAAGGAAAATGTTTATTTAGGACTTTGGATTTTTCACCTTGATTTATCTGAGGACACCTTTGAAACTGGTATTTTCTGAAATGTTATATAGCTTTTGTCATGCATTTGGTTATCTTTAGAGTCTTAGGCTTGTCAGAGTAGGAAGTCAATTCAGTGTAGCACACGTGGCGCTGTGCTTGAGCCAGCTGAAACTGCAGGGACCACTTTACTTCTGCTGAGATCCCTCTAGCACTGGGTCCTCATTAATCCCAAACCAACTTGTTTCACATTCCAAAGCTTCTGCTGTTAGAAAGTCCTTTCCCATGTCAAACTCAATACTCTTTTCCTGCAAATCCATGAACTGATGTCAATTAAATCACAAAGTATACTTGACAATTTAAATAGTAACCTAAATATACATTTCGTACTAATTGGATATAGCATTTTTGAGAAGAAATACTATATAAAATACTAGATAAAATTTAATATTGTATTATTTTATGAATCTCAAAAAAATGAACAGAAATAGCTAGCTTCATGGATGTAAAAAGTTCAGTAAATTGGCCAATAAATAAAGCTTGGGTGAAAGAAGTTTGGAGCATAGCACATAAAAATGCCTTTATTTCTCCCTAAGAGCAAATGAACACATCTCTGAGGGGCATTCAGGGCAGGGATCTGCCCACAATTTGTGAAGACTGAGGATCACTTCCTCAACTAGAATGGTAGATAAATATTAATTGGAGAAAATGGTGGATTGTACTAAAGGAGGTTATTCCAGTTCCAGCTATTAGATAACGCATGAAAATTGGCAGTAATAAGTATATTTAGAGACAGTATATTGCACTATACACTGAAGAAACTGAATGTCACATTAAATTTTGATAAGTGAGATTGAAATTGCTTATCTAAATTGGCTTTTTAAAGAAAAACATTGGATCTTTAATTAGAAAAATGAAAAAATTGAAAGATGTGAAGGCATTATTGATATTGCACATAATTTCAGGCAGGCTGTTTGTTCTAACCTCAGCTAAACTCTGACCCCACTAAAGAGGCAGTAAACTGGTAGCAGAAGGAGGAATGAAGAGGGGAGGAAAAGTGGGGGAAATGGATAAAAATGAAATACTCTGGGAAGTCAGGCAGAGTTCTTAATCTCCTCCAGTTGAGAAAGCTTTGAACGGAGCAGGAACAGTGAGCAGGAGTGAGCTACAGTCTCAAGGGGTCAGTAGGGAGAGCGGAAGGAAGAGTATGTGTGTATTTAGACCATAGTACTTGAGCAGTACATATCTGTAGAAATACAAATACAAATTGAATACCAAGAGCTTACACATCTGTATGCACATATGCAAAGAGAGAAAGGTGAATTTATAATGTGACATTACAAAGAGACTCCAAAGGGGTGGAAAAAACTTTCTCTGGTAAAGTCCAGAATCTTGAAGGATGTTAATCATTAAAACTAAGGTGTTGAGTCACTGATTTAAAATATTTAATATGGTGTGAATAATGTTTTAGTATGATTCAAATCAAAAATCTTATTTGTCAGAAAAGATGCCTAAAAAAGTCATACTGACATAAGAGAAAGACCTGGGGCATATATTCATATATTTGAGTTATGTTAGAAAAGTTTAAGAGGTACAAAGATAAAATTAAGTGGTTTCTTTTTGTTTGTTTGCTTTTTTTTTTTTTTTTGCCATAGGGTATGTACACTTGCTGGAGAGAAGACAGTGAGAAATCATCCCCAGAGAGGATGATCATACTATAATTTATTCTCCTACATTCTTATTCTGAGATTTGGGGCACACAGGCATACACATATATCTGGCATGATTTTCAAGCCACCAGGCCTGGGACTTGAACTGCAGTTGGCCTAGTGCTATAACCGTTTTGCCACCTGTTGGCCCCCAAATTAAGATTTTTGTTCATAAATGTTCTAGAGTTAATTATGCCGATATAATACCTCAGTCACAAGTCTGGTCGTTATTACCTCAGAATGGGAGAATATTTTTTTACAATACGCCTCAGACAAGGGACTGATAACCAGAATACACAGGGAATGCAAGCGCTTTATTTGGAAAAAAAAAAAAAAGATTAATCCAATTAAAGGATAGGAAAATGAGCTAAACAAAAATTTCGCTAAGGAAGACATATGAACAGCCAAAAAGCATATGAAGAAAGGCTCAACATCCCTCATCATAAGGGAGATCCAGATAAAAACCACAATGAGATACCACCTAACCCCTGTCAGAATGGCAAAGATTAAAAAATAAAAAGTGATAAGTGTTGGCAGGGATGTGGTGAAAAGGGAACTCATCCCACTGTTGGTGGGGATGAAAACTGGTTGAGCCACTGTGGAGAACAATATAAAGACGTTGGCAGGGATGTGGTGAAAAGGGAACTCATCCCACTGTTGGTGGGGATGAAAACTGGTTGAGCCACTGTGGAGAACAATATAAAGACTCCTCAAAGACCTTCAAATAGAACTGCCATTTGATCTAGCAATCCCACTTCTGGGTATCTACCCAAAGGAGAGGAGAATGCTCAGTCAGAAAAGCGCTTGCACATCAATGTTTATTGCAGCATTATATACGATTGCTAAGACATGGAACCAACCCAAATGTCCACAAACAGATGAATGGATTGAAAAAGTGTGGCACATATACTCTATGAAATACTACTCATCTAGAAAAAAACAAGACCCTGGCATTTGATAGAAAGTGATTGGATATGGAGGATCTATTCCTGAGTGAAGTAAGGCAAGATATGAAAGAAATATATTGTATGTATCCACTTAATATATACCGACTATCTGCACTTTATAGTAGAGATTGAAATATTGTAGGGCATAAAAGCAGTGAAAATAGTTAGCAATGATAAGACAGCGTGGAATAGGGCGGGAGAAGAGAAGAGTATGGAGAAGGATAGCAAGAGAACAAATAGAGAGGCATGACAATAGTGGACACAGATATGGTTTATTACTGTTGATGATGATGTATACAGTATTCTCAATTGGACCAGTCTGAGAAGTATTTCATGTTGGGTAAAGTCTTTTTACAAGCAAAATGATAAATAGTAATTGAATGTTTAAAAAATTATTGGAATAATAATAACAATAAGCTAGAAAAACTGAAAAGCTATTGGATGATGATGATGGGGATTTTAATGTCTTTGTATTGACCGATATGCATGGTATTCCTTCTGGAAAAAGAAATGTAATACACTGTAAAGTTACATGTGATTCAATATAATATAAACAAGATTATGATAATAATAAATAAATTTAAAAACACTTCTGATTATTATTCATACATACATTATATATAATATATATTTATATATAAATAAATAAAGCTTATAAATAAATATATATTGCATTTTATATAGAAAATGAAAACAACTAAATTTGCTTCTTCTTGCTTGGATTCCATCAAACTGAAAATGATGGTTGAGATGACTCCCCAAGTGACGATGTCCCGAGACTTCTGTCATGGGCCTCTAGATAGACCTCTGGTAGAGGACCTTTGACTGTTGCCCCTATCAATGCCCCTCTTTAACAGGAAGCAGCCAGAATGGTCATCATTCCATATCTTCTAAGGGTAATTAGGGACAACTCTGCATACAGGGTAATGAGGTAGGAGATAGGCTTGGGACATATAGGTAGGGTAAGGCCCAAGACGGAGTCACAATCGTCAAGCTCTCAATAGAAAGTGCTTGCACACAGGACACAGCTTGCAGCAATGCCTAACCTAGCAATAATTTGTAGCATGACCTAACCAAGGTTATTTCAGAACTAAAATTATGGTTTTTATGGCCCAGGGGCACAAAACAAAGACTCAAATAACAATTTGCCACAGAACTATCAATTAAGAACAGGAAGCAGAATGCTGGCTTCATAGATAATTTTAGCTATTTACTGAAGCCCACTTCCTTATCAGAGAGCCAGTCTGTTGTTTGGACTGCTAGATAAAAACCCTCTGCAAAAGTTTCAAATCAGCAGCCCTCTTTTGGGACCTTCCTTGCCAGGAACTTTCCTCTTTCAATAAAATTCTGTTTTACTATCCCTTCCTTTTGTCCAAGTTTCTCATTCTTCCTGATTGTAAAACACAAATCTGGTCACTTTTTAAATTCAGCATTGGTATTGGTGGGGCTCCAGCCACTTCAATATCCTACATTAATATCAAGAAAATAATGATCGTGCGAATAAAGATAGTAATTCTTTTCTTTCTTTCTTTCTTTCTTTCTTCCTTTCTTTCTTTCTTTCTTTTTTCTTTTCTTTTCTTTTCTTTTTTTTTTTTTTTTTTTTTTTTTTTTTTTTTTTTTTTTTTGTACCACAGAGTAGTTTATTTTTAACACCCATTATGCCATGAATTCATAGGGAGTAGGTTCCAGAAGCTCAGGCTCCTTTCCATTGGTTCTCACAAAGTGTGCTTCTCTGGGTGGAGCAGGCTGGCACTTTAGTTGAACCCAGGTACCTTTCTCTTTGGCTTCTTTCTTTTTCTGGTCATTTTCCTTCACACATTTTAGGAAGCTATCTCTGCTCTTAGAATGTTTAATATGCTCAATACGCACAATGATACTCTTGGCAAGAATCTTACCCTTAACTTGTTTGTTCACAACAATGCCAACAGCATGCTGGGTAACATTGTAGACTCTTCCAGTTTTGCCATGGTAACATTTGTGGGGAATTCCTTTTTGAACGGTACCCATTCCCTTAATGTCTACAATATCACCTTTCTTGTAGATTCGCATATATGTTGCCAAAGGAACAACTCCATGTTTTCTAAAAGGCCTAGAGAACATATATCAGGTGCCTTTCCTCTTTCCCCTTGTGTTCGTCATTTTGGTTAATTACTGGAAGATGGTGGTTCCACCCCCACCCCCCCAAAAAAGCAAATTATTTTCTGAAAACAAAGTTCATCCACCTGTAAAATCTTCTATGTTCATAGAAATTTATTTCATATAACCCTATTTAATTCCCTTAAGCTCAATTTAGTTAATCAAAACAAAAGCAATCTTTATTTTTAACTATCTTCCTTTCTTTTCCCTTCCTTCCTTCCTTCCTTCCTTCCTTCCTTCCTTCCTTCCTTCCTTTCTCTCTCTCTCTCTCTCTCTCTTTCTTTTTTTCTTTATTTTTCTTTCTTTCTTTCTTTCTTTCTCTTTTAAAGAGGTTTTTACTACTGAGCATGTGTTCTTTCTTTCTTTCTTTCTTTCTTTCTTTCTTTCTTTCTTTCTTTCTTTCTTTCTTTCTTCCTTTCTTCCTTCCTTCCTTCCTTCCTTCCTTCCTTCCTTCCTTCCTTTCTTTCTCTCTCTCTTTCTTTCTTTCTTTCTTTCTTTCTTTCTTTTTTTCTTTCTTTCTTTCTTTCTTTCTTTCTTTCTTTCTTTCTTTCTTTCTTTCTTTCTTTCTTTCTTTCTTTCTGTCCCTGCCTTCCTCTCCCTTCCTTCTAAAATACCCTCAACAGGGTCTCATACTGTGATCCTCTGCTTAGCCTTCCCAGCCATCTAGGATCATAGACATGCACATCCACACACAATTGGCACGTGCAGATTGATCTGGGAGCTGAACCTTATCTTTTATGTGGCTTCCAACACTGCAGACAGTTGTATTACCACTGTGTTGCTGCATCGCTGACTCATTTGCTTAAATTGCCATCTAGAAACATCAAAAGCAATTCCATAACAAAACCTAACTGGATTTCCTAAGCTGTTTTTAAAATGAGATTTCTTCATGTTAGAATTCTTCAAAAGCAATTTACTCCTTCATAGGCAGTTAAAAAAGGAACATTCTTTACTTTGAAAGAAAAAAAATTTGATTTCAAATATAAAACAAAAAGAATTCTATACATGTTTTATCTTAACTGCATATACTTACACTTGTTACTTGGTTTCTTTGTAAATTTCACATCTGGAGTTATAGACTGATAACGATTTGATAGAACACACTAATTTCAGTGAGATTCATCCAAATGAGTTATTTAACTCACAAATATATTTACAGTCTTTAAAAGGTGATATGCTAATTTTCTTAGTAAACCTTGAATATTAATGCCAGGCTTATTATCAATTAGTTTAGAAGTTTCTTTTGTGGGGAAGGAGCCACTTTTAGTTCTCACAGAACTGAGTTTGCAATGAGAATTTAAATTTTAAAAGAGTAATAAATAAGTTGCTTAATATTAGCCTCCAATATGTAACCTAATTGTTGACCGAATTATTTGAGGTTTATTGGTTTCTCTTTGTTGAGTGTTTATGTGGTAGTTACTTAACTTGCCATCATCATACACAAGAGCAAACATTTATGGTCTGCTCTTCAAGTTGAAAAGCAGAGGGTGGCACTCCTTACCTTCAATAGTGGCTACCTTAAACTGGATCTTTCCACATATTCTTCTAAAGCAGAGATCAACAAAAATAGAAGAAAAAAAAAATCACTCCTAACCTCCACCTACATCAAAACTAGGTTACAAAGAATTATATGAACTGTAAGTGTGATGGGGGAGAATATGCCAAACCGTAAGAAACATTTTAGACTTCATACTGAAGAGAGAGATGGGCAAGGACAGTGAACGAGATGAGTTGGCAGTGGGGATACAGAAGTGAAAAAAGAGAACAAAACCCTGTAGAGAGGAGGAGCTTGTCCTGCGTAGGAAGATGTGGAGAACAGGTCAGAGCCCTCAGGGATCAGAGCACTGGATACTGTGGACTTGAGAGAAAGATACCTGATGTTTCATACAGGTGTGAGTCTTCTAGGAAAAAGGCAGGCTACATGAAGGCCTGATGGTGAAGGGGAAAAGGAAGTAAAACCGGAAGTTATGTAAAGAAAACACGACCTGTAAGAAGGCACTTTGACCACCCCTACAAATTAGAAAGTGACAGGGAAAAAGAATTTTCCACTTAAAAGGCAACAAATAGATGAAATACCTAGCAACAAGTATGAGAAACAGGAAAATAAGTGAGAAATGAGCAAAATACAAATGAGGAAGACTTTGAAATATTACTGACTTGAACAATAAGGAAATATCCCTTGTTTACAGACAGAGCAATTAACATTTAAAATTTCTCAATTTGGGACCAGCAGTTAGCATAATGGCTATGTCGCTGGACTCCCATGTAGTTGACTGCAGTTCGAGTCCTGGACCCAGTGGCTTAAACTCATGCCAGGTGTGTGTGCGTTTGTGCCCAAGATCCTGAGAGGAGAATGGAGGAGAAGGGATTGTGGCGTGGCCATCCCCCCTGGGGGAGTTATTTCTCGCTTTCTGTCTCTCTGTCTCTCTCTCTCTGTCTGGCGAGCGCACACGCCCTATAACAAAAACCTCTCAAAAAAATTAAATAAATAAAATTTCTCAATTTTCCTTAAATCAATGAATAAAAATACTAACAAGTTTGTTTTTCTTTTGTTTCCTCTCAAGTTAGATATTTGATTCTAAAATTTACATGAAATACAAATATGGAATAATAGCCGAGGAAACTCTAAAAATGAAAATAACTTGGGTGGGGTGCTGGAGGGAGTCCTAGGTTTTTCAGGTATCAAAATGTACCGTTAAACTTCTGCAAATAAACTAGTCTGGAATGTTCCATGAGTAGATAGTCTAATGGGATGCAGATTCAAATACATGGATGCACCCTTTATCCTATGTAAACTTTCATTTGATAATTTATCAACTTGGGGGAAGTTATCGGGGAAGTTATGACCATCGTTGTAAATGATGTTGAACAGCCGGATTCACTTGTTAGAGAGTACACTTGGACCCATACTTTACATTATACATAAGAAGAAATTCTAAAAGATCTGAGATACAAATGTAAAACTGGAAAAAAATATAAAACTGAAACCATGTAAGTACACAAATAAAACAAAACCTTGAAGACTAAACATTTTAAAATGCAGAGACAATAAAAATTTTAAAAAGGGTTAATAAATTTACCTCTGTGTGTGCTTTAATATAGCAAATAGAAAAGAAACAAAAGTCACAGCTAGCATTTAAAAATGCCTTTTTTTAACACTTACATAATTTAAATCTATGAATCAAAATGCCTTACATATGTAGAGGTGAATAAGAAATTAGATTAATACCCAGACACAGACACACCTGTGAAATTTATAAATCTCAAGACAAAATCCCAGTCCCCAATTATTCTAACAGAAAAGTCAATTTACCTACAATTTAAAGAAATCTTTGTCTCAGACTTTTCCATAGAATGCATATCAAATATAAACAAAAGTAACATTTATAGAGACTTAGAAAAGAAATGTTGTAACCTAGAAATCCAGACTAAACAAGTTTTCAGTCATCCACAAAAGTAAATGTAAATAGTCAAAGCTTTAGGAAGAATTTCATTTCCATGCCATTCTTGGTAGGAGAAAAAAAAAGAAAAAGGAAAAGGAAAAAACCCAATCCAAATTTCTATTGATCAAAGTAAAGAAAAAAAAAAAACTAAAAAAAACAAAACTTGAGAATGTGGAGATTCTGGTAGATAAAATAAATAACATTTAGATATATTTTATGAAATTGGAATAGTTATTGAAAATATTGTTGAATATAGAACATGTTTTTGTTTTTCTTTTTTTCCTTTTTTTTTTTTTTTTTGGTGGGGTTTTTTCCCTAAGGGTGGGGCCCTCCCAAAATATAGGGTATGTGCACTCAC